>NW_026061844.1:1884474-2198553 GCF_023897955.1 Schistocerca gregaria | reverse complement strand
AAAAGCGGCCAATGTGGCGATCTGGCTTTAGGTCGATATGATAACAAATGACGAAAACCCACGGATTTCTCAGGTCTTTACTACATATGAACACTTTTCACATTCTCCCGTGCAACGCGGTTGCTATTCCTCCTTTCAAGCAAATTCGTAAAGTCCTAGGTCATATCCAAGCCACCAAAGCCGGCTAAAATGTGAATAATCTATAATGAAAACTTGAATTGTACTACTTCTTACTGGCTATTACTTCAACTTAGAAGCTTATTCTGAGTTCTACTGTGGTGCTTTTAGTGTTTCCGTATACCGCAGCACGCGACATAGCTTTGCAGACGATAAATGTAACCGTTTCAGAGAGAAGAGCGGCCATTGTGACGATCTGGCTTTAAATCGATTCGATAACAAATGACGAAAACGGACGGATTTCTCAGGTTTTTACTACATATGAACACTTTTCACATTCTCCCGTGCAACGCGGCTGCTAGTCTTCCTTTCATGCAAAATCGTATTTCCTAGGACATGTTCAAGCCACAAAAGCCGGTTAAAAAGTGATTAATCGACAACTAAAACTTAAATAGTACTACTTCTTACTGGCTATTACTTCAACTTAGAAGCTTCTTCTGTGTTCTAATATGATGCTTTTAGTGTTTCCGCATACCGCAGCACGCGACATACCTTTGCAGACGATAAATGTAACCGCCTCAGAGAGAAAAGCGGCCAATGTGACGATCTGGCTGTAAGTCGATACGATAACAAATGACGAAAACCCACGGATTTCTCAGGTTTTTACTACATATGAACACTTTTCACATTCTCCCGTGCAACGCGGCTGCTAGTCCTCCTTTCATGCAAAATCTTAAGGTTCCACCTCATGTCCAAGCCACCAAAGCCGGCTAAAAAGTGAATAATCGATAACTAAAACTTGAATTGTACTACTTCTTACTGGCTATTACTTCAACTTAGAAGCTTCTTCTGTGTTCAACTATGGTGCTTTTAGTGTCTCCGCATACCGCAGCACGCGACATAGCTTTGCAGACGAAAAATGTAACCGTCTCAGAGAGAAAAGCGGCCAATGTGTCGATCTGGCTTTAAATCGATTCGATAACAAATGGCGAAAATGGACAGATTTCTCAGGTTTTTACTACATATGAACACTTTTCACATTCTCCCGTGCAACGCGGCTGCTAGTCCTCCTTTCATGCAAAATCTTAAGGTTCCACCTCATGTCCAAGCCACCAAAGCCGGCTAAAAAGTGAATAATCGATAACTAAAACTTGAATTGTACTACTTCTTACTGGCTATTACTTCAACTGAGAAGCTTCTTCTGTGTTCAACTATGGTGCTTTTAGTGTCTCCGCATACCGCAGCACGCGACATAGCTTTGCAGACGATTAATGTAACCGTCTCAGAGAGAAAAGCGGCAAATATGACGATCTGGCTTTAAGTCGATTCGATAACAAATGCCGAAAACGGACGGATTTCTCAGGTTTTTACTACATATGAACACTTTTCACATTCTCCCGTGCAACGCGGGTGCTAGTCCTCCTTTCATGCAAAATCTTAAGGTCCTAGGTCATGTCCAAGCCACTAAAGACGACTAAAAAGTGAATAATCGACAACTAAAACTTGAATTGTACTACTTCTTACTGGCTATTACTTCAACTTAAAAGCTCCTTCTGTGTTCTACTATGGTGCTTTAAGTGTCTCCGCATACCGCAGCACGCGACATAGCTTTGCAGACGATAAATGTAACCGTCTCAGAGAGAAAAGCGTCCAATGTGACGATCTGGCTTTAAGTCGATTCGATAACAAATGACGAAAATGGACAGACTTCTCAGGTTTTTACTACATATGAACACTTTTCACATTCTCCCGTGCAACGCGGCTGCTAGTCCTCCTTTCATGCAAAATCTTAAGGTCCTAGGTCATGTCAAAGCCACCAAAGCCGGCTAAAAAGTGAATAATCGACAACTACAACTTGAATTGTACTACTTCTTACTGGCTATTACTTCAACTTAGAAGCTTCTTCTGTGTTCTGCTATGGTGTTTCTTTGTCTCCGCATACCGCAGCGCGCGACATAGCTTTGCAGACGATAAATGTAACCGTCTCAGAGAGAAAAGCGGCCAATGTGACGATCTGGCTTTAAGTCGATTCGATAACAAAGACGAAACCGGACGGATTTCTCAGGTTGTTACTACATATGAACACTTTTCACATTCTCCCGTGCAACGCGGCTGCTAGTCTTCCTTTCATGCAAAATCTTAAGGTCCTACGTCATGTCCAACCCACCAAAGCCAGCTAAAACGTGATTAATCGACAACTACAACTTGAATTGTACTACTTCTTACTGGCTATTACTTCAACTTAGAAGCTTCTTCTGTGTTCTACTATGGTGCTTTTAGTGTCTCCGCATACCGCAGCGCGCGACATAGCTTTGCAGACGATAAATGTATCCGTCTCAGAGAGAAAAGCGGCCAATGTGACGATCTGGCTTTAAGTCTATTCGATAACAAAGACGAAACCGGACGGATGTCTCAGGTTGTTACTACATATGAACACTTTTCACATTCTCCCGTGCAACGCGGCTGCTAGTCTTCCTTTCATGCAAAATCTTAAGGTCCTACGTCATGTCCAACCCACCAAAGCCAGCTAAAAAGTGATTAATTGACAACTACAACTTGAATTGTACTACTTCTTACTGGCTATTACTTCAACTTAGAAGCTCCTTCTGTGTTCTAATATGGTGCTTTTAGTGTCTCCGCATACCGCAGCACGCGACATAGCTTTGCAGACGATAAATGTAACCGTCTCAGAGATAAAAGCGGCCAATGTGACGATCTGGCTTTAAGTCGATACGATAACAAATGACGAAAACCCACGGATTTCTCAGGTTTTTACTACATATGAACACTTTTCACATTCTCCCGTGCAACGCGGTTGCTAGTCCTCCTTTCATGCAAAATCTTAAGGACCCACCTCATGTCCAAGCCACCAAAGCCGGCTAAAAAGTGAATAATCGATAACTAAAACTTGAATTGTACTAGTTCTTACTGGCTATTACTTCAACTTAGAAGCTTCTTCTGTGTTCTACTATGGTGCTTTTAGTGTCTCCGCATACCGCAGCACGCGACATAGCTTTGCAGACGATTAATGTAACCGTCTCAGAGAGAAAAGCGGCCAATATGACGATCTGGCTTTAAGTCGATTCGATAACAAATGACGAAAACGGACGGATTTCTCAGGTTTTTAATACATATGAACACTTTTCACATTCTCCCGTGCAACGCGGCTGCTAGTCCGCCTTTCATGCAAGTACTTAAGGTCCTAGGTCATATCCAAGCCACCAAACCCGGCTAAAATGTGAATAATCTATAATTAAAACTTGAATTGTACTACTTCTTACTGGCTATTACTTCAACTTAGAAGCTTCTTCTGTGTTCTACTATGGTGCTTTTAGTGTCTCCGCATACCGCAGCACGCGACATAGCTTTGCAGACGATTAATGTAACCGTCTCAGAGAGAAAAGCGGCCAATATGACGATCTGGCTTTAAGTCGATTCGATAACAAATGACGAAAACGGACGGATTTCTCAAGTTTTTACTACATATGAACACTTTTCACATTCTCCCGTGCAACGCGGCTACTAGTCTTCCTTTCATGCAAAATCTTAAGGTCCTAGGGCATGTCCAACCCACCAAAGCCAGCTAAAATGTGATTAATCGACAACTACAACTTGTATTGTACTACTTCTTACTGGCTATTACTTCAACTTAGAAGCTTCTTCTGCGTTCTACTATGGTGCTTTTAGTGTCTCCGCATACCGCAGCATGCGACATAGCTTTGCAGACGATTAATGTAACCGTCTCAGAGAGAAAAGCGGCCAATGTGTCGATCTGGCTTTAAGTCGATTCGATAACAAATGACGAAAACGGACGGATTTCTCAGGTTTTTACTACATATGAACACTTTTCACATTCTCCCGTGCAACGCGGCTGCTAGTCCTCCTTTCATGCAAATTCTTAAGTTCCTAGGTCATATCCAAGCCATTAAACCCGGCTAAAATGTGAAAAATCTATAATTAAAACTTGAATTGTACTACTCCTTACTGGCTATTACTTCTACTTAGAAGCTTATTCTGAGTTCTACTGTGGTGCTTTTAGTGTTTCCGCATTCCGCAGCACGCGACATAGCTTTGCAGACGATTAATGTAACCGTTTCAGATAGAAGAGCGGCCAATGTGACGATCTGGCTTTAAATCGATTCGATAACAAATGACGAAAACGGACGGATTTCTCAGGTTTTTACTACATATGAACACTTTTCACATTCTCCCGTGCAACGCGGCTGCTAGTCTTCCTTTCATGCAAAATCTTAAGGTCCTAGGACAGGTCCAAGCCACCAAAGCCGGTTAAAAAGTGATTAATCGACAACTAAAACTTGAATAGTACTACTTCTTACTGCCTATTACTTCAACTTAGAAGCTTCTTCTGTATTCTAATATGGTGCTTTTAGTGTCTCCGCATTCCGCAGCACGCGACATAGCTTTGCAGACGATAAATGTAACCGTCTCAGAGAGAAAAGCGGCCAATGTGACGATCTGGCTTTAAGTCGATACGATAACAAATGACGAAAACCCACGGATTTCTCAGTTTTTTACTACATATGACCACTTTTCACATTCTCCCGTGCAACGCGGTTGCTAGTCCTCCTTTCATGCAAAATCTTAAGGTTCCACCTCATGTCCAAGCCACCAAAGCCGGCTAAAAAGTGAATAATCGATAACTAAATCTTGAATTGTACTACATTTTACTGGCTATTACTTCAACTTAGAAGCTTCTACTGTGTTCTACTATGGTGCTTTTAGTGTCTCCGCATACCGCAGCATGCGACATAGCTTTGCAGACGATTAATGTAACCGTCTCAGAGAGAAAAGCGGCCAATGTGTCGATCTGAATTTAAGTCGATTCGATAACAAATGACGAAAACGGACGGATTTCTCAGGTTTTTACTACATATGAACACTTTTCACATTCTGCCGTGCAACGCGGCTGCTAGTCCTCCTTTCATGCAAATTCTTAAGGTCCTAGGTCATATCCAAGCCACAGAACCCGGCTAAAATGTGAATAATCTATAATTAAAACTTGAATTGTACTACTTCTTACTGGCTATTACTTCAACTTAGAAGCTTATTGAGTTCTACTGTGGTGCTTTTAGTGTTTCCGTATACCGCAGCACGCGACATAGCTTTGCAGACGATAAAAGTAACCGTTTCAGAGAGAAGAGCGGCCATTGTGACGATCTGGCTTTAAATCGATTCGATAACAAATGACGAAAACGGACGGATTTCTCAGGTTTTTACTACATATGAACACTTTTCACATTCTCCCGTGCAACGCGGCGCTAGTCTTCCTTTCATGCAAAATCTTAAGGTCCTAGGTCATGTCCAACCCACCAAAGCCAGCTAAAAAGTGATTAATCGACAACTAAAACTTGAATTGTACTACTTCTTACTGGCTATTACTTCAACTTAGAAGCTTCTTCTGTGTTCTACTATGGTGCTTTTAGTGTCTCCGCATACCGCAGCACGCGACATAGCTTTGCAGACGATAAATCGTCTCAGAGAGAAAAGCGGCCAATGTGATGATCTGGCTTTAAGTCGATACGATAACAAATGACGAAAACGGTCGGATTTCTCAGGTTTTTACTACATATGAACAGTTTTCACATTCTCCCGTGCAACGCGGCTGCTAGTCCTCCTTTCATATAAAATCTTAAGGTCCACCTCATGTCCAAGCCACCAAAGCCGGCTAAAAAGTGAATAATCTATAATTAAAACTTGAATTGTACTACTTCTTACTGGCTATTACTTCAACATATAAGCTTCTTCTGTGTTCTAATATGGTGCTTTTAGAGTCTCCGCATACCGCAGCACGCGACATAGCTTTGCAGACGATTAATGTAACCGTCTCAGAGAGAATGCGGCCAATATGACGATCTGGCTTTAAGTCGATTCGATAACAAATGCCGAAAACGGACGGATTTCTCACGTTTTTACTACATATGAACACTTTTCACATTCTCCCGTGCAACGCGGCTGCTAGTCCTCCTTTCATGCAAAATCTTAAGGTCCTAGGTCATGTCCAAGCCACCAAAACCGGCTAAAAAGTGAATAATCGACAACTAAAACTTGAATTGTACTACTTCTTACTGGCTATTACTTCAACTTAGAAGCTTCTTCTGGGTTCTACTATGGTGCTTTTAGTGTTTCCTCATACCGCAGCACGCGACATAGCTCTGCAGACGATAAATGTAACCGTTTCGGAGAGAAGAGCGGCCACTGTTACGATCTGGCTTTAAATCGATTCGATAACAAATGACGAAAACGGACGGATTTCTCAGGTTTTGACTACATATGAGCACTTTTCACATTCTCCCGTGCAACGCGGCTGCTAGTCTTCCTTTCATGCAAAATCTTAATGTCCTAGGACCTGTCCAAGCCATCAAAGCCGGTTAAAAAGTGATTAATCGACAACTAAAACTTAAATAGTGCTACTTCTTACTGGCTATTACTTCAACTTAGAAGCATCTTCTGTGTTCTAATATGGTGCTTTTAGTTTCTCCGCATACCGCAGCACGCGACATAGCTTTGCAGACGATAAATGTAACCGTTTCAGAGAGCCAATGTGACGATCTGGCTTTAAATCGATTCGATAACAAATGACGAGAACGGACGGATTTCTCAGGTTTTTACTACATATGAACACTTTTCACATTCTCCCGTGCAACGCGGCTGCTAGTCTTCCTTTCATGCAAATACTTAAGGTCCTAGGACATGTCCAAGCCACCAAAGCCGGCTAAAAGTGAATAATCGACAACTAAAACTTGAATTGTACTACTTCTTACTGGCTATTACTTCAACTTAGAAGCTTCTTCTGTGTTCTACTATGGTGCTTTTAGTGTCTCCGCACACCGCAGCACGCGACATAGCTTTGCAAACGATATATGTAACCGTGTCAGAGAGAAAAGCGGCCAATATAACGATCTGGCTTTAAGTCGATACGATAACAAATGACTTAAACGGACGGATTTCTCAGGTTTTTACTACATATGAACACTTTTCACATTCTCCCATGCAACGCGGCTGCTAGACCTCCTTTCATGCAAAATCTTAAGGTCCTAGGTCATGTCCAAGCCACCAAAGCCGGCTAAAAAGTGAATAATCGATAACTAAAACTTGAATTGTACTACTTCTTACTGGCTATTACTTCAACTTAGAAGCTTCTTCTATGTTCTACTATGGTGCTTTTAGTGTGTCCGCATACCGCTGCACGCGACATAGCTTTGCAGACGATAAATGTAACCGTCTCAGAGAGAAAAGCGGCCAATATAACGATCTGCCTTTAAGTCGATTCGATAACAAATGACGAAAACGGACGGATTTCTCAGGTTTTTACTACATATGAACACTTTTCACATTCTCCCGTGCAACGCGGCTGCTAGTCCTCCTTTCATGCAAAATCTTAATGTCCTAGGTCATGTCCAAGCCACCAAAGCCGGCTAAAAAGTGAATAATCGACAACTAAAACTTGAATTGTACTACTTCTTACTGGCTATTACTTCAACTTAGAAGTTTCTTCTGTGTTCTACTATGGTGCTTTTAGTGTCTACGCATACGGCAGCACGCGACATAGCTTTGCAGACGATAAATGTAACCGTCTCAGAGAGAAAAGCGGCCAATGTGACGAATTGGCTTAAAGTCGATTCGATAACAAATGGCGAAAACGGACGGATTTCTCAGGTTTTTACTCCATATGAACACTTTTCACATTCTCCCGTGCAACCCGGCTGCTAGTCCTCCTTTCATGCAAAATCGTAAGGTCCTAGTTCATATCCAAGCCACCAAAGCCGGCTAGAAAGTGAATAATCGATAATTTAAACTTGAATTGTACTACTTCTTACTGGCTATTACTTCAACTTAGAAGCGTGTGTGTGTGTGTGTGTTTGAGGTTTACGAGCGCTAAACATCGTGGTCATCAGCGCCCAAGCGCATAGAAACAGGAACAGAGGCGGTGAAGGGACGAAGACGGACGCCGAACAAGGAGAACGGCTAAAAGACACAGGCCTGACGCAGTTCCAAATGCGCACATACAGAGGCAAAACAAGAGGAGAAGAAACACACTAAAAAAGGAAAGGAAACACAAGGAAAAGAGAACAGATACCGAAGTGAAACAAGGAGGTAATCGTGACTGGCGGACCTCTTACCTAAAAACTGGGTGAGCCAGTCACCCAGCAGCACATTAAAACCTTCTCCCTAAAATCCGAGGCAACAGATTGGACAGGACACAAAACCGTAAAACCTTAACCACAGTCGCTGCGTCGTCTTGCAAAATAGAGGGCAAATCCGGTGGCAAGGAAATCACCGCCCTCTGGTCAGAGAATAAAAGACAGTCAAGTAAAATGTGGCGGACAGTAATCTGGACGCCACAAGCACTGCAGATTGGGGGGTCCTCCCGCCAGAGTAAAAAACCATGCGTGAAGGGACTGTGTCCAATGCGGAGGCGAGTGAGGAGAACCTCATCCCGCCTGTATGACTGGTAGGACGTACGCCATGGTCGCGTAGTGGCCTTTACCATACGCAGCTTATTGTCAGAAACTGCCAACCACTCCTCTTCCCATTGATGCATAACACGAAAACGCAAAAGGGAGGTTACAGCATGGAGGGGGACGGCACATTCAACAACGTGAGGGAGGGAACATGCATCTTTGGCAGCCACATCCGCCAGTTCGTTGCCCCTAATACCCACGTGCCCCGGCACCCAGCAGAAAGAAACCTCCTTCCCCTGCCGTTGCAGGTGGAGTAGGGCATCATGGATGTTCTGGACGACCGTATCCGCTGGGTACAAGTGTTGAATGGTCTGAAGGGCACTCAGGGAGTCAGAACAGATGAGGAACTTAATACTGGGAACACATCTCATCTGCTCCAATGCCCGCAGTATTGCAAACAATTCGGCATCGAGGATGGTAAACACCGCAGGAAGCCGTAACTTGACGACTCGATCAGGGAAAACAACAGCACAACCAACAGTGTCCCCCTGTTTAGAGCCATCTGTGAATACAGGTACATGGTCCGGATGTTGGTTTAAAATATCGTAAAATAAGGAGGTAAAAACAAACGCCGGAGTGCAGTTCCTCCGGTTCTCCGAAAAGTCTAAAAGGATGCTGGGCCTCTGGAGCAACCAGGGAGGCAGGCGAGTAAAACCTTGTCGTTGGGGGGCCACACGCTCCACACCAAGGGACTCAAGCAAATGCTTGGCACGAATCCCAAATGGTTTTGTTGCCCTGGGACGACTGGAAAAGAGACATTCCATAGGCGGTCGGGCAACGGTAGGGTACGCAGGGGAGGTAGGACAGGCAAGGAAATGACACACCCGTCGCACCATGAGGAGTTTCCGCCGGATGGCGAGCGGCGGTTCCCCTGCCTCAGCACACAGGCTGGGGATGGGACTGGTACGGAAGGCACCAGTGGCCAGCCTGATACCCTCATGGTGTGTACTGCGTCAAGGATCTTCAGATACGAAGGCCTTGCTGACCCATACACGGTGCAAGCATAGTCAAGACGCGATCGGACGAAAGCCCTATAAAACTGCAGCAGACGCGCCCGATCTGCTCCCCAGGACTGATGGCTCAGACACTTCAAAATATTCAGTGCCTTCAGGGCCCGCACCTTGAGGTCTTTAAGGTGAGGCAACCACGACAACTTGGAATCAAAAGTGAGGCCCAGGAACCTCACAGTGTCTCTAAAAGGAAGAACGGTGTCCCTCAGACGCAATTCAGGGGAGGTAAAAAGACGCCGAGAACGATTAAAATGAACACACACAGATTTGTCTGCAGAAAAGGTAAAACCCGTCTTTGCAGTCCATGCCTCTAAGCGCTTTATCGTAAGCTGTAACTGCCGACTAGCACTGACAAGACTGGAGGAAGAACAGAAAACAGCAAAATCGTCCACAAACAAGGAGCATTGGGCAGGACTCCGGATAGTGGACGTGATACTGTTAATAGCAACGGCAAAGAGGGTGACACTTAAAACGCTGCCCTGAGGAACACCATTCTCCTGCACGTACAAATCCGATAGCACATTACCAACCCGATATCGAAAGAGGCGGTGAGAAAGAAAGGACCGAATGAAGATGGGGAGACGGCCACGAAAGCCCCACTCATGGAGTTGATTGAGGATAAGGCGGCGCCAAGTAGTGTCATACGCCTTATTAATGTCAAAGAAGACCCCTAGACAATGCTGGTTACGTAGAAAGGCCTGCTGGATGGCGGCCTCAAGCAGGGTCAAGTTGTCTATAGTGGAACGACATCTCCGAAAGCCACACTGAGAGGGGCTAAGGAGCTGCCTGGTCTCGAGCAGCCAAACCAGGCGGCGGTTGACCATGCGTTCCAACGTCTTCCCAACACAGCTCGTCAAGGCAATACCCCGATAACTACTGGGATGCGTTCGGTCCTTCTCTGGTTTGAGGAGGGGAATCAAAATTGCCTCCCTCCACGAGTCAGGGTACGTGCCAGATAACCATATCATATTGAAACAGTTCAGGAGAACTTCCTTGGATGGCAGCGACAGGTGCCGCAGCATGCTGTACCGGATTTGATCATGACCAGGCGCAGTATCATGAGCCACAGACAGCGCAGAATCCAGCTCCCACATTGTGAAGGGGCAGTTATAGGGTTCAGAATTTAGAGACCGGAAGTCCAAGTGACCCCTTTCGACGGCAGTGCGGTAGCGGCAGAAATCTGGATCACAGTTAATAGTGGCGGTAGATTCCGCAAAATGCATGGCCAGTGTCTGGGCAATGTCTCTCGGCGCCGTGAGGAGACATCCCTGATGCAGCAATGCCGTGATAGGTAGTTGGCTGAGTTTCCCGGAAATCCTCCTGATGGCTTCCCATACTTTCGTAGAACTAGTGGAGCGAGAGATGGAATTCAAGAACGATTGCCATGACCGTCGTTTGCTCTCTTTAATCACCCGCCGCGCTCTGGCCCTTGCCACTCGAAAGGCCGCAAGATTGTCAGCTGAGGGACGGCACTTGAAGCGGCGCAGTGCTGCACGGCGGGCGCGGATGGCTGAGTGGCACTCAGTGGTCCACCAAGGGACAGGACGCCTCTTGGGATGACCGGATGACCGTGGGATGGACGATTCAGCAGCATGAGAGATCACGGCTGCAACATGGTCTACCCATTCGTGGACGCTGGCACGGTGTTCCAAAACAGCCAGTTGACTGAAAAGTGTCCAGTCAGCTCTGCAAAGGTGCCACCGGGGCGGCACTGGTAATGCCACAGCCTCATCCAGGAGGCGAATCCAGAGGGGGAAGTGGTCACTAGAATGGAGGTCAGCAGCAGCCTCCCACAGAGCAGAATCCGCGAGTGCTGGAGAGCAAAAGGAAAGGTCAATAGCCGATGACGATCCGGAAGCAGTACAGAAATGAGTGGGAGCACCAGAGTTGAGGAGGCACAGTTCTTCAGACATCATGACGCTTTCCAGAATGCGACCCCTGGGGCAAGTAGTCGGAGAGCCCCATAAGACATTATGAGCGTTGAAGTCCCCCAGAAGAAGAAATGGGCGAGGGAGTTGGCTAATAAGGTCCGTGAGAGCCTGAGTGTCTATCGCATCCGGAGGTGGTAAATAAACAGAACAGACTGTGAGCCTCCGACCCACAAGAATGTCAACTGCAACTGCTTGCAAGTCGGTGACGAGAGGGAGCTCAGATGAGGGGTGCACATCACGGACAAAAACTGCAACACCACCCTTTGCCCTTTGCCCCGTCAGATCATCTTTTCGATATGCGGTATAGCCGCGTAAAGAAGGAGAATCAGTGGCCCGAAAATGTGTCTCTTGGAGACATAAGCACAAGGGGCACTCTCGTATGAGGAGTTGTAATTCGGCCACATGCGTCCTGAAACCATTCAGGTTCCACTGTAATATGGGAGCCAGTGATGAGGGTGGCTGAACTTTCACCCTGCCTCTGTGCTTTGGAGGAGAGACCGTATTGGCCGGAGATTTATTCCTGGGGCGAGAAGATCGCCCCCGGTCGACATCAATGTCCATAAGATCCGATGACGACCCACGGGAGATGTCAGACAGTACAATGGCATCATCATCGGACCGACGCGGACTAGTCTCCTCAGGTGGCAGAACCTTCATCTTCTGAGGCTTTGTCTTGGGGGGCTTGGAATGCAGAGCCTTGTCAACAGTTGGAGGTTGACTCGCCTGGGCAGAAGGCGCCATATGGGGGGAGGCTGGAAGTACCTCAATGTCAGCAACCACGGCCTTGTCCGATGTAGTGGGGAGAGCCGCAGATTGCAAAACAACCGCAGCAGCACAAGTGCACTGGCAAGCGCAGGTTTTAGTGCTAACGCTAGCAACCTCCGTTTGTGTAGCAACAGTGGCCAGTTGTACCGGTTTTTTGAGAGCGGAAGCGAAAGATGTGGAAAACACAGGAGGTTGCATGGCCTTAAAGATCTTCTTGGCCTCACCATAGGGGATGCGCTTAGATGTTTTAATCTCCTGTACCTTCCGCTCTTCGAGATAGATGGGGCAGATCCGGCTCCAGACAGGGTGACTCCCAGAGCAATTCACGCACTTCACAGGCGATGAACAATCGGCTCCATCATGGGCAGGCTGCCCACATTTACCACACGTGGCTATTCCATTGCACCCCAACGTAGTATGCCCAAAGCGCTGACATTTAAAACAGCGCATTGGGTTGGGGAAATATGGCCGTACGGACAAACGTAAGAACCCCGCTTTAACATGCTCCGGGAGTCTCGGGCAACTGAATGTGAGAATAAACGAGTCAGATTTGACGAGGTCCCCATTGACTCGTTTCATAATGTGCTGCACGTCAACAATTCCTTCGTCAGCCCACTCAGATTTTAGCACGTCTATGGGGATATCCACCAAGTCCCTACACGTCACAACACCCTTACTATAGTTCAAAGTGGAGTGGAGCTCGGTCTCGACAGCGTACTCTCCTAGACAATTTGCTTTCCGAAGGGCAGCGACTTGACGGGAACTAGAAGTTTCAACTAACAGAGTCCCATTGCGCAGTCGCTTTACAGATTTCAGTGTTCCTGCAATTCCCTCAAGACCCTTGTGGATGTAAAAGGGAGAAACCCTCTCAAAGCTACCCTCCTTCCTTTTAATAATCAAAAACACATTCTGATTATCAGCATGTGCTCCGTTACTACATTCTGTTAAATCTCTAGCAACACCAGGCGCTGGAGGACTCGCAGCGCGTAGCCGCTTTTTCGATTGGGTGTGTTTTCCTACCAGCGGCCCACCCAAGCCACTGGTAGGGGGAAAAGTAGAGGTCGAAGGGTCCATTGTGGTCCCACGAGCAGCTAGGGAACTAAAAGTCCGCTCAGACAGAGCCCCGCGTGCCTGAGTAAGCCTTATACAACTGGGGTGCGGCAGGTGCCCCAGAGGTTGCCCACTTGCGACTGTTCCACCACAACAGCCATGCATCTTCTAGGCGCGGAGCACACCGAAAGATTGAGGGGTTTTTATAGAGGTTGGCCTTCCTCGCAATCCAGACGGTCAAGCCATGATTACCATTCCCCGCAGCACACAACGTTTCACCGCCGCGCCGTACGGTGGTCGCTGAAGCATGTCCGGGGGTTACGGTGACAGGAAACCGGCGGCGCAGACCAGTCCCCAGCTCAGGACCCCGGGGTCGCCAAGCCCGTACTCAGCAAGTGAATGCTGAGCCGATGGGGGGAACTTAGAAGCTTCTTCTGTGTTCTACTATGGTGGTTTTAGTGTTTCCGCATACCGCAGCACGCGACATAGCTTTGCAGACGATAAATGTAACCGTTACAGAGAGAAGAGCGGCCATTGTGACGATCTGGCTTTAAAACGATTCGATGACAAATGACGAAAACGGACGGATTTCTCAGGTTTTCACTACATATGAACACTTTTCACATTCTCCCGTGCAACGCGGCTGCTAGTCCTCCTTTCATGCAAAATCTTAAGGTCCTAGGTCATGTCCAAGCCACCAAAGCCGGCTAAAAAGTGAATAATCGACAACTAAAACTTGAATTGTACTACTTCTTACTGGCTATTACTTCAACTTAGAAGCTCCTTCTGTGTTCTACTATGGTGCTTTTAGTGTCTCCACATACCGCAGCACGCGACATAGCTTTGCAGACGATAAATGTAACCGTCTCAGAGAGAAAAGCGGCCAATGTGACGATCTGGCTTTAAGTCGATTCGATAACAAATGACGAAAATGGACAGATTTCTCAGGTTTTTACTACATATGAACACTTTTCACATTCTCCCATGCAACGCGGCTGCTAGTCCTCCTTTCATCAAAATCTAATGTCCTAGGTCATGTCCAAGCCACCAAAGCCGGCTAAAAAGTGAATAATCGACAACTAAAACTTGAATTGTACTACTTCTTACTGGCTATTACTTCAACTTAGAAGCTTCTTCTGTGTTCTACTATGGTGCTTTTAGTGTTTCCGCATACCCCAGCACGCGACATATCTTTGCAGACGATAAATGTAACCGTCTCAGAGAGAAAAGCGGCCAATGTGACGATCTGGCTTAAAATCGATTCGATAACAAATGACGAAAACGGACGGATTTCTAAGGTTTTTACTCCATATGAACACTTTTCACATTCTCCCGTGCAACGCGGCTGCTACTCCTCCTTTCATGCAAAATCTTAACGTCCTAGGTCATATCCAAGCCACCAAAGCCGGCTAAAAAGTGAATAATCGATAATTAAAAATTGAATTGTACTATTTCTTACTGGCTATTACTTCAACTTAGAAGCTTCTTCTGTGTTCTACTATGGTGCTTTTAGTGTCTACGCATACCGCAGCACGCGACATAGCTTTGCAGACGATTAATGTAACCGTTTCAGAGAGAAGAGAGGCCAATGTGACGATCTGGCTTTAAATCGATTCGATAACAAATGATGAAAACGGACGGATTTCTCAGGTTTTTACTCCATATGAACACTTTTCACTTTCTCCCGTGCAACGCGGCTGCTAGTCCTCCTATAATGCAAAATCTTAAGGTTCCACCTCATGTCCAAGCCACCAAATCCGGCTAAAAAGTGAATAATCAATAACTAAAACTTGAATTGTACTACTTCTTACTGGCTATTACTTCAACTTAGAATCTTCTTCTGTGTTCTACTATGGTGCTTTTAGTGTTCCGCATACCGCAGCACGCGACATAGCTTTGCAGACGATAAATGTAACCGTCTCAGAGAGAAAAGTGGCCAATATAACGATCTGGCTTTAAGTCGATTCGATAACAAATGACGAAAACGGACGGATTTCTCAGGTTTTCACTACATATGAACACTTTTCACATTCTCCCGTGCAACGCGGCTGCTAGTCCTCCTTTCATGCAAAATCTTAAGGTCCTAGGTCATGTCCAAGCCACCAAAGCCGGCTAAAAAGTGAATAATCGACAACTAAAACTTGAATTGTACTACTTCTTACTGGCTATTACTTCAACTTAGAAGCTTCTTCTGTGTTCTACTATGGTGCTTTTAGTGTCTCCACATACCGCAGCACGCGACATAGCTTTGCAGACGATAAATGTAACCGTCTCAGAGAGAAAAGCGGCCAATGTGACGATCTGGCTTCAAGTCTATTCGATAACAAATGACGAAAATGGACAGATTTCTCAGGTTTTTACTACATATGAACACTTTTCACATTCTCCCATGCAACGCGGCTGCTAGTCCTCCTTTCATGCAAAATCGTAAGATCCTTGGTCATGTCCAAGCCACCAAAGACGGCTAAAAAGTGAATAATCGATAACTAAAACTTGAATTGTACTACTTCTTACTGCCTATTACTTCAACTTAGAAGCTTCTTCTGTGTTCTACTATGGTGCTTTTAGTGTCTCCGCATACCGCAGCACGCGACATAGCTTCGCAGACGATAAATGTAACCGTTTCAGAGAGAAGAGCGGCCAATGTGACAATCTGGCTTTAAATCGATTCGATAACAAATGACGAAAACGGCCGGGTTTCTCAGTTTTTTACTACATACGAACACATTTCACATTCTCCCGTGCAACGCGGCTGCTAGTCCTCCTTTCATGCAAAATTGTAAGGTCCTAGGTCATGTCCAAGCCACCAAATCCGGCTAAAAAGTGAATAATCATTAACTAAAACTTGAATTGTACTACTTCTTACTGGCTATTACTTCAACTTAGAATCTTCTTCTGTGTTCTACTATGGTGCTTTTAGTATTCCGCATACCGCAGCACGCGACTTAGCTTTGCAGACGATAAATGTAACCGTTTCAGAGAGAAGAGCGGCCAATATAACGATCTGGCTTTAAGTCGATTCGATAACAAAAAACGAAAACGGACGGATTTCCTAGGTTTTCACTACATATGAACACTTTTCACAGTCTCACGTGCAACGCGGCTGCTAGTCCTCCTTTCATGCAAAATCTTAAGGTCCTAGGTCATGTCCAAGCCACCAAAGCCGGCTAAAAAGTGAACAATCGACAACTAAAACTTGAATTATACTACTTCTTACTGGCTATTACTTCAACTTGGAAGCTTCTTCTGTGTTCTACTATGGTGCTTTTAGTGTCTCCACATACCGCATCACGCGACATAGCTTTGCAGACGATAAATGTAACCGTCTCAGAGAGAAAAGCGGCCAATGTGACGATCTGGCTTTAAGTCGATTCGATAACAAATGACGAAAATGGACAGATTTCTCAGGTTTTTACTACATATGAACACTTTTCACATTCTCCCGTGCAACGCGGCTGCTAGTCCTCCTTTCATGCAAAATCTTAAGGTCCTAGGTCATGTCCAAGCCACCAAAGCCGGCTAAAAAGTGAATAATCGACAACTAAAACTTGAATTGTACTACTTCTTACTGGCTATTACTTCAACTTAGAAGCTGATTCTGTGTTCTACTATGGTGCTTTTAGTGTCCCCACATACCGCAGCACGCGACATAGCTTTGCAGACGATAAATGTAACCGTCTCAGAGAGAAAAGCGGCCAATGTGACGATCTGGCTTTAAATCGATTCGATAACAAATGACGAAAACGGACGGGTTTCTCAGGTTTTTACTCCATATGAACACTTTTCACATTCTCCCGTGCAACGCGGCTGCTAGTCCTCCTTTCATGCAAAATCTTAAGGTCCTAGGTCATGTCCAAGCCACCAAAGCCGGCTAAAAGGTGAATAATCGATAATTAAAAATTGAATTGTACTACTTCTTACTGGCTATTACTTCAATTTAGAAGCTTCTTCTGTGTTCTACTATGGTGCTTTTAGTGTCTACGCATACGGCAGCACGCGACATAGCTCTGCAGACGATAAATGTAACCGTTTCAGAGTGAAGAGAGGCCAATGTGACGATCTGGCTTTAAATCGATTCGATAACAAATGACGAAAACGGACGGATTTCTCAGGTTTTTACTCCATATGAACACTTTTCACATTCTCCCGTGCAACGCGGCTGCTAGTCCTCCTTTCATCAAAATCTTAAGGTTCCACCTCATGTCCAAGCCACCAAATCCGGCTATAAAGTGAATAATCAATAACTAAAACTTGAATTGTACTACTTCTTACTGGCTATTACTTCAACTTAGAATCTTCTTCTGTGTTCTACTATGGTGCTTTTAGTGTTCCGCATACCGCAGCACGCGACATAGCTTTGCAGACGATAAATGTAACCATCTCAGAGAGAAAAGCGGCCAATATAACGATCTGGCTTTAAGTCGATTCGATAACAAATGACGAAAACAGACGGATTTCTCAGGTTTTCACTACATATGAACACTTTTCACATTCTCCCGTGCAACGCGGCTGCTAGTCCTCCTTTCATGCAAAATCTTAAGGTCCTAGGTCATGTCCAAGCCACCAAAGCCGGCTAAAAAGTGAATAATCGACAACTAAAACTTGAATTGTACTACTTCTTACTGGCTATTACTTCAACTTAGAAGCTTCTTCTGTGTTCTACTATGGTGCTTTTAGTGTCTCCACATACCGCAGCAAGTGCCATAGCTTTGCAGACGATAAATGTAACCGTCTCAGAGAGAAAAGCGGCCAATGTGACGATCTGCCTTTAAGTCGAATCAATAACAAATGACGAAAATGGACAGATTTCTCAGGTTTTTACTACATATGAACACTTTTCACATTCTCCCGTGCAACGCGGCTGCTGGTCCTCCTTTCATGCAAAGTCGTAAGGTCCTAGGTCATGTCCAAGCCACCAAAGCCGGCTAAAAAGTGAATAATCGACAACTAAAACTTGAATTGTACTACTTCTTACTGGCTATTACTTCAACTTAGAAGCTCCTTCTGTGTTTTACTATGGTGCTTTTAGTGTCGCCACATACCGCAGCACGCGACATAGCTTTGCAGACGATAAATGTAACCGTCTCAGAGAGAAAAGCGGCCAATGTGACGATCTGGTTTTAAGTCGATTCGATAACAAATGACGAAAATGGACAGATTTCTCAGGTTTTTACTACATATGAACACTTTTCACATTCTCCCATGCAACGCGGCTGCTAATCCTCCTTTCATGCAAAATCTAAAGGTCCTAGGTCATGTCCAAGCCAAGAAAGCCGGCTAAAAGGTGAATAATCGATAACTAAAACTTTAATTGTACTACTTCTTACTGGCTATTACTTCAACTTAGAAGTTTCTTCTGTGTTCTAATATGGTGCTTTTAGTGTCTCCGCATACCGCAGCACGCGACATAGCTTTGCAGACGATAAATGTAACAGTCTCAGAGAGAAAAGCGGCCAATGTGACGATCTGGCTTTATGTCGATTCGATAACAAATGACGATAACGGACGGATTTCTCAGGATTTTACTCCATATGAACACTTTTCACATTCTCCCGCGCAACGCGGCTGCTAGTCCTCCTTTTCATGCAAAATCTTAAGGTCCTAGGTCTTATCCAAGCCACCAAAGCCGGCTAAAAAGTGAATAATCGATAATTAAAACTTGAATTGTACTACTTCTTACTGGCTATTACTTCAACTTAGAAGCTTCTTCTGTGTTCTACTATGGTGCTTTTAGTGTTCCCAAATACCGCAGCACGCGACATAGCTTTGCAGACGATAAATGTAACCGTTTCAGAGAGAAGAGCGGCCAATGTGACGATCTGGTTTTAAATCGATTCGATAACAAATGACGAAAACGGTCGGGTTTCTCAGGTTTTTACTACATATGAACACTTTTCACATTCTCCCGTGAAACGCGGCTGCTAGTCCTCCTATCATGCAAAATCTTAAGGTTCCACCTCATGATCAAGCCACCAAATCCGGCTAAAAAGTGAATAATCAATAACTAAAACTTGAATTGTACTACTTCTTACTGGCTATTACTTCAACTTAGAATCTTCTTCTGTGTTCTACTATGGTGCTTTTAGTGTTCCGCATACCACAGCACGCGACATAGCTTTGCAGACGATAAATGTAACCGTCTCAGAGAGAAGAGCGGCCAATATAACGATCTGGCTTTAAGTCGATTCGATAACAAATGACGACAATGGACAGATTTCTCAGGTTTTTACTACATATGAACACTTTTCACATTCTCTCATGCAACGCGGCTGCTAGTCTTCCTTTCATGCAAAATCGTAAGGTCCTTGGTCATGTCCAAGCCACCAAAGCCGGCTAAAAGGTGAATAATCGATAACTAAAACTTGAATTGTACTACTTCTTACTGGCTATTACTTCAACTTAGAAGCTTCTTCTGTGTTCTACTATGGTGCTTTTAGTGTTCCCGCATACCGCAGCACGCGACATAGCTTTGCAGACGATAAATGTAACCGTCTCAGAGAGAAAAGCGGCCAATATAACGATCTGGCTTTAAGTCGATTCGATAACAAATGACGATAACGGACGGATTTCTCAGGTTTTTACTCCATATGAACACTTTTCACATTCTCCCGCGCAACGCGGCTGCTAGTCCTCCTTTCATGCAAAATCTTAAGGTCCTAGGTCTTATTCAAGCCACCAAAGCCGGCTAAAAAGTGAATAATCGATAATTAAAACTTGAATTGTACTACTTCTTACTGGCTATTACTTCAACTTAGAAGCTTCTTCTGTGTTCCACTATGGTGCTTTTAGTGTTCCCGCATACCGCAGCACGCGACATAGCTTTGCAGACGATAAATGTAACCGTTTCAGAGAGAAGAGCGGCCAATGTGACGATCTGGCTTTAAATCGATTCGATAACAAATGACGAAAACGGCCGGGTTTCTCAGGTTTTTACTACATATGAACACTTTTCACATTCTCCCGTGCAACGCGGCTGCTAATCCTCCTATCATGCAATATCTTAAGGTTCCACCTCATGTCCAAGCCACCAAATCCAGCTAAAAAGTGAATAATCAATAACTAAAACTTGAATTGTACTACTTCTTACTGGCTATTACTTCAACTTAGAAGCTTCTTCTGTGTTCTACTATGGTGCTTTTAGTGTTCCGCATACCGCAGCACGCGACATAGCTTTGCAGACGATAAATGTAACCGTCTCAGAGAGAAAAGCGGCCAATATAACGATCTGGCTTTAAGTCGAATCGATAACAAATGACGAAAATGGACAGATTTCTCAGGTTTCTACTACATATGAACACTTTTCACATTCTCCCATGCAACGCGGCTGCTAGTCCTCCTTTCATGCAAAATCGTAAGGTCCTTGGTCATGTCCAAGCCACCAAAGCCGGCTAAAAGGTGAATAATCGATAACTAAAACTTGAATTGTACTACTTCTTACTGGCTATTACTTCAACTTAGAAGTTTCTTCTGTGTTCTAATATGGTGCTTTTAGTGTCTCCGCATACCGCAGCACGCGACATAGCTTTGCAGACGATAAATGTAACCGTCTCAGAGAGAAAAGCGGCCAATGTGACGATCTGGCTTTAAGTCGATTCGATAACAAATGACGATAACGGACGGATTTCTCAGGTTTTTACTCCATATGAACACTTTTCACATTCTCCCGCGCAACGCGGCTGCTAGTCCTCCTTTTCATGCAAAATCTTAAGGTCCTAGGTCTTATCCAAGCCACCAAAGACGGCTAAAAAGTGAATAATCGATAATTAAAACTTGAATTGTACTACTTCTTACTGGCTATTACTTCAACTTAGAAGCTTCTTCTGTGTTCTACTATAGTGCTTTTAGTGTTCCCGCATACCGCAGCACGCGACATAGCTTTGCAGACGATAAATGTAACCGTTTCAGAGAGAAGAGCGGCCAATGTGACGATCTGGCTTTAAATCTATTCGATAACAAATGACGAAAACGGCCGGGTTTCTCAGTTTTTTACTACATATGAACACTTTTCACATTCTCCCGTGCAACGCGGCTGCTAGTCCTCCTTTCATGCAAAATCTTAAGGTCCAAGGTCACGTCCAAGCCACCAAAGCCGGCTAAAAAGTGAATAATCGACAACTAAACCTTGAATTGTACTACTTCTTACTGGCTATTACTTCAACTTAGAAGCTTCTTCTGTGTTCTAGTATGGTGCTTTTAGTGTCTCCACATACCGCAGCACGCGACATAGCTTTGCAGACGATAAATGTAACCGTCTCAGAGAGAAAAGCGGCCAATATAACGATCTGGCTTTAAGTCGATTCGATAACAAATGACGAAAACGGACGGATTTCTCAGGTTTTCACTACATATGAACACTTGTCACATTCTCACGTGCAACGCGGCTGCTAGTCCTCCTTTCATGCAAAATCTTAAGGTCCAAGGTCACGTCCAAGCCACCAAAGCCGGCTAAAAAGTGAATAATCGACAACTAAACCTTGAATTGTACTACTTCTTACTGGCTATTACTTCAACTTAGAAGCTTCTTCTGTGTTCTAGTATGGTGCTTTTAGTGTCTCCACATACCGCAGCACGCGACATAGCTTTGCAGACGATAAATGTAACCGTCTCAGAGAGAAAAGCGGCCAATGTGACGATCTGGCTTTAAGTCGATTCAATAACAAATGAAGAAAATGGACAGATTTCTCAGGTTTTTACTACATATGAACACTTTTCACATTCTCCCGTGCAACGCGGCTGCTAGTCCTCGTTTCATGCAAAATCTTAAGGTCCTAGGTCATGTCCAAGCCACGAAAGCCGGCTAAAAAGGGAATAATCGACAACTAAAACTTGAATTGTACTACTTCTTACTGGCTATTACTTCAACTTAGAATCTTCTTCTGTGTTCTACTATGGTGCTTTTAGTGTTCCGCATACCACAGCACGCGACATAGCTTTGCAGACGATAAATGTAACCGTCTCAGAGAGAAAAGCGGCCAATGTGACGATCTGGCTTTAAGTCGATTCAATAACAAATGAAGAAAATGGACAGATTTCTCAGGTTTTTACTACATATGAACACTTTTCACATTCTCCCGTGCAACGCGGCTGCTAGTCCTCGTTTCATGCAAAATCTTAAGGTCCTAGGTCATGTCCAAGCCACCAAAGCCGGCTAAAAAGGGAATAATCGACAACTAAAACTTGAATTGTACTACTTCTTACTGGCTATTACTTCAACTTAGAATCTTCTTCTGTGTTCTACTTTGGTGCTTTTAGTGTTACGCATACCACAGCACGCGACATAGCTTTGCAGACGATAAATGTAACCGTCTCAGAGAGAAAAGCGGCCAATGTGACGATCTGGCTTTAAGTCGATTCGATAACAAATGACGATAACGGACGGATTTCTCAGGTTTTTACTCCATATGAACACTTTTCACATTCTCCCGCGCAACGCGGCTGCTAGTCCTCCTTTCATGCAAAATCTTAAGGTCCTAGTTCTTATCCAAGCCACCAAAGCCGGCTAAAAATTGTATAATCGATAAATAAAACTTGAATTGTACTACTTCTTACTGGCTATTACTTCAACTTAGAAGCTTCTTCTGTGTTCTACTATGGTGCTTTTAGTGTGCCCGCATAACGCAGCACGCGACATAGCTTTGGAGACGATAAATGTAACCGTTTCAGAGAGAAGAGCGGCCAATGTGACGATCTGGCTTTAAATCGATTCGATAACAAATGACGAAAACGGACGGATTTCTCAGGTTTTTACTACATATGAACACTTTTCACATTCTCCCGTGCAACGCGGCTGCTAGTCCTCCTTTCATGCAAAATCTTAAGGTCCAAGGTCTTATCCAAGCCACCAAAGCCGGCTAAAAGGTGAATAATCTATAATTAAAACTTGAATTGAACTACTTCTTACTGGCTAATGCTTCAACTTAGAAGCTTCTTCTGTGTTCTACTATGGTGATTTTAGTGTGCCCGCATACCGCAGCACGCGACATAGCTTTGCAGACGATAAATGTAACCGTTTCAGAGAGAAGAGTGGCCAATGTGACGATCTGGCTTTAAATCGATTCGATAACAAATGACGAAAACGGAAGGATTTCTCAGGTTTTTACTACATATGAACTCTTTTCACATTCTCCCGTGCAACGCGGCTGCTAGTCTTCCTTTCATGCAAACTCTTAAGGTCCTAAGTCATGTCGAAGCCACCAAAGCCGGCTAAAAAGTGGTTAATCGACAACTAAAACTTAAATAGTACTACTTCTTACTGGCTATTACTTCAATTTAGAAGCTTCTTCTGTGTTCTAATATGGTGCTTTTAGTGTCTCCGCATACAGCAGCACGCGACATAGCTTTGCGGACGATAAATGTAACCGTCTCAGAGAGAAAAGCGGCCAATGTGACGATCTGGCTTTAAGTCGTTTCGATAACAAATGACGAAAACGGACGGATTTCTCAGGTTTTTACTACATATGAACACTTTTCACATTCTCCCATGCAACGCGGCTTTTAGTCCTCCATTCATGCAGAATCTTAAGGTCCTAGGTCATGTTCAAACCACCAAAGACGGCTAAAAAGTTAATAATCGATAACTAAAACTTGAATTGTACTACTTCTTACTGGCTATTACTTCAACTTAGAAGCTTCTTCTGTATTCTACTATTGTGCTTTTAGTGCTTCCGCATACCGCAGCACGCGACATAGCTTTGCAGACAATAAATGTAACCGTCTCAGAGAGAAAAGCGGCCAATGTGACAATCTGGCTTTAAGTCGATTCAATAACAAATGACGATAACGGACGGATTTCTCAGGTTTTTACTACATATGAACACTTTTCACATTCTCCCGTGCAACGCGGCTGCTAGTCCTCCTTTCATGCAAAATCTTAAGGTCCAAGGTCTTATCCAAGCCACCAAAGCCGGCTAAAAAGTGAATAATCTATAATTAGAACTTGAATTGAACTACTTCTTACTGGCTATTGCTTCAACTTAGAAGCTTCTTCTGTGTTCTACTATGGTGCTTTAAGTGTCTCCGTATACGGCAGCACGCGACATAGCTTTTTAGACGATAAATGTAACCGTCTCAGAGAGAAAAGCGGCCAATGTGACGATCTGGCTTTAAGTGGATTCGATAACAAATACGAAACCGGACGGATTTCCCAGGTTTTTACTACATATGAACACTTTTCACATTCTCCCGTGCAACGCGGCTGCTAGTCCTCCTTTCATGCAAAATCTTAAGGTCCTAGATCATGTCCAAGCCACCAAAGCCGGCTAAAAAGTGAATAATCGACAACTAAAACTTGAATTGTACTACTTCTTACTGGCTATTACTTCAACTTAGAAGTTTCTTCTGTGTTCTAATATGGTGCTTTTAGTGTCTCCGCATACCGCAGCACGCGCCATAGCTTTGCAGACGATAAATGTAATCGTCTCAGAGAGAAAAGCGGCCAATGTGGCGATCTGGCTTTAAGTCGATTCGATAACAAATGACGATAACGGACTGATTTCTCAGGTTTTTACTCCATATGGACACTTTTCACATTCTCCCGTGCAACGCGGCTGCTAGTCCTCCTTTCATGCAAAATCTTAAGGTCCTAGGTCTTATCCAACCCACCAAAGCCGGTTAAAAAGTGAATAATCGATAATATAAACTTGAATTGTACTACTTCTTACTGGCTATTACTTCAACTTAGAAGCTTCTTCTGTGTTCTACTATGGTGCTTTTAGTGTGCCCGCATACCGCAGCACGCGACATAGCTTTGCAGACGATAAATGTAACCGTTTCAGAGAGAAGAGCGGCCAATGTGACGATCTGGCTTTAAATCGATTCGATAACAAATGACGAAAACGGACGGATTTCTTAGGTTTTTACTACATATGAACAGTTTTCACATTCTCCCGTGCAACGCGGCTGCTAGTCTTCCTTTCATGCAAAATCTTAAGGTCCTAAGTCATGTCCAAGCGACCAAAGCCGGCATAAAAGTGATTAGTCGACAACTAAAACATAAATAGTACTACTTCTTACTGGCTATTACTTCAATTTAGAAGCTTCTTCTGTGTTCTAATATGGTGCTTTTAGTGTCTCCGCAGACCGCAGCACGCGACATAGCTTTGCAGGCGATAAATGTAACCGTCTCAGAGAGAAAAGCGGCCAATGTGACGATCTGGCTTTAAGTCGATTCGATAACAAATGACGATAACGGACGGATTTATCAGGTTTTTACTTCATATGAACACTTTTCACATTCTCCCGTGCAACGCGGCTGCTAGTCTTCCTTTCATGCAAAATCTTAAGGTCCTAGGTCTTATCCAAGCCACCAAAGCCGGCTAAAAAGAGAATAATCGATAATTAAAACTTGAATTGTACTACTTCTTACTGGCTATTACTTCAACTTAGAAACTTCTTCTGTGTTCTACTATGGTGCTTTTAGTGTTCCCGCATACCGCAGCACGCGACTTAGCTTTTCAGACGATAAATGTAACCGTCTCAGAGAGAAAAGCGGCCAATGTGACGATCTCGCTTTAAGTCGATTCGATAACAAATGACGATAACGGACGGATTTCTCAGGTTTTTACTCCATATGAACACTTTTCACATTCTCCCGTGCAACGCGGCTGCTAGTCCTCCTTTCATGCAAAATCTTAAGGTCCTAGGTCTTATCCAAGCCACCAAAGCCGGCTAAAAAGTGAATAATCGATAATATAAACTTGAATTGTACTACTTCTTACTGGCTATTACTTCAACTTAGAAGCTTCTTCTGTGTTCTACTATGGTGCTTTTAGTGTGCCCGCATACCGCAGCACGCGACATAGCTTTGCAGGCGATAAATGTAACCGTTTCAGAGAGAAGAGCGGCCAATGTGACGATCTGGCTTTAAATCGATTCGATAACAAATGACGAAAACGGACGGATTTCTCAGGTTTTTACTACATATGAACAGTTTTCACATTCTCCCGTGCAACGCGGCTGCTAGTCTTCCTTTCATGCAAAATCTTAAGGTCCTAAGTCATGTCCAAGCCACCAAAGCCGGAGAAAAAGTGATTAGTCGACAACTAAAACTTAAATAGTACTACTTCTTACTGGCTATTACTTCAATTTAGAAGCTTCTTCTGTGTTCTAATATGGTGCTTTTAGTGTCTCCGCAGACCGCAGCACGCGACATAGCTTTGCTGACGATAAATGTAACCGTCTCAGAGAGAAAAGCGGCCAATGTGACGATCTGGCTTTAAGTCGTTTCGATAACAAATGACGAAAACGGACGGATTTCTCGGGTTTTTACTACATATGAACACTTTTCACATTCTCCCATGCAACGCGGCTGCTAGTCGACCTTTCATGCAAAATCTTAAGGTCCTAGGTCATGTTCAAACCACCAAAGACGGCTAAAAAGTTAATAATCGATAACTAAAACTTGAATTGTACTACTTCTTACTGGCTATTACTTCAACTTAGAAGCTTCTTCTGTATTCTACTATTGTGCTTCTAGTGTTTCCGCATACCGCAGCACGCGACATAGCTTTGCAGACGATAAATGTAACCGTCTCAGAGAGAAAAGCGGCCAATGTGACGATCTCGCTTTAAGTCGATTCGATAACAAATGACGATAACGGACGGATTTCTCAGGTTTTTACACCATATGAACACTTTTCACATTCTCCCGTGCAACGCGGCTGCTAGTCCTCCTTTCATGCAAAATCTTAAGGTCCTAGGTCTTATCCAAGCCACCAAAGCCGGCTAAAAAGTGAATAATCGATAATATAAACTTGAATTGTACTACTTCTTACTGGCTATTACTTCAACTTAGAAGCTTCTTCTGTGTTCTACTATGGTGCTTTTAGTGTGCCCGCATACCGCAGCACGCGACATAGCTTTGGAGACGATAAATGTAACCGTTTCAGAGAGAAGAGCGGCCAATGTGACGATCTGGCTTTAAGTCGATTCAATAACAAATGACGATAACGGACGGATTTCGCAGGTTTTTACTCCATATGAACACTTTTCACATACTCCCGTGCAACGCGGCTGCTAGTCCACCTTTCATGCAAAATCTTAAGGTCCTAGGTCTTATCCAAGCCACCAAAGCCGGCTAAAAAGTGAATAATCTATAATAAAAACTTGAATTGAACTACTTCTTACTGGCTATTGCTTCAACTTAGAAACTTCTTCTGTGTTCTACTATGGTGCTTTTAGTGTCTCCGTATACGGCAGCACGCGACATAGCTTTGCAGACGATAAATGTAACCGTCTCAGAGAGAAAAGCGGCCAATGTGACGATCTGGCTTTAAGTGGATTCGATAACAAATACGAAACCGGACGGATTTCCCAGGTTTTTACTACATATGAACACTTTTCACATTCTCCCGTGCAACGCGGCTGCTAGTCCTCCTTTCATGCAAAATCTTAAGGTCCTAGGTCATGTCCAAGCCACCAAAGCCGGCTAAAAAGTGAATAATCGACAACTAAAACTTGAATTGTACTACTTCTTACTGGCTATTACTTCAACTTAGAAGTTTCTTCTGTGTTCTAATATGGTGCTTTTTGTGTCTCCGCATACCGCAGCACGCGACATAGCATTGCAGACGATAAATGTAACCGTCTCAGAGAGAAAAGCTGCCAATGTGACGATCTCGCTTTAAGTCGATTCGATAACAAATGACGATAACGGACGGATTTCTCAGGTTTTTACACCATATGAACACTTTTCACATTCTCCCGTGCAACGCGGCTGCTAGTCCTCCTTTCATGCAAAATCTTAAGGTCCTAGGTCTTATCCAAGCCACCAAAGCCGGCTAAAAAAGTGAATAATCGATAATATAAACTTGAATTGTACTACTTCTTACTGGCTATTACTTCAACTTAGAAGCTTCTTCTGTGTTCTACTATGGTGATATTAGTGTGCCCGCATACCGCAGCACGCGACATAGCTTTGCAGACGATAAATGTAACCGTTTCAGAGAGAAGAGCAGCCAATGTGACGATCTGGCTTTAAATCGATTCGATAACAAATGACGAAAACGGACTGATTTCTCAGGTTTTTACTACATATGAACACTTTTCACATTCTCCCGTGCAACGCGGCTGCTAGTCCTCCTTTCATGCAAAATCTTAAGGTCCTAAGTCATGTCCAAGCGACCAAAGCCGGCATAAAAGTGATTAGTCGACAACTAAAACATAAATAGTACTACTACTTACTGGCTATTACTTCAATTTAGAAGCATCTTCTGTGTTCTAATATGGTGCTTTTAGTGTCTCCGCATACCGCAGCACGCGACATAGCTTTGCAGGCGATAAATGTAACCGTCTCAGAGAGAAAAGCGGCCAATGTGACGATCTGGCTTTAAGTCGATTCGATAACAAATGACGATAACGGACGGATTTCTCAGGTTTTTACACCATATGAACACTTTTCACATTCTCCCGTGCAACGCGGCTGCTAGTCCTCCTTTCATGCAAAATCTTAAGGTCCTAGGTCTTATCCAAGCCACCAAAGCCGGCTAAAAAGTGAATAATCGATAATTAAAACTTGAATTGTACTACTTCTTACTGGCTATTACTTCAACTTAGAAACTTCTTCTGTGTTCTACTATGGTGCTTTTAGTGTTCCCACATACCGCAGCACGCGACATAGCTTTGCAGACGATAAATGTAACCGTCTCAGAGAGAAAAGCGGCCAATGTGACGATCTCGCTTTAAGTCGATTCGATAACAAATGACGATAACGGACGGATTTCTCAGGTTTTTACACCATATGAACACTTTTCACATTCTCCCGTGCAACGCGGCTGCTAGTCCTCCTTTCATGCTAAATCTTAAGGTCCTAGGTCTTATCCAAGCCACCAAAGCCGGCTAAAAAGTGAATAATCGATAATATAAACTTGAATTGTACTACTTCTTACTGGCTATTACTTCAACTTAGAAGCTTCTTCTGTGTTCTACTATGGTGCTTTTAGTGTGCCCGCATAACGCAGCACGCGACATAGCTTTGGAGACGATAAATGTAACCGTTTCAGAGAGAAGAGCGGCCAATGTGACGATCTGGCTTTAAATCGATTCGATAACAAATGACGAAAACGGACGGATTTCTCAGGTTTTTACTACATATGAACACTTTTCACATTCTCCCGTGCAACGCGGCTGCTAGTCCTCCTTTCATGCAAAATCTTAAGGTCCAAGGTCTTATCCAAGCCACCAAAGCCGGCTAAAAGGTGAATAATCTATAATTAAAACTTGAATTGAACTACTTCTTACTGGCTATTGCTTCAACTTAGAAGCTTCTTCTGTGTTCTACTATGGTGATTTTAGTGTGCCCGCATACCGCAGCACGCGACATAGCTTTGCAGACGATAAATGTAACCGTTTCAGAGAGAAGAGTGGCCAATGTGACGATCTGGCTTTAAATCGATTCGATAACAAATGACGAAAACGGAAGGATTTCTCAGGTTTTTACTACATATGAACTCTTTTCACATTCTCCCGTGCAACGCGGCTGCTAGTCTTCCTTTCATGCAAACTCTTAAGGTCCTAAGTCATGTCGAAGCCACCAAAGCCGGCTAAAAAGTGGTTAATCGACAACTAAAACTTAAATAGTACTACTTCTTACTGGCTATTACTTCAATTTAGAAGCTTCTTCTGTGTTCTAATATGGTGCTTTTAGTGTCTCCGCATACAGCAGCACGCGACATAGCTTTGCTGACGATAAATGTAACCGTCTCAGAGAGAAAAGCGGCCAATGTGACGATCTGGCTTTAAGTCGTTTCGATAACAAATGACGAAAACGGACGGATTTCTCAGGTTTTTACTACATATGAACACTTTTCACATTCTCCCATGCAACGCGGCTTTTAGTCCTCCATTCATGCAGAATCTTAAGGTCCTAGGTCATGTTCAAACCACCAAAGACGGCTAAAAAGTTAATAATCGATAACTAAAACTTGAATTGTACTACTTCTTACTGGCTATTACTTCAACTTAGAAGCTTCTTCTGTATTCTACTATTGTGCTTTTAGTGCTTCCGCATACCGCAGCACGCGACATAGCTTTGCAGACAATAAATGTAACCGTCTCAGAGAGAAAAGCGGCCAATGTGACAATCTGGCTTTAAGTCGATTCAATAACAAATGACGATAACGGACGGATTTCTCAGGTTTTTACTACATATGAACACTTTTCACATTCTCCCGTGCAACGCGGCTGCTAGTCCTCCTTTCATGCAAAATCTTAAGGTCCAAGGTCTTATCCAAGCCACCAAAGCCGGCTAAAAAGTGAATAATCTATAATTAGAACTTGAATTGAACTACTTCTTACTGGCTATTGCTTCAACTTAGAAGCTTCTTCTGTGTTCTACTATGGTGCTTTAAGTGTCTCCGTATACGGCAGCACGCGACATAGCTTTTTAGACGATAAATGTAACCGTCTCAGAGAGAAAAGCGGCCAATGTGACGATCTGGCTTTAAGTGGATTCGATAACAAATACGAAACCGGACGGATTTCCCAGGTTTTTACTACATATGAACACTTTTCACATTCTCCCGTGCAACGCGGCTGCTAGTCCTCCTTTCATGCAAAATCTTAAGGTCCTAGATCATGTCCAAGCCACCAAAGCCGGCTAAAAAGTGAATAATCGACAACTAAAACTTGAATTGTACTACTTCTTACTGGCTATTACTTCAACTTAGAAGTTTCTTCTGTGTTCTAATATGGTGCTTTTAGTGTCTCCGCATACCGCAGCACGCGCCATAGCTTTGCAGACGATAAATGTAATCGTCTCAGAGAGAAAAGCGGCCAATGTGGCGATCTGGCTTTAAGTCGATTCGATAACAAATGACGATAACGGACTGATTTCTCAGGTTTTTACTCCATATGGACACTTTTCACATTCTCCCGTGCAACGCGGCTGCTAGTCCTCCTTTCATGCAAAATCTTAAGGTCCTAGGTCTTATCCAACCCACCAAAGCCGGTTAAAAAGTGAATAATCGATAATATAAACTTGAATTGTACTACTTCTTACTGGCTATTACTTCAACTTAGAAGCTTCTTCTGTGTTCTACTATGGTGCTTTTAGTGTGCCCGCATACCGCAGCACGCGACATAGCTTTGCAGACGATAAATGTAACCGTTTCAGAGAGAAGAGCGGCCAATGTGACGATCTGGCTTTAAATCGATTCGATAACAAATGACGAAAACGGACGGATTTCTTAGGTTTTTACTACATATGAACAGTTTTCACATTCTCCCGTGCAACGCGGCTGCTAGTCTTCCTTTCATGCAAAATCTTAAGGTCCTAAGTCATGTCCAAGCGACCAAAGCCGGCATAAAAGTGATTAGTCGACAACTAAAACATAAATAGTACTACTTCTTACTGGCTATTACTTCAATTTAGAAGCTTCTTCTGTGTTCTAATATGGTGCTTTTAGTGTCTCCGCAGACCGCAGCACGCGACATAGCTTTGCAGGCGATAAATGTAACCGTCTCAGAGAGAAAAGCGGCCAATGTGACGATCTGGCTTTAAGTCGATTCGATAACAAATGACGATAACGGACGGATTTATCAGGTTTTTACTTCATATGAACACTTTTCACATTCTCCCGTGCAACGCGGCTGCTAGTCTTCCTTTCATGCAAAATCTTAAGGTCCTAGGTCTTATCCAAGCCACCAAAGCCGGCTAAAAAGAGAATAATCGATAATTAAAACTTGAATTGTACTACTTCTTACTGGCTATTACTTCAACTTAGAAACTTCTTCTGTGTTCTACTATGGTGCTTTTAGTGTTCCCGCATACCGCAGCACGCGACTTAGCTTTTCAGACGATAAATGTAACCGTCTCAGAGAGAAAAGCGGCCAATGTGACGATCTCGCTTTAAGTCGATTCGATAACAAATGACGATAACGGACGGATTTCTCAGGTTTTTACTCCATATGAACACTTTTCACATTCTCCCGTGCAACGCGGCTGCTAGTCCTCCTTTCATGCAAAATCTTAAGGTCCTAGGTCTTATCCAAGCCACCAAAGCCGGCTAAAAAGTGAATAATCGATAATATAAACTTGAATTGTACTACTTCTTACTGGCTATTACTTCAACTTAGAAGCTTCTTCTGTGTTCTACTATGGTGCTTTTAGTGTGCCCGCATACCGCAGCACGCGACATAGCTTTGCAGGCGATAAATGTAACCGTTTCAGAGAGAAGAGCGGCCAATGTGACGATCTGGCTTTAAATCGATTCGATAACAAATGACGAAAACGGACGGATTTCTCAGGTTTTTACTACATATGAACAGTTTTCACATTCTCCCGTGCAACGCGGCTGCTAGTCTTCCTTTCATGCAAAATCTTAAGGTCCTAAGTCATGTCCAAGCCACCAAAGCCGGAGAAAAAGTGATTAGTCGACAACTAAAACTTAAATAGTACTACTTCTTACTGGCTATTACTTCAATTTAGAAGCTTCTTCTGTGTTCTAATATGGTGCTTTTAGTGTCTCCGCAGACCGCAGCACGCGACATAGCTTTGCTGACGATAAATGTAACCGTCTCAGAGAGAAAAGCGGCCAATGTGACGATCTGGCTTTAAGTCGTTTCGATAACAAATGACGAAAACGGACGGATTTCTCGGGTTTTTACTACATATGAACACTTTTCACATTCTCCCATGCAACGCGGCTGCTAGTCGACCTTTCATGCAAAATCTTAAGGTCCTAGGTCATGTTCAAACCACCAAAGACGGCTAAAAAGTTAATAATCGATAACTAAAACTTGAATTGTACTACTTCTTACTGGCTATTACTTCAACTTAGAAGCTTCTTCTGTATTCTACTATTGTGCTTCTAGTGTTTCCGCATACCGCAGCACGCGACATAGCTTTGCAGACGATAAATGTAACCGTCTCAGAGAGAAAAGCGGCCAATGTGACGATCTCGCTTTAAGTCGATTCGATAACAAATGACGATAACGGACGGATTTCTCAGGTTTTTACACCATATGAACACTTTTCACATTCTCCCGTGCAACGCGGCTGCTAGTCCTCCTTTCATGCAAAATCTTAAGGTCCTAGGTCTTATCCAAGCCACCAAAGCCGGCTAAAAAGTGAATAATCGATAATATAAACTTGAATTGTACTACTTCTTACTGGCTATTACTTCAACTTAGAAGCTTCTTCTGTGTTCTACTATGGTGCTTTTAGTGTGCCCGCATACCGCAGCACGCGACATAGCTTTGGAGACGATAAATGTAACCGTTTCAGAGAGAAGAGCGGCCAATGTGACGATCTGGCTTTAAGTCGATTCAATAACAAATGACGATAACGGACGGATTTCGCAGGTTTTTACTCCATATGAACACTTTTCACATACTCCCGTGCAACGCGGCTGCTAGTCCACCTTTCATGCAAAATCTTAAGGTCCTAGGTCTTATCCAAGCCACCAAAGCCGGCTAAAAAGTGAATAATCTATAATAAAAACTTGAATTGAACTACTTCTTACTGGCTATTGCTTCAACTTAGAAGCTTCTTCTGTGTTCTACTATGGTGCTTTTAGTGTCTCCGTATACGGCAGCACGCGACATAGCTTTGCAGACGATAAATGTAACCGTCTCAGAGAGAAAAGCGGCCAATGTGACGATCTGGCTTTAAGTCGATTCGATAACAAATGACGATAACGGACGGATTTATCAGGTTTTTACTTCATATGAACACTTTTCACATTCTCCCGTGCAACGCGGCTGCTAGTCTTCCTTTCATGCAAAATCTTAAGGTCCTAGGTCTTATCCAAGCCACCAAAGCCGGCTAAAAAGTGAATAATCGATCATTAAAACTTGAATTGTACTACTTCTTACTGGCTATTACTTCAACTTAGAAACTTCTTCTGTGTTCTACTATGGTGCTTTTAGTGTTCCCGCATACCGCAGCACGCGACTTAGCTTTTCAGACGATAAATGTAACCGTCTCAGAGAGAAAAGCGGCCAATGTGACGATCTCGCTTTAAGTCGATTCGATAACAAATGACGATAACGGACGGATTTCTCAGGTTTTTACTCCATATGAACACTTTTCACATTCTCCCGTGCAACGCGGCTGCTAGTCCTCCTTTCATGCAAAATCTTAAGGTCCTAGGTCTTATCCAAGCCACCAAAGCCGGCTAAAAAGTGAATAATCGATAATATAAACTTGAATTGTACTACTTCTTACTGGCTATTACTTCAACTTAGAAGCTTCTTCTGTGTTCTACTATGGTGCTTTTAGTGTGCCCGCATACCGCAGCACGCGACATAGCTTTGCAGGCGATAAATGTAACCGTTTCAGAGAGAAGAGCGGCCAATGTGACGATCTGGCTTTAAATCGATTCGATAACAAATGACGAAAACGGACGGATTTCTCAGGTTTTTACTACATATGAACAGTTTTCACATTCTCCCGTGCAACGCGGCTGCTAGTCTTCCTTTCATGCAAAATCTTAAGGTCCTAAGTCATGTCCAAGCCACCAAAGCCGGAGAAAAAGTGATTAGTCGACAACTAAAACTTAAATAGTACTACTTCTTACTGGCTATTACTTCAATTTAGAAGCTTCTTCTGTGTTCTAATATGGTGCTTTTAGTGTCTCCGCAGACCGCAGCACGCGACATAGCTTTGCAACGATAAATGTAACCGTCTCAGAGAGAAAAGCGGCCAATGTGACGATCTGGCTTTAAGTCGTTTCGATAACAAATGATGAAAACGGACGGATTTCTCAGGTTTTTACTACATATGAACACTTTTCACATTCTCCCATGCAACGCGGCTGCTAGTCCTCCTTTCATGCAGAATCTTAAGGTCCTAGGTCATGTTCAAACCACCAAAGACGGCTAAAAAGTTAATAATCGACAACTAACACTTCAATTGTACTACTTCTTACTGGCTATTACTTCAACTTAGAAGATTCTTCTGTATTCTACTATTGTGCTTCTAAAGTTTCCGCATACCGCAGCACGCGACATAGCTTTGCAGACGATAAATGTAACCGTCTCAGAGAGAAAAGCGGCCAATGTGACGATCTCGCTTTAAGTCGATTCGATAACAAATGACGATAACGGACGGATTTCTCAGGTTTTTACACCATATGAACACTTTTCACATTCTCCCGTGCAACGCGGCTGCTAGTCCTCCTTTCATGCAAAATCTTAAGGTCCTAGGTCTTATCCAAGCCACCAAAGCCGGCTAAAAAGTGAATAATCGATAATATAAACTTGAATTGTACTACTTCTTACTGGCTATTACTTCAACTTAGAAGCTTCTTCTGTGTTCTACTATGGTGCTTTTAGTGTGCCCGAATACCGCAACACGCGACATAGCTTTGCTGACGATAAATGTAACCGTTTCAGAGAGAAGAGCGGCCAATGTGACGATCTGGCTTTAAATCGATTCGATAACAAATGACGAAAACGGACGGATTTCTCAGGTTTTTACTACATATGAACACTTTTCACATTCTCCCGTGCAACGCGGCTGCTAGTCTTCCTTTCATGCAAAATCTTAAGGTCCTAAGTCATGTCCAAGCGACCAAAGCCGGCATAAAAGTGATTAGTCGACAACTAAAACATAAATAGTACTACTTTTTACTGGCTATTACTTCAATTTAGAAGCTTCTTCTTTGTTCTAATATGGTGCTTTTAGTGTCTGCGCATACCGCAGCACGCGACATAGCTTTGCAGGCGATAAATGTAACCGTCTCAGAGAGAAAAGCGGCCAATGTGACGATCTGGCTTTAAGTCGATTCGATAACGAATGACGATAACGGACGGATTTATCAGGTTTTTACTTCATATGAACACTTTTCACATTCTCCCGTGCAACGCGGCTGCTAGTCTTCCTTTCATGCAAAATCTTAAGGTCCTAGGTCTTATCCAAGCCACCAAAGCCGGCTAAAAAGAGAATAATCGATAATTAAAACTTGAATTGTACTACTTTTTACTGGCTATTACTTCAACTTAGAAACTTCTTCTGTTTTCTACTATGGTGCTTTTAGTGTTCCCGCATACCGCAGCACGCGACATAGCTTTGCTGACGATAAATGTAACCGTCTCAGAGAGAAAAGCGGCCAATGTGACGATCTCGCTTTAAGTCGATTCGATAACAAATGACGATAACGGACGGATTTCTCAGGTTTTTACTCCATATGAACACTTTTCACATTCTCCCGTGCAACGCGGCTGCTAGTCCTCCTTTCATGCAAAATCTTAAGGTACTAGGTCTTATCCAAGCCACCAAAGCCGGCTAAAAAGTGAATAATCGATAATATAAACTTGAATTGTACTACTTCTTACTGGCTATTACTTCAATTTAGAAGCTTCTTCTGTGTTCTACTATGGTGCTTTTAGTGTGCCCGCATTCCGCAGCACGCGACATAGCTTTGGAGACGATAAATGTAACCGTTTCAGAGAGAAGAGCGGCCAATGTGACGATCTGGCTTTAAATCGATTCGATAACAAATGACGAAAACGGATGGATTTCTCAGGTTTTTACTACATATGAACACTTTTCACATTCTCCCGTGCAACGCGGCTGCTAGTCTTCCTTTCATGCAAAATCTTAAGGTCCTAAGTCATGTCCAAGCCACCAAAGCCGGAGAAAAAGTGATTAGTCGACAACTAAAACTTAAATAGTACTACTTCTTACTGTCTATTACTTCAATTTAGAAGCTTCTTCTGTGTTCTAATATGGTGCTTTTAGTGTCTCCGCATACCGCAGCACGCGACATAGCTTTGCAGGCGATAAATGTAACCGTCTCAGAGAGAAAAGCGGCCAATGTGACGATCTGGCTTTAAGTCGATTCGATAACAAATGACGATAACGGACGGATTTCTCAGGTTTTTACTTCATATGAACACTTTTCACATTCTCCCGTGCAACGCGGCTGCTGGTCCTCCTTTCATGCAAAATCTTAAGGTCCTAGGTCTTATCCAAGCCACCAAAGCCGGCTAAAAAGTGAATAATCGATAATTAAAACTTGAATTGTACTACTTCTTACTGGCTATTACTTCAACTTAGAAGCTTCTTCTGTGTTCTACTATGGTGCTTTTAGTGTTCCCGCATACCGCAGCACGCGACATAGCTTTGCAGACGATAAATGTAACCGTTTTAGAGAGAAGAGCGGCCAATGTGACGATCTGACTTTAAATCGATTCGATAACAAATGACGAAAACGGACGGATTTCTCAGGTTTTTACTACATATGAACACTTTTCACATTCTCCCGTGCAACGCGGCTGCTAGTCTTCCTTTCATGCAAAATCTTATGGTCCTAGGTCATGTCCAAGCCACCAAAGCCGGCTAAAAAGTGAATAATCGACAACTAAAACTTAAATAGTACTACTTCTTACTGGCTATTACTTCAATTTAGAAGCTTCTTCTGTGTTCTAATATGGTGCTTCTAGTGTATCCGCATACCGCAGCACGCGACATAGCTTTGCTGACGATAAATGTAACCGTCTCAGAGAGAAAAGCGGCCAATGTGACGATCTGGCTTTAAGTCGTTTCGATAACAAATGACGAAAACGGACGGATTTCTCAGGTTTTTACTACATATGAACACTTTTCACATTCTCCCATTCAACGCGGCTGCTAGTCCTCCTTTCATGCAGAATCTTAAGGTCCTAGGTCATGTTCAAGCCACCAAAGACGGCTAAAAAGTGAATAATCGACAACTAAAACTTGAATTGTACTACTTCTTACTGGCTATTACATCAACTTAGAAGCTTCTTCTGTACTCTACTATGGTGCTTTTAGTGTTTCCGCATACCGCAGCATGCGACATAGCTTTGCAGACGATAAATGTAACCGTCTCAGAGAGAAAAGCGGCCAATGTGACGATCTATCTTTAAGTCGATTCGATTACAAATGACGAAAAGGGACGGATTTCTCAGGTTTTTACTACATATGAACACTTTTCACATTCTCCCGTGCAACGCGGCTGCTAGTCCTCCTTTCATGCAAAATCTTATGGTCCTAGGTCATGTCCAAGCCACCAAAGCCGGCTAAAAAGTGAATAATCGACAACTAAAACTTGAATTGTACTACTTCTTACTGGCTATTACTTCAACTTAGAAGATCCTTCTGTGTTCTAATATGGTGCTTTTAGTGTCTCCACATACCGCAGCACGCGACATAGCTTTGCAGACGATAAATGTAACCGTCTCAGGGAGAAAAGCGGCCAATGTGACGATCTGGCTTTAAGTCGATTCCATAACAAATGTCGAAAATGGTCAGATTTCTCAGGTTTTTACTACATATGAACACTTTCACATTCTCACATGCAACGCGGCTGCTAGTCCTCCTTTCATGCAAAATCTTAAGGTCCTAGGTCATGTACAAGCCACCAAAGCCGGCTAAAAGGTGAATAATCGATAACTTAAACTTCAATTGTACTACTTCTTACTGGCTATTGCTTCAACTTAGAAGCTTCTTCTGTGTTCTACTATGGTGCTATTAGTGTTTCCGCATACCGCAGCACGCGACATAGCTTTGCAGACGATAAATGTAACCGTCTCAGAGAGAAAAGCGGCCAATGTGACGATCTGGCTTTAAGTCGATTCGATAACAAATGACGAAAACGGACGGATTTCTCAGGTTTTTACTGCATATGAACACTTTTCACATTCTCCCGTGCAACGCGGCTGCTAGTCCTCCTTTCATGCAAAATCTTAAGGTCCTAGGTCATGTCCAAGCCACCAAAGCCGGCTAAAAGGTGAATAATCGATAACTAAAACTTGAATTGTACTACTTCTTACTGGCTATTGCTCAACTTAGAAGCTTCTTCTGTATTCTGCTATGGTGCTTTTAGTGTTTCCTCATACCGCAGCATGCGACATAGCTTTGCAGACGATAAATGTAACCGTCTCAGAGAGAAAAGCGGCCAATGTGACGATCTGGCTTTAAGTGGATTCGATAACAAATACGAATCCGGACGGATTTCCCAGGTTTTTACACCATATGAACACTTTTCACATTCTCCCGTGCAACGCGGCTGCTAGTCCTCCTTTCATGCAAAATCTTAAGGTCCTAGGTCATGTCCAAGCCACCAAAGCCGGCTAAAAAGTGGTTAATCGACAACTAAAACTTAAATAGTACTACTTCTTACTGGCTATTACTTCAATTTAGAAGCTTCTTCTGTGTTCTAATATGGTGCTTTTTGTGTCTCCGCATACCGCAGCACGCGACATAGCATTGAAGACGATAAATGTAACCGTCTCAGAGAGAAAAGCGGCCAATGTGACGATCTCGCTTTAAGTCGATTCGATAACAAATGACGATAACGGACGGATTTCTCAGGTTTTTACACCATATGAACACTTTTCACATTCTCCCGTGCAACGCGGCTGCTAGTCCTCCTTTCATGCAAAATCTTAAGGTCCTAGGTCTTATCCAAGCCACCAAAGCCGGCTAAAAAGTGAATAATCGATAATATAAACTTGAATTGTACTACTTCTTACTGGCTATTACTTCAACTTAGAAGCTTCTTCTGTGTTCTACTATGGTGCTTTAAGTGTCTCCGTATACGGCAGCACGCGACATAGCTTTGCATACGATAAATGTAACCGTCTCAGAGAGAAAAGCGGCCAATGTGACGATCTGGCTTTAAGTCGTTTCGATAACAAATGACGAAAATGGACGGATTTCTCAGGTTTTTACTACATATGAACACTTTTCACATTCTCCCATGCAACGCGGCTGCTAGTCCTCCACTCATGCAGAATCTTAAGGTCCTAGGTCATGTTCAAACCACCAAACACGGCTAAAAAGTTAATAATCGATAACTAAAACTTGAATTGTACTACTTCTTACTGGCTATTACTTCAACTTAGAAGCTTCTTCTGTATTCTACTATTGTGCTTTTAGTGTTTCCGCATACCGCAGCACGCGACATATCTTTGCAGACAATAAATGTAACCGTCTCAGAGAGAAAAGCGGCCAATGTGACGATCTGGCTTTAAGTCGATTCAATAACAAATGACGTTAACGGACGGATTTCTCAGGTTTTTCTACATATGAACACTTTTCACATTCTCCCGTGCAACGCGGCTGCTAGTCCTCCTTTCATGCAAAATCTTAAGGTCCAAGGTCTTATCCAAGCCACCAAAGCCGGCTAAAAAGTGAATAATCTATAATTAAAACTTGAATTGAACTACTTCTTACTGGCTATTGCTTCAACTTAGAAGCTTCTTCTGTGTTCTACTATGGTGCTTTAAGTGTCTCCGTATACGGCAGCACGCGACATAGCTTTGCAGACGATAAATGTAACCGTCTCAGAGAGAAAAGCGGCCGATGTGACGATCTGGCTTTAAGTGGATTCGATAACAAATACGAAACCGGACGGATTTCTCAGGTTTTTACTACATATGAACACTTTTCACATTCTCCCGTGAAACGCGGCTGCTAGTCCTCCTTTCATGCAAAATCTTAAGGTCCTAGGTCTTATCCAAGCCACCAAAGCCGGCTAAAAAGTGAATAATCGATAACTAAAACTTGAATTGTACTACTTCTTACTGGCTATTACTTCAACTTAGAAGCTTCTTCTGTGTTCTACTATGGTGCTTTTAGTGTTCCCGCATACCGCAGCACGCGACATAGCTTTGCAGACGATAAATGTAACCGTTTCAGAGAGAAAAGTGGCCAATGTGACGATCTGGCTTTAAATCGATTCGATAACAAATGACGAAAACGGACGGATTTCTCAGGTTTTTACTACATATGAACACTTTTCACATTCTCCCGGGCAACGCGGCTGCTAGTCTTCCTTTCATGCAAAATCTTAAGGTCCTAAGTCATGTCCAAGCCACCAAAGCCGGCTAAAAAGTGATTAATCGACAACTAAAACTTGAATTGTACTACTTCTTACTGGCTATTACTTCAACTTAGAAGATCCTTCTGTGTTCTAATATGGTGCTTATAGTCTCTCCACATACCGCAGCACGCGACATAGCTTTGCAGACGATAAATGTAACCGTCTCAGGGAGAAAAGCGGCCAATGTGACGATCTGGCTTTAAGTCGATTCCATAACAAATGTCGAAAATGGTCAGATTTCTCAGGATTTTACTACATATGAACACTTTCACATTCTCACATGCAACGCGGCTGCTAGTCCTCCTTTCATGCAAAATCTTAAGGTTCTAGGTCATGTACAAGCCACCATAGCCGGCTAAAAGGTGAATAATCGATAACTTAAACTTCAATTGTACTACTTCTTACTGGCTATTGCTTCAACTTAGAAGCTTCTTCTGTGTTCTACTATGGTGCTTTTAGTGTTTCCGCATACCGCAGCACGCGACATAACTTTGCAGACGATAAATGTAACCGTCTCAGAGAGAAAAGCGGCCAATGTGACGATCTGGCTTTAAGTCGATTCGATAACAAATGACGAAAACGGACGGATTTCTCAGGTTTTTACTACATATGAACACTTTTCACATTCTCCCGTGCAACGCGGCTGCTAGTCCTCCTTTCATGCAAAATCTTAAGGTCCTAGGTCATGTCCAAGCCACCAAAGCCGGCTAAAAGGTGAATAATCGATAACTAAAACTTGAATTGTACTACTTCTTACTGGCTATTGCTTCAACTTAGAAGCTTCTTCTGTATTCTGCTATGGTGCTTTTAGTGTTTCCTCATACCGCAGCATGCGACATAGCTTTGCAGACGATAAATGTAACCGTCTCAGAGAGAAAAGCGGCCAATGTGACGATCTGGCTTTAACTGGATTCGATAACAAATACGAATCCGGACGGATTTCCCAGGTTTTTACTACTTATGAACACTTTTCACATTCTCCCGTGCAACGCGGCTGCTAGTCCTCCTTTCATGCAAAATCTTAAGGTCCTAGGTCTTATCCAAGCCACCAAAGCCGGCTAAAAAGTGAATAATCGATAATATAAACTTGAATTGTACTACTTCTTACTGGCTATTACTTCAACTTAGAAGCTTCTTCTGTGTTCTACTATGGTGCTTTTAGTGTGCCCGCATACCGCAGCACGCGACATAGCTTTGCAGACGATAAATGTAACCGTTTCAGAGAGAAGAGCGGCCAATGTGACGATCTGGCTTTAAATCGATTCGATAACAAATGACGAAAACGGACGGATTTCTCAGGTTTTTACTACATATGAACACTTTTCACATTCTCCCGTGCAACGCGGCTGCTAGTCTTCCTTTCATGCAAAATCTTAAGGTCCTAAGTCATGTCCAAGCGACCAAAGCCGGCATAAAAGTGATTAGTCGACAACTAAAACATAAATAGTACTACTTCTTACTGGCTATTACTTCAATTTAGAAGCTTCTTCTGTGTTCTAATATGGTGCTTTTAGTGTCTCCGCATACCGCAGCACGCGACATAGCTTTGCAGGCGATAAATGTAACCGTCTCAGAGAGAAAAGCGGCCAATGTGACGATCTGGCTTTAAGTCGATTCGATAACAAATGACGATAACGGACGGATTTATCAGGTTTTTACTTCATATCAACACTTTTCACATTCTCCCGTGCAACGCGGCTGCTAGTCTTCCTTTCATGCAAAATCTTAAGGTCCTAGGTCTTATCCAAGCCACCAAAGCCGGCTAAAAAGTGAATAATCGATAATTAAAACTTGAATTGTACTACTTCTTACTGGCTATTACTTCAACTTAGAAACTTCTTCTGTGTTCTACTATGGTGCTTTTAGTGTTCCCGCATACCGCAGCACGCGACATAGCTTTTCAGACGATAAATGTAACCGTCTCAGAGAGAAAAGCGGCCAATGTGACGATCTCGCTTTAAGTCGATTCGATAACAAATGACGATAACGGACGGATTTCTCAGGTTTTTACTCCATATGAACACTTTTCACATTCTCCCGTGCAACGCGGCTGCTAGTCCTCCTTTCATGCAGAATCTTAAGGTCCTAGGTCTTATCCAAGCCACCAAAGCCGGCTAAAAAGTGAATAATCGATAATATAAACTTGAATTGTACTACTTCTTACTGGCTATTACTTCAACTTAGAAGCTTCTTCTGTGTTCTACTATGGTGCTTTTAGTGTGCCCGCATACCGCAGCACGCGACATAGCTTTGCAGGCGATAAATGTAACCGTTTCAGAGAGAAGAGCGGCCAATGTGACGATCTGGCTTTAAATCGATTCGATAACAAATGACGAAAACGGACGGATTTCTCAGGTTTTTACTACATATGAACACTTTTCACATTCTCCCGTGCAACGCGGCTGCTAGTCTTCCTTTCATGCAAAATCTTAAGGTCCTAAGTCATGTCCAAGCCACCAAAGCCGGAGAAAAAGTGATTAGTCGACAACTAAAACTTAAATAGTACTACTTCTTACTGGCTATTACTTCAATTTAGAAGCTTCTTCTGTGTTCTAATATGGTGCTTTTAGTGTCTCCGCAGACCGCAGCACGCGACATAGCTTTGCTGACGATAAATGTAACCGTCTCAGAGAGAAAAGCGGCCAATGTGACGATCTGGCTATAAGTCGTTTCGATAACAAATGACGAAAACGGACGGATTTCTCAGGTTTTTACTACATATGAACACTTTGCACATTCTCCCATGCAACGCGGCTGCTAGTCCTCCTTTCATGCAGAATCTTAAGGTCCTAGGTCATGTTCAAACCACCAAAGACGGCTAAAAAGTTAATAATCGATAACTAAAACATGAATTGTACTACTTCTTACTGGCTATTACTTCAACTTAGAAGCTTCTTCTGTATTCTACTATTGTGCTTCTAGTGTTTCCGCATACCGCAGCACGCGACATAGCTTTGCAGATGATAAATGTAACCGTCTCAGAGAGAAAAACGGCCAATGTGACGATCTCGCTTTAAGTCGATTCGATAACAAATGACGATAACGGACGGATTTCTCAGGTTTTTACTACATATGAACACTTTTCACATTCTCCCGTGCAACGCGGCTGCTAGTCCTCCTTTCATGCAAAATCTTAAGGTCCAAGGTCTTATCCAAGCCACCAAAGCCGGCTAAAAAGTGAATAATCTATAATTAAAACTTGAATTGAACTACTTCTTACTGGCTATTGCTTCAACTTAGAAGCTTCTTCTGTGTTCTACTATGGTGCTTTAAGTGTCTCCGTATACGGCAGCACGCGACATAGCTTTGCAGACGATAAATGTAACCGTCTCAGAGAGAAAAGCGGCCAATGTGACGATCTGGCTTTAAGTGGATTCGATAACAAATACGAAACCGGACGGATTTCTCAGGTTTTTACTACATATGAACACTTTTCACATTCTCCCGTGCAACGCGGCTGCTAGTCCTCCTTTCATGCAAAATCTTAAGGTCCTAGGTCTTATCCAAGCCACCAAAGCCGGCTAAAAAGTGAATAATCGATAATTAAAACTTGAATTGTACTACTTCTTACTGGCTATTACTTCAACTTAGAAGCTTCTTCTGTGTTCTACTATGGTGCTTTTAGTGTTCCCGCATACCGCAGCACGCGACATAGCTTTGCAGACGATAAATGTAACCGTTTCAGAGAGAAAAGCGGCCAATGTGACGATCTGGCTTTAAATCGATTCGATAACAAATGACGAAAACGGACGGATTTCTCAGGTTTTTACTACATATGAACACTTTTCACATTCTCCCGTGCAACGCGGCTGCTAGTCTTCCTTTCATGCAAAATCTTAAGGTCCTAAGTCATGTCCAAGCCACCAAAGCCGGCTAAAAAGTGATTAATCGACAACTAAAACTTGAATTGTACTACTTCTTACTGGCTATTACTTCAACTTAGAAGATCCTTCTGTGTTCTAATATGGTGCTTTTAGTCTCTCCACATACCGCAGCACGCGACATAGCTTTGCAGACGATAAATGTAACCGTCTCAGGGAGAAAAGCGGCCAATGTGACGATCTGGCTTTAAGTCGATTCCATAACAAATGTCGAAAATGGTCAGATTTCTCAGGATTTTACTACATATGAACACTTTCACATTCTCACATGCAACGCGGCTGCTAGTCCTCCTTTCATGCAAAATCTTAAGGTTCTAGGTCATGTACAAGCCACCATAGCCGGCTAAAAGGTGAATAATCGATAACTTAAACTTCAATTGTACTACTTCTTACTGGCTATTGCTTCAACTTAGAAGCTTCTTCTGTGTTCTACTATGGTGCTTTTAGTGTTTCCGCATACCGCAGCACGCGACATAGCTTTGCAGACGATAAATGTAACCGTCTCAGAGAGAAAAGCGGCCAATGTGACGATCTGGCTTTAAGTCGATTCGATAACAAATGACGAAAACGGACGGATTTCTCAGGTTTTTACTACATATGAACACTTTTCACATTCTCCCGTGCAACGCGGCTGCTAGTCCTCCTTTCATGCAAAATCTTAAGGTCCTAGGTCATGTCCAAGCCACCAAAGCCGGCTAAAAGGTGAATAATCGATAACTAAAACTTGAATTGTACTACTTCTTACTGGCTATTGCTTCAACTTAGAAGCTTCTTCTGTATTCTGCTATGGTGCTTTTAGTGTTTCCTCATACCGCAGCATGCGACATAGCTTTGCAGACGATAAATGTAACCGTCTCAGAGAGAAAAGCGGCCAATGTGACGATCTGGCTTCAACTGGATTCGATAACAAATACGAATCCGGACGGATTTCCCAGGTTTTTACTACATATGAACACTTTTCACATTCTCCCGTGCAACGCGGCTGCTAGTCCTCCTTTCATGCAAAATCTTAAGGTCCTAGGTCATGTCCAAGCCACCAAAGCCGGCTAAAAAGTGAATAATCGACAACTAAAACTTGAATTGTACTACTTCTTACTGGCTATTACTTCAACTTAGAAGTTTCTTCTGTGTTCTAATATGGTGCTTTTTGTGTCTCCGCATACCGCAGCACGCGACATAGCATTGCAGACGATAAATGTAACCGTCTCAGGGAGAAAAGCGGCCAATGTGACGATCTCGCTTTAAGTCGATTCGATAACAAATGACGATAACGGACGGATTTCTCAGGTTTTTACACCATATGAACACTTTTCACATTCTCCCGTGCAACGCGGCTGCTAGTCCTCCTTTCATGCAAAATCTTAAGGTCCTAGGTCTTATCCAAGCCACCAAAGCCGGCTAAAAAGTGAATAATCGATAATATAAACTTGAATTGTACTACTTCTTACTGGCTATTACTTCAACTTAGAAGCTTCTTCTGTGTTCTACTATGGTGCTTTTAGTGTGCCCGCATACCGCAGCACGCGACCTAGCTTTGCAGACGATAAATGTAACCGTTTCAGAGAGAAGAGCGGCCAATGTGACGATCTGGCTTTAAATCGATTCGATAACAAATGACGAAAACGGACGGATTTCTCAGGTTTTTACTACATATGAACACTTTTCACATTCTCCCGTGCAACGCGGCTGCTAGTCTTCCTTTCATGCAAAATCTTAAGGTCCTAAGTCATGTCCAAGCGACCAAAGCCGGCTTAAAAGTGATTAGTCGACAACTAAAACATAAATAGTACTACTTCTTACTGGCTATTACTTCAATTTAGAAGCTTCTTCTGTGTTCTAATATGGTGCTTTTAGTGTCTCCGCATACCGCAGCACGCGACATAGCTTTGCAGGCGATAAATGTAACCGTCTCAGAGAGAAAAGCGGCCAATGTGACGATCTGGCTTTAAGTCGATTCGATAACAAATGACGATAACGGACGGATTTATCAGGTTTTTACTTCTTATGAACACTTTTCACATTCTCCCGTGCAACGCGGCTGCTAGTCTTCCTTTCATGCAAAATCTTAAGGTCCTAGGTCTTATCCAAGCCACCAAAGCCGGCTAAAAAGTGAATAATTGATAATTAAAACTTGAATTGTACTACTTCTTACTGGCTATTACTTCAACTTAGAAACTGCTTCTGTGTTCTATTATGGTGCTTTTAGTGTTCCCGCATACCGCAGCACGCGACATAGCTTTTCAGACGATAAATGTAACCGTCTCAGAGAGAAAAGCGGCCAATGTGACGATCTCGCTTTAAGTCGATTCGATAACAAATGACGATAACGGACGGATTTCTCAGGTTTTTACTCCATATGAACACTTTTCACATTCTCCCGTGCAACGCGGCTGCTAGTCCTCCTTTCATGCAAAATCTTAAGGTCCTAGGTCTTATCCAAGCCACCAAAGCCGGCTAAAAAGTGAATAATCGATAATATAAACTTGAATTGTACTACTTCTTACTGGCTATTACTTCAACTTAGAAGCTTCTTCTGTGTTCTACTATGGTGCTTTTAGTGTGCCCACATACCGCAGCACGCGACATAGCTTTGCAGGCGATAAATGTAACCGTTTCAGAGAGAAGAGCGGCCAATGTGACGATCTGGCTTTAAATCGATTCGATAACAAATGACGAAAACGGACGGATTTCTCAGGTTTTTACTACATATGAACACTTTTCACATTCTCCCGTGCAACGCGGCTGCTAGTCTTCCTTTCATGCAAAATCTTAAGGTCCTAAGTCATGTCCAAGCCACCAAAGCCGGAGAAAAAGTGATTAGTCGACAACTAAAACTTAAATAGTACTACTTCTTACTGGCTATTACTTCAATTTAGAAGCTTCTTCTGTGTTCTAATATGGTGCTTTTAGTGTCTCCGCAGACCGCAGCACGCGACATAGCTTTGCTGACGATAAATGTAACCGTCTCAGAGAGAAAAGCGGCCAATGTGACGATCTGGCTTTAAGTCGTTTCGATAACAAATGACGAAAACGGACGGATTTCTCAGGTTTTTACTACATATGAACACTTTTCACATTCTCCCATGCAACGCGGCTGCTAGTCCTCCTTTCATGCAGAATCTTAAGGTCCTAGGTCATGTTCAAACCACCAAAGACGGCTAAAAAGTTAATAATCGATAACTAAAACTTGAATTGTAATACTTCTTACTGGCTATTACTCCAACTTAGAAGCTTCTTCTGTATTCTACTATTGTGCTTCTAGTGTTTCCGCATACCGCAGCACGTGACATAGATTTGCAGACGATAAATGTAACCGTCTCAGAGAGAAAAGCGGCCAATGTGACGATCTCGCTTTAAGTCGATTCGATAACAAATGACGATAACGGACGGATTTCTCAGGGTTTACACCATATGAACACTTTTCACATTCTCCCGTGCAACGCGGCTGCTAGTCTTCCTTTCATGCAAAATCTTAAGGTCCTAAGTCATGTCCAAGCGACCAAAACCGGCATAAAAGTGATTAGTCGACAACTAAAACATAAATAGTACTACTTCTTACTGGCTATTACTTCAACTTAGAAGCTTCTTCTGTGTTCTACTATGGTGCTTTTAGTGTTCCCGCATACCGCAGCACGCGACATAGCTTTGCAGACGATAAATGTAACCGTTTCAGAGAGAAGAGCGGCCAATGTGACGATCTGGCTTTAAATCGATTCGATAACAAATGACGAAAACGGAAGGATTTCTCAGGTTTTTACTACATATGAACTCTTTTCACATTCTCCCGTGCAACGCGGCTGCTAGTCTTCCTTTCATGCAAACTCTTAAGGTCCTAAGTCATGTCGAAGCCACCAAAGCCGGCTAAAAAGTGGTTAATCGACAACTAAAACTTAAATAGTACTACTTCTTACTGGCTATTACTTCAATTTAGAAGCTTCTTCTGTGTTCTAATATGGTGCTTTTAGTGTCTCCGCATACCGCAGCACGCGACATAGCTTTGCTGACGATAAATGTAACCGTCTCAGAGAGAAAAGCGGCCAATGTGACGATCTGGCTTTAAGTCGTTTCGATAACAAATGACGAAAACGGACGGATTTCTCAGGTTTTTACTACATATGAACACTTTTCACATTCTCCCATGCAACGCGGCTGCTAGTCCTCCATTCATGCAGAATCTTAAGGTCCTAGGTCATGTTCAAACCACCAAAGACGGCTAAAAAGTTAATAATCGATAACTAAAACTTGAATTGTACTACTTCTTACTGGCTATTACTTCAACTTAGAAGCTTCTTCTGTATTCTACTATTGTGCTTTTAGTGTTTCCGCATACCGCAGCACGCGACATATCTTTGCAGACAATAAATGTAACCTTCTCAGAGAGAAAAGCGGCCAATGTGACGATCTGGGTTTAAGTCGATTCAATAACAAATGACGTTAACGGACGGATTTCTCAGGTTTTTACTACATATGAACACTTTTCACATTCTCCCGTGCAACGCGGCTGCTAGTCCTCCTTTCATGCAAAATCTTAAGGTCCAAGGTCTTATCCAAGCCACCAAAGCCGGCTAAAAAGTGAATAATCTATAATTAAAACTTGAATTGTACTACTTCTTACTGGCTATTACTTCAACTTAGAAGTTTCTTCTGTGTTGTAATATGGTGCTTTTAGTGTTCCCGCATACCGCAGCACGCGACATAGCTTTGCAGACGATAAATGTAACCGTTTCAGAGAGAAGAGCGGCCAATGTGACGATCTGGCTTTAAATCGATTCGATAACAAATGACGAAAACGGACGGATTTCTCAAGTTTTTACTACATATGAACACTTTTCACATTCTCCCGCGCAACGCGGCTGCTAGTTTTCCTTTCATGCAAAATCTTAAGGTCCTAAGTCATGTCCAAGCCACCAAAGCCGGCTAAAAAGTGATTAATCGACAACTAAAACTTAAATAGTACTATTTCTTACTGGCTATTACTTCAATTTAGAAGCTTCTTCTGTGTTCTAATATGGTGCTTCTAGTGTCTCCGCATACCGCAGCACGCGACATAGCTTTGCTGACGATAAATGTAACCGTCTCAGAGAGAAAAGCGGCCAATGTGACGATCTGGCTTTAAGTCGTTTCGATAACAAATGACGAAAACGGACGGATTTCTCAGGTTTTTACTACATATGAACACTTTTCACATTCTCCCATGCAACGCGGCTGCTAGTCCTCCTTTCATGCAGAATCTTAAGGTCCTAGGTCATGTTCAAGCCACCAAAGACGGCTAAAAAGTGAATAATCGACAACTAAAACTTGAATTGTACTACTTCTTACTGGCTATTACATCAACTTAGAAGCTTCTTCTGTACTCTACTATGGTGCTTTTAGTGTTTCCTCATACCGCAGCATGCGACATAGCTTTGCAGACGATAAATGTAACCGTCTCAGAGAGAAAAGCGGCCAATGTGACGATCTATCTTTAAGTCGATTCGATTACAAATGACGAAAAGGGACGGATCTCTCAGGTTTTTACTACATATGAACACTTTTCACATTCTCCCGTGCAACGCGGCTGCTAGTCCTCCTTTCATGCAAAATCTTATGGTCCTAGGTCATGTCCAAGCCACCAAAGCCGGCTAAAAAGTGAATAATCGACAACTAAAACTTGAATTGTACTACTTCTTACTGGCTATTACTTCAACTTAGAAGATCCTTCTGTGTTCTAATATGGTGCTTTTAGTGTCTCCACATACCGCAGCACGCGACATAGCTTTGCAGACGATAAATGTAACCGTCTCAGGGAGAAAAGCGGCCAATGTGACGATCTGGCTTTAAGTCGATTCCATAACAAATGTCGAAAATGGTCAGATTTCTCAGGTTTTTACTACATATGACCACTTTCACATTCTCACATGCAACGCGGCTGCTAGTCCTCCTTTCATGCAAAATCTTAAGGTCCTAGGTCATGTACAAGCCACCAAAGCCGGCTAAAAGGTGAATAATCGATAACTTAAACTTCAATTGTACTACTTCTTACTGGCTATTGCTTCAACTTAGAAGCTTCTTCTGTGTTCTACTATGGTGCTTTTAGTGTTTCCGCATACCGCAGCACGCGGCATAGCTTTGCAGACGATAAATGTAACCGTTTCAGAGAGAAGAGCGGCCAATGTGACGATCTGGCTTTAAATCGATTCGATAACAAATGACGAAAACGGACGGATTTCTCAGGTTTTTACTACATATGAACACTTTTCACATTCTCCCGTGCAACGCGGCTGCTAGTCTTCGTTTCATGCAAAATCTTAAGGTCCTAAGTCATGTCCAAGCCACCAAAGCCGGCTAAAAAGTGATTAACCGACAACTAAAACTTAAATAGTACTACTTCTTACTGGCTATTACTTCAATTTAGAAGCTTCTTCTGTGTTCTAATATGGTGCTTTTAGTGCCTCCGCATACCGCAGCACGCGACATAGCTTTGCTGACGATAAATGTAACCGTCTCAGAGAGAAAAGCGGCCAATGTGACGATCTGGCTTTAAGTCGTTTCGATAACAAATGACGAAAACGGACGGATTTCTCAGGTTTTTACTACATATGAACACTTTTCACATTCTCCCATGCAACGCGGCTGCTAGTCCTCCTTTCATGCAGAATCTTAAGGTCCTAGGTCATGTCCAAGCCACCAAAGCCGGCTAAAAAGTGAATAATCGACAACTAAAACTTGAATTTTACTACTTCTTACTGGCTACTACTTCAACTTAGAAGCTTCTTCTGTGTTCTACTATGGTGCTTTTAGTGTTTCCGCATACCGCAGCACGCGACATAGCTTTGCAGACGATAAATGTAACCGTCTCAGAGAGAAAAGCGGCCAATGTGACGATCTGGCTTTAAGTGCATTCGATAACAAAGACGAAACCGGACGGATTTCTCAGGTTTCTACTACATATGAACACTTTTCACATTCTCCCGTGCAAGGCGACTGATAGTCCTCCTTTCATGCAAAATCTTAAGGTCCTAGGTCATGTCCAAGCCACCAAAGCGGCTAAAAAGTGAATAATCGACAACTAAAACTTGAATTGTACTACTTCTTACTGGCTATTACTTCAACTTAGAAGTTTCTTCTGTGTTCTAATATGGTGCATTTAGTGTCTCCGCATACCGCAGCATGCGACATAGCTTTGCAGACGATAAATGTAACCGTCTCAGAGAGAAAAGCGGCCAATGTGACGATCTGGCGTTAAGTCGATTCGATTACAAATGACGAAAAGGGATGGATTTCTCAGGTTTTTACTACATGTGAACACTTTTCTTATTCTCCCGTGCAACGCGGCTGCTAGTCCTCCTTTCATGCAAAATCTTATGGTCCTAGGTCTTGTCATTGCCACCAAAGCCGGCTTAAAAGTGACAATCGACAACTAAAACTTGAATTGTACTACTTCGTACTGGCCATTACTTCAACTTAGAAGCTTCTTCAGTGTTCTACTATGGTGCTTTTAGTGTCTCCGCATACCGCAACACGCGACATAGCTTTGCAGACGATAAATGTAACCGTCTCAGAGAGAAAAGCGGCCAATGTGACGATCTGGCTTTAAGACGATTCGATAACAAATAACGAAAACGGACGGATTTCTGAGGTTTTTACTCCATATGAACACTTTTCACATTCTCCCGTGCAACGCGGCAGCTAGTACTCCTTTCATGCAAAATCTTAAGGTCCTAGGTCTTATCCAAGCCACCAAAGCCGGCTAAAAAGTGAATAATCGATAATTAAAACTTGAATTGTACTACTTCTTACTGGCTATTACTTCAACTTAGAAGCTTCTTCTGTGTTCTACTATGGTGCTTTTAGTGTTTCCGCATACCGCAGCACGCAACATAGCTTTGCAGACGATAAATGTAACCGTCTCAGAGAGAAAAGCGTCCAATGTGACGATCTGGCTGTAAGTCGATTCGATAACAAATGACGAAAACGGACGGATTTCTCAGGTTTTTACTACATGTGAACACTTTTCACATTCTCCCGTGCAACGCGGCTGCTGGTGCTCCATTCATGCAAAATCTTATGGTCCTAGGTCATGTCATTGCCACCAAAGCCGGCTAAAAAGTGAATAATCGATAATTAAAACTTGAATTGTACTACTTCTTACTGGCTATTACTTCAACTTAGAAGCTTCTTCTGTTTTCTACTATGGTGCTCTTAGTGATCCCGCATACCGCAGCACGCGACATAGCTTTGCAGACGATAAATGTAACCGTTTCAGAGAGAAGAGCGGCCAATGTGACGATCTGGCTTTAAATCGATTCGATAACAAATGACGAAAACGGACGGATTTCTCAGGTTTTTACTACATATGAACACTTTTCACATTCTCCCGTCCAACGCGGCTGCTAGTCTTCCTTTCATGCAAAATGTTAAGGTCCTAGGTCATATCCAAGCCACCAAAGCCGGCTAAAATGTGAATAATCGATAATTAAAACTTGAATTGTACTACTTCTTACTGACTATTACTTCAACTTAGAAGCTTCTTCTGTGTTCTACTATGGTGCTTTAAGTGTTCCCGCATACCGAAGCACGCGACATAGCTTTGCAGACGATAAGTGTAACCTTTTCAGAGAGAAGAGCGGCAAATGTTACGATCTGGCTTTAAATCGATTCGATAACAAATGACGAAAAAAGACGGATTTCTCAGGTTTTTACTACATATGAACACTTTTCACATTCTCCCGTGCAACGCGGCTGCTAGTCCTCCTTTCATGCAAAATCTTAAGGTCCTAGGTCATGTCCAAGCCACCAAAGCCGGCTAAAAAGTGATTAATCGACAACTAAAACTTAAATAGTACTACTTCTTTCTGGCTATTACTTCAATTTAGAAGCTTCTTCTGTGTTCTAATATGGTGCTTTTAGTGTCTCCGCATACCGCAGCACGCGACATAGCTTTGCAGACGATAAATGTAACCGTCTCAGAGAGAAAAGCGGCCAATGTGACGATCTGGCTTTAAGTTGATTCGATAACAAATGACGAAAACGGACGGAGTTCTCAGGTTTTTACTACATATGAACACTTTTCACATTCTCCATGCAACGCGGCTGCTAGTCCTCCTTTCATGCAAAATCTTATGGTCCGAGGTCATGTCCAAGCCACCAAAGACGGCTAAAAAGTGAGTAATCGATAACTAAAACTTGAATTGTACTACTTCTTACTGGCAATTACTTCAACGTAGAAGCTTCCTCTGTGTTCTACTATGGTGCATTTAGTGTCTCCGCATACCGCAGCACGCGACATAGCTTTGCAGACGATAAATGTAACCGTCTCAGAAAGAAAAGCGGCCTATGTGACGATCTGGCTTTAAGTCGATTCGATAACAAATGACGAAAACGGACTGATTTCTCAGGTTTTTACTACATATGAACAATTTCACATTCTCCAGTGCAACGCGGCTGCTAGTCCTCCTTCCATGCAAAATCTTAAGGTCCTATGTCATGTCAAAGCAACCAAAGCCGTCTAAAAAGTGAATAATCGACAACTAAAACTTGAATTGTACTACTTCTTACTGGCTATTACTTCAACTTAGAAACTCCTTCTGTGTTCTACTATGGTGCTTTTAGTGTCTCCGCATACGGCAGCACGCGACATAGCTTTGCAGACGATAAATGTAACCGTCTCAGAGAGAAAAGCGGCCAATGTGACGATCTGACTTTAAGTCGATTCGATAACAAATGACGAAAATGGTCAGATTTCTCAGGTTTTTACTACATATGAACACTTTCACATTCTCCCATGTAACGCGGCTGCTAGTCCTCCTTTCATGCAAAATCTTAAGGTCCTAGGTCATGTCCAAGCCACCAAAGCCGGCTAAAAGGTGAATAATCGATAACTTAAACTTGAATTGTACTACTTCTTACTGGCTATTGCTTCAACTTAGAAGCTTCTTCTGTGTTCTACTATCGTGCTTTTAGTGTTTCCGCATACCGCAGCACGCGACATAGCTTTGCAGACGATAAATGTAACCGTCTCAGAGAGAAAAGCAGCCAATGTGACGATCTGGCTTTATGTCGATTCGACAACAAATGACGAAAACGGACGGATTTCTCAGGTTTTTACTACATATGAACACTTTTCACATTCTCCCGTGCAACGCGGCTGCTAGTACTCCTTTCATGCAAAATCTTATGCTTCTAGGTCATATCATAGCCACCAAAGCCGGCTAAAAAGTGACAATCGACAAATAAAACTTGAATTGTACTACATCTTACTGGCTATTACTTCAACTTAGAAGCTTCTTCTGTGTTCTGCTATGGTGCTTTTAGTGTCTCCGCATACGGCAGCACGCGACGTAACTTTGCAGACGATAAATGTAACCGTCTCAGAGAGAAAAGCGGCCAATGTGACGATCTGGCTTTAAGTGCATTCGATAACAAAGACGAAACCGGACGGATTTCTCAGGTTTTTACTACATATGAACACTTTTCACATTCTCCCGTGCAACGCGACTGATAGTCCTCCTTTCATGCAAAATCTTAAGGTCCTAGGTCATGTTCAAGCCATCAAAGACAGCTAAAAAGTGAATAATCGATAACTAAAACTTGCATTGTACTACTTCTTACTGGCTATTACTTCAACTTAGAAGCTTCTTCTGTGTTCTATTATGGTGCTTTTAGTGTCTCCGCATACCGCAGCACGCGACATAGCTTTGCAGACGATAAATGTAACCATTTCAGAGAGAAGAGCGGCCAATGTGACGATCTGGCTTTAAATCGATTCGATAACAAATGACGAAAACGGACGGATTTCTCAGGTTTTTACTACATATGAACACTTTTCACATTCTCCCGTGCAACGCGGCTGCTAGTCTTCCTTTCATGCAAAATGTTAAGGTCCTAGGTCATATCCAAGCCACCAAAGCCGGCTAAAATGTGAATAATCGATAATTAAAACTTGAATTGTACTACTTCTTACTGACTATTACTTCAACTTAGAAGCTTCTTCTGTGTTCTACTATGGTGCTTTTAGTGTTCCCGCATACCGAAGCACGCGACATAGCTTTGCAGACGATAAATGTAACCGTTTCAGAGAGAAGAGCGGCCAATGTGTCGATCTGGCTTTAAATCGATTCGATAACAAATGACGAAAAAAGACGGATTTCTCAGGTTTTTACTACATATGAACACTTTTCACATTCTCCCGTGCAACGCGGCTGCTAGTCTTCCTTTCATGCAAAATCTTAAGGTCCTAGGTCATGTCCAAGCCACCAAAGCCGGCTAAAAAGTGATTAATCGACAACTAAAACTTAAATAGTACTATTCTTTCTGGCTATTACTTCAATTTAGAAGCTTCTACTGTGTTCTAATATGTTGCTTTTAGTGTCTCCGCATACCGCAGCACGCGACGTAGCTTTGCAGACGATAAATGTAACCGTCTCAGAGAGAAAAGCGGCCAATGTGACGATCTGGCTTTAAGTCGATTCGATAACAAATGACGAAAACGGACGGAGTTCTCAGGTTTTTACTACATATGAACACTTTTCACATTCTCCCATGCAACGCGGCTGCTAGTCCTCCTTTCATGCAAAATCTTATGGTCCGAGGTCATGTCCAAGCCACCAAAGACGGCTAAAAAGTGAATAATCGATAACTAAAACTTGAATTGTACTACTTCTTACTGGCTATTACTTCAACTTAGAAGCTTCTTCTGTGTTCTACTATGGTGCTTTTAGTGTCTCCGCATACCGCAGCACGCGTCATAGCTTTGCAGACGATAAATGTAACCGTCTCAGAAAGAAAAGCGGCCAATGTGACGATCTGGCTTTAAGTCGATTCGATAACAAATGACGAAAACGGACTGATTTCTCAGGTTTTTACTACATATGAACAATTTCACATTCACCAGTGCAACGCGGCTGCTAGTCCTCCTTTCATGCAAAATCTTAAGGTCCTAGGTCATGTCCAAGCCACCAAAGCCGGCTAAAAGGTGAATAATCGATAACTTAAACTTGAATTGTACTACTTCTTACTGGCTATTGCTTCAACTTAGAAGCTTCTTCTGTGTTCTACTATGGTGCTTTTAGTGTTTCCGCATACCGCAGCACGCGACATAGCTTTGCAGACGATAAATGTAACCGTCTCAGAGAGAAAAGCAGCCAATGTGACGATCTGGCTTTATGTCGATTCGATAACAAATGACGAAAACGGACGGATTTCTCAGGTTTTTACTACATCTGAACACTTTTCATATTCTCCCGTGCAACGCGGCTGCTGGTACTCCTTTCATGCAAAATCTTATGCTCCTAGGTCATATCATAGCCACCAAAGCCGTCTAAAAAGTGACAATCGACAAATAAAACTTGAATTGTACTACATCTTACTGGCTATTACTTCAACTTAGAAGCTTCTTCTGTGTTCTGCTATGGTGCTTTTAGTGTCTCCGCATACGGCAGCACGCGACGTATCTTTGCAGACGATAAATGTAACCGTCTCAGAGAGAAAAGCGGCCAATGTGACGATCTGGCTTTAAGTGCATTCGATAACAAAGACGAAACCGGACGGATTTCTCAGGTTTTTACTACATATGAACACTTTTCACATTCTCCCGTGCAACGCGACTAATAGTCCTCCTTTCATGCAAAATCTTAAGGTCCTAGGTCATGTTCAAGCCATCAAAGACAGCTAAAAAGTGAATAACCGATAACTAAAACTTGCATTGTACTACTTCTTACTGGCTATTACTTCAACTTAGAAGCTTCTTCTGTGTTCTATTATGGTGCTTTTAGTGTCTCCGCATACCGCAGCACGCGACATAGCTTTGCAGACGATAAATGTAACCGTCTCAGAAAGAAAAGCGGCCAATATGACGATCTGGCTTTAAGTCGATTCGATAACAAATGACGAAAATGGACAGATTTCTCAGGTTTTTACTACATATGAACACTTTTCACATTCTCCCGTGCAACGCGGCTGCTAGTCGTCCTTTCATGCAAAACCATAAGGTCCTAGGTTATGTTCAAGCCACCAAAGACGGCTAAAAAGTGAATAATCGATAACAAAAACTTGAATTGTACTACTTCTTACTGGCTATTACTGCAACTTAGAAGCTTCTTATGTGTTCTACTATTGTGGTTTTAGTGTCTCCGCATACCGCAGCACGCGACATAGCTTTGAAGACGATAAATGTAACCGTCTCAGAGAGAAAAGCGGCCAATGTGACGATCTGGCTTTAAGTCGATTCGATAACAAATTACGAAAATGGACAGATTTCTCAGGTTTTTACTACATATGAACACTTTTCACATTCTCCCATGCAACGCGGCTGCTAGTCCTCCTATCATGCAAAATCGTAAGGTCCTAGGTCATGTCCAAGCCACCAAAGCCGGCTAAAAGGTGAATAATCGATAACTAAAACTTGAATTGTACTACTTCCTACTGGCTATTGCTTCAACTTAGAAGCTTCTTCTGTGTTCTACTATAGTGCATTTAGTGTTTCCGCATACCGCAGCACGCGACATAGCTTTGCAGATGATAAATGTAACCATCTCAGAGAGAAAAGCGGCCAATGTGACGATCTGGCTGTAAGTCGATTCGATAACAAATGACGAAAACGGACGGATTTCTCAGGTTTTTACTCCATATGAACACGTTTCACATTCTCCCGTGCAACGTGGCTGCTAGTCCTCCTTTCATGCAAAATCTTAAGGTCCAAGGTCATGTCCAAGCCACCAAAGCCGGCTAAAAAGTGAATAATCGACAACTAAAACTTGAATTGTACTACTTCTTACTGGCTATTACTTCAACTTAGAAGCTTCTTCTGTGTTCTACTATGGTGCTTTTAGTGTCTCCGCATACCGCAGCACACGACATAGCTTTGCAGACGATAAATGTAACCGTCTCAGAGAGAAAAGCGGCCAATGTGACGATCTGGCTTTAAGTCGATTCGATAACAAATGACGAAAACGGACGGATTTCTCAGGTTTCTACTACATATGAAAACTTTTCACATTCTCCCGTGCAACGCGGCTGCTAGTCTTGCTTTCATGCAAAATCTTAAGGTCCTTGGTCATGTCCAAGCCACCAAAGCCGGCTAAAAAGTGATTAATCGACAACTAAAACTTAAATAGTACTACTTCTTACTGGTTTTACTTCAATTTAGAAGCTTCTTCTGTGTTCTAATATGGTGCTTTTAGTGTCTCCGCATACCGCAGCACGCGACATAGCTTTGCAGACGATAAATGTAACCGTCTCAGAGAGAAAAGCGGCCAATGTGACGATCTGGCTTTAGGTCGATTCGATAACAAATGACGAAAACGGACGGATTTCTCAGGTTTTTACTACATATGAACACTTTTCACATTCTCCCGTGCAACGCGGCTGCTAGTCTTCGTTTCATGCAAAATCTTAAGGTTCCACCTCATGTCCAAGCCACCAAAGCCGGCTAAAAAGTGATTAAACGACAACTAAAACTTAAATAGTACTACTTCTTACTGGCTATTACTTCAACTTAGAAGCTTCTTCTGTGTTCTACTATGGTGCTTTTAGTGTCTCCGCATACCGCATCCCGCGACATAGCTTTGCAGACGATAAATGTAACCGTCTCAGAGAGAAAAGCGGCCAATGTGACGATCTGGCTTTAAGTCGATTCGATAACAAAGACGAAAATGGACAGATTTCTCAGGTTATTACTACATATGAACACTTTTCACATTCTCCCATGCAACGCAGCTGCTAGGTCTCCTTTCATGCAAAATCTTAAGGTCCTAGGTCATATCCAAGCCACCAAAGCCGGCTAAAAGGTGAATAATCGATAACTAAAATTTGAATTGCACTACTTCTTACTGGCTATTGCTTCAACTTAGAAGCTTCTTCTGTGTTCTACTATGGTGCTTTTAGTGTTTCCGCATACCGCAGCATCCGACATAGCTTTGCAGACGATAAATGTAACCGTCTCAGTGAGAAAAGCGGCCAATGTGACGATCTGGCTTTAAGTCGATTCGATAACAAATGACGAAAAGGGACGGATTTCTCAGGTTTTTACTACATATGAACACTTTTCACATTCTCCCGTGCAACGCGGCTGCTAGTCCTCCTTTCATGCAAAATCTTATGGTCCTAGGCCATGTCACTGCCACCAAAGCCGGCTACAAAGTGACAATCGACAACTAAAACTTGAATTGTACTACTTCTTACTGGCTATTACTTCAACTTAGAAGCTTCTTCTGTGTTCTAATATGGTGCTTTTAGTGTCTCCGCATACGGCAGCACGCGAAATAGCTTTGCAGATGATAAATGTAACCGTCTCAGAGAGAAAAGCGGCCAATGTGACGATCTGGCTTTAAGTCGATTCGATAACAAAGACGAAAACGGACAGATTTCTCAGGTTTCTACTACATATGAAAACTTTTCACATTCTCCCGTGCAACGCGGCTGCTAGTCTTCCTTTCATGCAAAATCTTAAGGTCCTAGGTCATGTCCAAGCCACCAAAGCCGGCTAAAAAGTGATTAACCGACAACTAAAACTTAAATAGTACTACTTCTTACCGGCTTTACTTCAATTTAGAAGCTTCTTCTGTGTTCTAATATGGTGCTTTTAGTGTCTCCGCATACCGCAGCACGCGACATAGCTTTGCAGACGATAAATGTAACCGTCTCAGAGAGAAAAGCGGCCAATATGACGATCTGGCTTTAGGTCGATTCGATAACAAATGACGAAAACGGACGGATTTCTCAGGTTTTTTCTACATATGAACACTTTTCACATTCTCCCATGCAACGCGGCTGCTAGTCCTCCTTTTATGCAAAATCTTAAGGTTCTAGGTCATGTCCAAGCCACCAAAGCCGGCTAAAAAGTGAATAATCGACAACTAAAACTTGAATGGTACTACTTCTTACTGGCTATTACTTCAACTTAGAAGCTTCTTCTGTGTTCTACTATGGTGCTTTTAGTGTTTCCGCATACCGCAGCACGCGACATAGCCTTGAAGACGATACATGTAACCGTCTCAGAGAGAAAAGCGGCTAATGTGACGATCTGGCTTTACGTCGATTCGATAACAAATGACGAAAACGGACGGATTTCTCAGGTTTTTACTACATATGAACACTTTTCACATTCTCCCGTGCAACGCGGCTGCTAGTCCTACTTTCATGCAAAATCTTAAGGTTCGACCTCATGTCCAAGCCACCAAAGCCGGCTAAAAAGTGAATAATCAATAACTAAAACATGAATTGTACTACTTCTTACTGGCTATTACTTCAACTTAGAAGCTTCTTCTGTGTTCTACTATGGTGCTTTTAGTGTTTCCGCATACCGCAGCACGCGACATAGCCTTGAAGACGATACATGTAACCGTCTCAGAGAGAAAAGCGGCTAATGTGACGATCTGGCTTTACGTCGATTCGATAACAAATGACGAAAACGGACGGATTTCTCAGGTTTTTACTACATATGAACACTTTTCACATTCTCCCGTGCAACGCGACTAATAGTCCTCCTTTCATGCAAAATCTTAAGGTCCTAGGTCATGTTCAAGCCATCAAAGACAGCTAAAAAGTGAATAACCGATAACTAAAACTTGCATTGTACTACTTCTTACTGGCTATTACTTCAACTTAGAAGCTTCTTCTGTGTTCTATTATGGTGCTTTTAGTGTCTCCGCATACCGCAGCACGCGACATAGCTTTGCAGACGATAAATGTAACCGTCTCAGAAAGAAAAGCGGCCAATATGACGATCTGGCTTTAAGTCGATTCGATAACAAATGACGAAAATGGACAGATTTCTCAGGTTTTTACTACATATGAACACTTTTCACATTCTCCCGTGCAACGCGGCTGCTAGTCGTCCTTTCATGCAAAACCATAAGGTCCTAGGTTATGTTCAAGCCACCAAAGACGGCTAAAAAGTGAATAATCGATAACAAAAACTTGAATTGTACTACTTCTTACTGGCTATTACTGCAACTTAGAAGCTTCTTATGTGCTCTACTATTGTGGTTTTAGTGTCTCCGCATACCGCAGCACGCGACATAGCTTTGAAGACGATAAATGTAACCGTCTCAGAGAGAAAAGCGGCCAATGTGACGATCTGGCTTTAAGTCGATTCGATAACAAATTACGAAAATGGACAGATTTCTCAGGTTTTTACTACATATGAACACTTTTCACATTCTCCCATGCAACGCGGCTGCTAGTCCTCCTTTCATGCAAAATCGTAAGGTCCTAGGTCATGTCCAAGCCACCAAAGCCGGCTAAAAGGTGAATAATCGATAACTAAAACTTGAATTGTACTACTTCCTACTGGCTATTGCTTCAACTTAGAAGCTTCTTCTGTGTTCTACTATAGTGCATTTAGTGTTTCCGCATACCGCAGCACGCGACATAGCTTTGCAGACGATAAATGTAACCATCTCAGAGAGAAAAGCGGCCAATGTGACGATCTGGCTGTAAGTCGATTCGATAACAAATGACGAAAACGGACGGATTTCTCAGGTTTTTACTCCATATGAACACGTTTCACATTCTCCCGTGCAACGTGGCTGCTAGTCCTCCTTTCATGCAAAATCTTAAGGTCCAAGGTCATGTCCAAGCCACCAAAGCCGGCTAAAAAGTGAATAATCGACAACTAAAACTTGAATTGTACTACTTCTTACTGGCTATTACTTCAACTTAGAAGCTTCTTCTGTGTTCTACTATGGTGCTTTTAGTGTCTCCGCATACCGCAGCACACGACATAGCTTTGCAGACGATAAATGTAACCGTCTCAGAGAGAAAAGCGGCCAATGTGACGATCTGGCTTTAAGTCGATTCGATAACAAATGACGAAAACGGACGGATTTCTCAGGTTTCTACTACATATGAAAACTTTTCACATTCTCCCGTGCAACGCGGCTGCTAGTCTTGCTTTCATGCAAAATCTTAAGGTCCTTGGTCATGTCCAAGCCACCAAAGCCGGCTAAAAAGTGATTAATCGACAACTAAAACTTAAATAGTACTACTTCTTACTGGTTTTACTTCAATTTAGAAGCTTCTTCTGTGTTCTAATATGGTGCTTTTAGTGTCTCCGCATACCGCAGCACGCGACATAGCTTTGCAGACGATAAATGTAACCGTCTCAGAGAGAAAAGCGGCCAATGTGACGATCTGGCTTTAGGTCGATTCGATAACAAATGACGAAAACGGACGGATTTCTCAGGTTTTTACTACATATGAACACTTTTCACATTCTCCCGTGCAACGCGGCTGCTAGTCTTCGTTTCATGCAAAATCTTAAGGTTCCACCTCATGTCCAAGCCACCAAAGCCGGCTAAAAAGTGATTAAACGACAATTAAACTTAAATAGTACTACTTCTTACTGGCTATTACTTCAACTTAGAAGCTTCTTCTGTGTTCTACTATGGTGCTTTTAGTGTCTCCGCATACCGCATCACGCGACATAGCTTTGCAGACGATAAATGTAACCGTCTCAGAGAGAAAAGCGGCCAATGTGACGATCTGGCTTTAAGTCGATTCGATAACAAAGACGAAAATGGACAGATTTCTCAGGTTATTACTACATATGAACACTTTTCACATTCTCCCATGCAACGCAGCTGCTAGGTCTCCTTTCATGCAAAATCTTAAGGTCCTAGGTCATATCCAAGCCACCAAAGCCGGCTAAAAGGTGAATAATCGATAACTAAAATTTGAATTGCACTACTTCTTACTGGCTATTGCTTCAACTTAGAAGCTTCTTCTGTGTTCTACTATGGTGCTTTTAGTGTTTCCGCATACCGCAGCATCCGACATAGCTTTGCAGACGATAAATGTAACCGTCTCAGTGAGAAAAGCGGCCAATGTGACGATCTGGCTTTAAGTCGATTCGATAACAAATGACGAAAAGGGACGGATTTCTCAGGTTTTTACTACATATGAACACTTTTCACATTCTCCCGTGCAACGCGGCTGCTAGTCCTCCTTTCATGCAAAATCTTATGGTCCTAGGCCATGTCACTGCCACCAAAGCCGGCTACAAAGTGACAATCGACAACTAAAACCTGAATTGTACTACTTCTTACTGGCTATTACTTCAACTTAGAAGCTTCTTCTGTGTTCTAATATGGTGCTTTTAGTGTCTCCGCATACGGCAGCACGCGAAATAGCTTTGCAGATGATAAACGTAACCGTCTCAGAGAGAAAAGCGGCCAATGTGACGATCTGGCTTTAAGTCGATTCGATAACAAAGACGAAAACGGACAGATTTCTCAGGTTTCTACTACATATGAAAACTTTTCACATTCTCCCGTGCAACGCGGCTGCTAGTCTTCCTTTCATGCAAAATCTTAAGGTCCTAGGTCATGTCCAAGCCACCAAAGCCGGCTAAAAAGTGATTAACCGACAACTAAAACTTAAATAGTACTACTTCTTACCGGCTTTACTTCAATTTAGAAGCTTCTTCTGTGTTCTAATATGGTGCTTTTAGTGTCTCCGCATACCGCAGCACGCGACATAGCTTTGCAGACGATAAATGTAACCGTCTCAGAGAGAAAAGCGGCCAATATGACGATCTGGCTTTAGGTCGATTCGATAACAAATGACGAAAACGGACGGATTTCTCAGGTTTTTTCTACATATGAACACTTTTCACATTCTCCCATGCAACGCGGCTGCTAGTACTCCTTTCATGCAAAATCTTAAGGTCCTAGGTCATGTCCAAGCCACCAAAGCCGGCTAAAAAGTGAATATTCGGCAACTAAAACTTGAATTGTACTACTTCTTACTGGCTATTACTTCAAATTAGAAGCTTCTTCTGTGTTCTACTATGGTGCTTTTAGTGTTTCGGCATACCGCAGCACGCGACATAGCTCTGCAGACGACAAATGTAACCGTTTCAGAGAGAAGAACGGTCAATGTGACGATCTGGCTTTAAGTCGATTCGATAACAAATGACGAAAACGACGGATTTCTCAGGTTTTTACTACATATGAACACTTTTCACATTCTCCCGTGCAACGCGGCTGCTATTCCTCCTTTCATGCAAAATCGTAAGGTCCTAGGTCATGTCCAAGCCACCAAAGCCGGCAAAAAAGTGAGTATTCGACAACTAAAACTTAAATTGTACTACTTCTTAATGGCTATTACTTCAACTTAGAAGCTTCTTCTGTGTTCTACTATGGTGCTTTTAGTGTCTCCGCACACCGCATCACGCGACATAGCTTTGCAGACGATAAATGTAACCGTCTCAGAGAGAAAAGCGGCCAATGTGACGATCTGGCTTTAAGTCGATTCGATAACAAATGACGAAAACGGACGGATTTCTCAGGTTTTTACTACATATGAACACTTTTCACATTCTCCCATGCAACGCGGCTGCTAGTCCTCCTTTCATGCAAAATCGTAAGGTTCTAGGTCATGTCCAAGCCACCAAAGCCGGCTAAAAAGTGAATAATCGACAACTAAAACGTGAATTGTACTACTTCGTACTGGCTATTACTTCAAATTAGAAGCTTCTTCTGTGTGCTACTATGGCGCTTTTAGTGTTTCGGCATACCGCAGCACGCGACATAGCTTTGCAGACGACAAGTGTAACCGTTTCAGGGAGAAGAACGGCCAATGTGACGACCTGGCTTTAGTCGATTCGATAACAAATGACGAATACGGACGGATTTTTCAGATTTTTACTACATATGAACACTTTTCACATTCTCCCGTGGAACGCGGCTGCTAGGTCTCCTTCCATGCAAAATCTTAAGGTCCTAGGTCATGTCCAAGCCACCAAAGCCGGCTAAAAAGTGAATAATCGACAACTAAAACTTGAATTTTACTACTTCTTACTGGCTATTACTTCAACTTAGAAGCTTCTTCTGTGTTCTACTATGGTGCTTTTAGTGTTTCCGCATACCGCAGCATCCGACATAGCTTTGCAGACGATAAATGTAACCGTCTCAGTGAGAAAAGCGGCCAATGTGACGATCTGGCTTTAAGTCGATTCGATAACAAATGACGAAAAGGGACGGATTTCTCAGGTTTTTACTACATATGAACACTTTTCACATTCTCCCGTGCAACGCGGCTGCTAGTCCTCCTTTCATGCAAAATCTTATGGTCCTAGGCCATGTCACTGCCACCAAAGCCGGCTACAAAGTGACAATCGACAACTAAAACTTGAATTGTTTTACTTCTTACTCTCTATTACTTCAACTTACAAGCTTCTTCTGTGTTCTAATATGGTGCTTTTAGTGTCTCCGCATACCGCAGCACGCGACATAGCTTTGCAGACGATAAATGTAACCGTTTCAGACAGAAGAGCGGCCAATGTGACGATGTGGCTTTAAGTCGATTCGATAACAAATGACGAAAACGGACGGATTTCTCAGGTTTTTACTACATATGAACACTTTTCACATTCTCCCATGAAACGCGGCTGCTAGGTCTCCTTTCATGCAAAATCTTAAGGTCCTAGGTCTCGTCCAAGCCACCAAAGCAGGCTAAAAAGTGAATAATCGACAACTAAAACTTGAATTGTACTACATCTTACTGGCTATTACTTCAACTTAGAAGATTCTTCTGTGTTCTACTATGGTGCTTTTAGTGTCTCCGCATACCGCAGCACGCGACATAGTTTTGCAGACGATAAATGTAACCGTTTCAGACAGAAGAGCGGCCAAAGTGACGATCTGGCTTTAAGTCGATTCGATAACAAATGACGAAAACGGACAGATTTCTCAGGTTTTTACTACATATGAACACTTTTCACATTCTCGCGTGCAACGCGGCTGCTACTCCTCCTTTCATGCAAAATATTAAGGTTCCACCTTATGTCGAAGCCACCAAAGCCGGCTAAAAAGTGAATAATCGACAACTAAAACTTGAATTGTACTACTTCTTACTCTCTATTACTTCAACTTACAAGCTTCTTCTGTGTTCTACTATGGTGCTTTTAGTGTTTCCGCATACTGCGGCACGCGACATAACTTTGCAAACGATAAATGTAACTCTTTCAGAGAGAAGAACGGCCAATGTGACGACTTGGCTTTAAGTCGATTCGATAACAAATGACGAAAACGGACGGATTTCTCAGGTTTTTCTACATATGAACACTTTTCACATTCTCCCGTGCAACGCGGCTGCAAGTCCTCCTTTCATGTAAAATCTTAAGATCCTAGGTCATGTCCAAGCCACCAAAGCCGGCTAAAAAGTGAATAATCGACAACTAAAACTTGAATTGTACTACTTCTTACTGGCTATTACTTCAACGTAGAAGCTTCTTCTGTGTTCTACTATGGTGCTTTTAGTGTTTCGGCATACCGCAGCACGCGACATAGCTTTCCAGACGATAAGTGTAACCGTTTCAGAGAGAAGAGCGGCCAATGTGACGATCTGGCTTTAAGTCGATTCGATAACAAATGACGAAAACGGACGGATTTCTCAGGTTTTTACTTTATATGAACACTTTTCACATTCTCCCATGCAACGCGGCTGCTAGTCCTCCTTTCATGCAAAATCTTAAGGTCCTAGGTCATGTCCAAGCCATCAAAGCCGGCTAAAAAGTGAATAATCGATAACTAAGACTTGAATTGTACTATTTCTTACTGCCTATTACTTCAACTTAGAAGCTTCTTCTGTGTTCTACTATGGTGCTTTTAGTGTCTCCGCATACCGCAGCACGCGACATAGCTTTGCAGACGATAAATGTAACCGTCTCAGAGAGAAAAGCGGCCAATGTGACGATCTGGCTTTAAGTCGACTCGATAACAAATGACGAAAACTGACGGATTTCTCAGGTTTTTACTACATATGAACACTTTTCACATTCTCACGTGAAACGCGGCTGCTAGTCCTCCTTTCATGCAAAATCTTAAGGTACTAGGTCATGTCCAAGCCACCAAAGCCGGCTAAAAAGTGAATAATCGACAACTAAAACTTGAATTTTACTACTTCTTACTGGCTATTACTTCAACTTAGAAGCTTCTTCTGTGTTCTACTATGGTGCTTTTAGTGTTTCCGCATACCGCAGCATCCGACATAGCTTTGCAGACGATAAATGTAACCGTCTCAGTGAGAAAAGCGGCCAATGTGACGATCTGGCTTTAAGTCGATTCGATAACAAATGACGAAAAGGGACGGATTTCTCAGGTTTTTACTACATATGAACACTTTTCACATTCTCCCGTGCAACGCGGCTGCTAGTCCTCCTTTCATGCAAAATCTTATGGTCCTAGGCCATGTCACTGCCACCAAAGCCGGCTACAAAGTGACAATCGACAACTAAAACTTGAATTGTTTTACTTCTTACTCTCTATTACTTCAACTTACAAGCTTCTTCTGTGTTCTAATATGGTGCTTTTAGTGTCTCCGCATACCGCAGCACGCGACATAGCTTTGCAGACGATAAATGTAACCGTTTCAGACAGAAGAGCGGCCTATGTGACGATGTGGCTTTAAGTCGATTCGATAACAAATGACGAAAACGGACGGATTTCTCAGGTTTTTACTACATATGAACACTTTTCACATTCTCCCATGAAACGCGGCTGCTAGGTCTCCTTTCATGCAAAATCTTAAGGTCCTAGGTCTCGTCCAATCCACCAAAGCCGGCTAAAAAGTGAATAATCGACAACTAAAACTTGAATTGTACTACATCTTACTGGCTATTACTTCAACTTAGAAGATTCTTCTGTGTTCTACTATGGTGCTTTTAGTGTCTCCGCATACCGCAGCACGCGACATAGCTTTGCAGACGATAAATGTAACCGTTTCAGACAGAAGAGCGGCCAAAGTGACGATCTGGCTTTAAGTCGATTCGATAACAAATGACGAAAACGGACAGATTTCTCAGGTTTTTACTACATATGAACACTTTTCACATTCTCGCGTGCAACGCGGCTGCTACTCCTCCTTTCATGCAAAATATTAAGGTTCCACCTTATGTCGAAGCCACCAAAGCCGGCTAAAAAGTGAATAATCGACAACTAAAACTTGAATTGTACTACTTCTTACTCTCTATTACTTCAACTTACAAGCTTCTTCTGTGTTCTACTATGGTGCTTTTAGTGTTTCCGCATACTGCGGCACGCGACATAACTTTGCAAACGATAAATGTAACTCTTTCAGAGAGAAGAACGGCCAATGTGACGACTTGGCTTTAAGTCGATTCGATAACAAATGACGAAAACGGACGGATTTCTCAGGTTTTTCTACATATGAACACTTTTCACATTCTCCCGTGCAACGCGGCTGCAAGTCCTCCTTTCATGTAAAATCTTAAGATCCTAGGTCATGTCCAAGCCACCAAAGCCGGCTAAAAAGTGAATAATCGACAACTAAAACTTGAATTGTACTACTTCTTACTGGCTATTACTTCAACGTAGAAGCTTCTTCTGTGTTCTACTATGGTGCTTTTAGTGTTTCGGCGTACCGCAGCACGCGACATAGCTTTCCAGACGATAAGTGTAACCGTTTCAGAGAGAAGAGCGGCCAATGTGACGATCTGGCTTTAAGTCGATTCGATAACAAATGACGAAAACGGACGGATTTCTCAGGTTTTTACTTTATATGAACACTTTTCACATTCTCCCATGCAACGCGGCTGCTAGTCCTCCTTTCATGCAAAATCTTAAGGTCCTAGGTCATGTCCAAGCCATCAAAGCCGGCTAAAAAGTGAATAATCGATAACTAAGACTTGAATTGTACTATTTCTTACTGCCTATTACTTCAACTTAGAAGCTTCTTCTGTGTTCTACTATGGTGCTTTTAGTGTCTCCGCATACCGCAGCACGCGACATAGCTTTGCAGACGATAAATGTAACCGTCTCAGAGAGAAAAGCGGCCAATGTGACGATCTGGCTTTAAGTCGACTCGATAACAAATGACGAAAACTGACGGATTTCTCAGGTTTTTACTACATATGAACACTTTTCACATTCTCACGTGAAACGCGGCTGCTAGTCCTCCTTTCATGCAAAATCTTAAGGTACTAGGTCATGTCCAAGCCACCAAAGCCGGCTAAAATGTGAATAATCGACAACTAAAACTTGAATTGTACTACTTCTTACTGGCTATTACTTCAACTTAGATGCTTCTTCTGTGTTCTACTATGGTGCTTTAAGTGTTTCCGCATACCGTAGCACGCGACATAGCTTTGCAGACGATAAATGTAACCGTCTCAGAGAGAAGAACGGCCAATGTGACGATCTGGCTTTAAGTCGATTCGATAACAAATGACGAAAGCGGACGGATTTCTGAGGTTTTTACTACATATGAACACTTTTCACATTCTCGCGGGCAACGCGGCTGCTACTCCTCCTTTCATGCAAAATCTTAAGGTCCTAGGTCATGCCCAAGCCACCAAAGCCGGCTAAAAAGTAAATAATCGACAACTAAAACTTGAATTGTACTACTTCTTACTGGCTATTACTTCAAATTAGAAGCTTCTTTTGTGTTCTCCTATGGTGCTTTTTGTGTTTCCGCATACCGCAGCACGCGACATAGCTTTGCAGACGATATATGTAACCGTTTCAGAGAGAAGGGCGGCCAATGTGACGATCTGGCTTTAAGTCGATTCGATAACAAATGACGAAAACGGACGGATTTCTCAGGTTCTTACTACATATGAACACTTTTCACATTCTCCCGTGCAACGCGGCTGCTAGTCCTCCTTTCAAGCAAAATCTTATGGTCCTACGTCATGTCCAAGCCACCAAAGCCGGCAAAAACGTGAATAATCGAAAACTAAAACTTGAATTGAACTACTTCTTACTGGCTATTACTTCAACTTAGAAGCTTCTTCTGTGTTCTACTATGGTGCTTTTAGTGTTTCGGCACACCGCAGCACGCGACATAGCTTTGCAGACGATAATTGTAACCGTTTCAGAGAGAAGAGCGACCAATGTGACGATCTGGCTTTAAATCGATTCGATAACAAATGACGAAAACGGACGGATTTCTCAGGTTTTTACTACATATGAACACTTTTCACACTCTCTCGTGCAACGCGGCTGCTAGTCTTCCTTTCATGCAAAATCTTAAGGTTCCACCTCATGTCCAAGCCATCAAAGCCGGCTAAAAAGTGAATAATCGACAACTAAAGCTTGAATTGTACTACTTCTTACTGGCTATTACTTCAACTTAGAAGCTTCTTCTGTGTTCTACTACGGTGCTTTTAGTCTCTCCGCACACCGCAGCACGCGACATAGCTTTGCAGACGATAATTGTAACCGTCTCAGAGAGAAAAGCGGCCAATGTGACGATCTGGCTTTAAGTCGATTCGATAACAAAGACGAAAACGGACGGATTTCTCAGGTTTCTACTACATATGAACACTTTTCACATTCTCCCATGCAACGCGGCTGCTAGTCCTCCTTTCATGCAAAATCTTAAGGTTCTAGGTCATGTCCAAGCCACCAAAGCCGGCTAAAAAGTGAATAATCGACAACTAAAACTTGAATGGTACTACTTCTTACTGGCTATTACTTCAACTTAGAAGCTTCTTCTGTGTTTTACTATGGTGCTTTTAGTGTCTCCGCTTACCGCAGCACGCGACATAGCTTTGCAGACGATATATGTAACCGTTTCAGAGAGAAGAGCGGCCAATGTGACGATCTGGCTTTAAGTCGATTCGATAACAAATGACGAAAACGGACGGATTTCTCAGGTTCTTACTACATATGAACACTTTTCACATTCTCCCGTGCAACGCGGCTGCTAGTCCTACTTTCATGCAAAATCTTAAGGTTCCACCTCATGTCCAAGCCACCAAAGCCGGCTAAAAAGTGAATAATCAATAACTAAAACATGAATTGTACTACTTCTTACTGGCTATTACTTCAACTTAGAAGCTTCTTCTGTGTTCTACTATGGTGCTTTTAGTGTCTCCGCATATCGCAGCACGTGACATATCTTTGCAGACGATAAATGTAACTGTTTCAGAGAGAAAAGCGGCCAATGTGACGATCTGGCTTTAAGTCGACTCGATAACAAATGACGAAAACGGACGGATTTCTCAGGTTTTTACTACATATGAACACTTTTCACATTCTCCCGTCGAACGCGGCTGCTAGTCCTCCTTTCATGCAAAATCTTAAGGTACTAGGTCATGTCCAAGCCACCAAAGCCGGCTAAAATGTGAATAATCGACAACTAAAACTTGAATTGTACTACTTCTTACTGGCTATTACTTCAACATAGAAGCTTCTTCTGTGTTCTACTGTGGTGCTTTTAGTGTTTTCGCATACGGCAGCACGCGAAATAGCTTTGCAGATGATAAATGTAACCGTCTCAGAGAGAAAAGCGGCCAATGTGACCACCTGGCTTTAAGTCGATTCGATAACAAAGACGAAAACGGACGGATTTCTCAGGTTTCTACTACATATGAAAACTTTTCACATTCTCCCATGCAACGCGGGTGTTAGTCTCCCTTTCATGCAAAATCTTAAGGTCCTAGGTCATGTCCAAGCCACCAAAGCCGGCAAAAACGTGAATAATCGACATCTAAAACTTGAATTGTACTACTTCTTACTGGCTATTACTTCAACTTAGAAGCTTCTTCTGTGTTCTACCATGGTGCTTTTAGTGTTTCGGCATACCGCAGCACGCGACATAGCTTTGCAGACGATAAGTGTAACCGTTTCAGAGAGAAGAGCGGCCAATGTGACGATCTGGCTTTAAGTCGATTCGATAACAAATGACGAAAACGGACGGATTTCTCAGGTTTTTACTACATATGAACACTTTTCACACTCTCTCGTGCAACGCGGCTGCTAGTCTTCCTTTCATGCAAAATCTTAAGGTTCCACCACATGTCCAAGCCATCAAAGCCGGCTAAAAAGTGAATAATCGACAACTAAAACTTGAATTGTACTACTTCTTACTGGCTATTACTTCAACTTAGAAGCTTCTTCTGTGTTTTAATATGGTGCTTTTAGTGTCTCCGCATACTCAGCACGCGACATAGCTTTGCAGACGATAATTGTAACCGTCTCAGAAAGAAAAGCGGCCAATGTGACGATCTGTCTTTAAGTCGATTCGATAACAAATGACGAAAGCGGACGGATTTCTCAGGTTTTTACTACATATGAACACTTTTCACATTCTCGCGTGCAACGCGGCTGCTACTCCTCCTTTCATGCAAAATATTAAGGTTCCACCTAATGTCAAAGCCACCAAAACCGGCTAAATAGTGTATAATCGACAACTAAAACTTGAATTGTACTACTTCTTACTGGCTATTACTTCAACATAGAAGCTTCTTTTGTGTTCTACTATGGTGCTTTTAGTGTTTCCGCATACCGCAGCACGCGACATAGCTTTGCAGACGATATATGTAACCGTTTCAGAGAGAAGAGCGGCCAATGTGACGATCTGGCTTTAAGTCGAATCGATAACAAATGACGAAAACGGACGGATTTCTCAGGTTCTTACTACATATGAACACTTTTCACATTCTCCCGTGCAACGCGGCTGCTAGTCCTCCTTTCAAGCAAAATCTTATGGTCCTACGTCATGTCCAAGCCACCAAAGCCGGCAAAAACGTGAATAATCGACAACTAAAACTTGAATTGTACTACTTCTTACTGGCTATTACTTCAACTTAGAAGCTTCTTCTGTGTTCTACTATGGTGCTTTTAGTGTTTCGGCATACCGCAGCACGCGACATAGCTTTGCAGACGATAAGTGTAACCGTTTCAGAGAGAAGAGCGGCCAATGTGATGATCTGGCTTTAAGTCAATTCGATAACAAATGACGAAAACGGACGGATTTCTCAGGTTTTTACTACATATGAACACTTTTCACACTCTCTCGTGCAACGCGGCTGCTAGTCTTCCTTTCATGCAAAATCTTAAGGTTCCACCTCATGTCCAAGCCATCAAAGCCGGCTAAAAGTGAATAATCGACAACTAAAGCTTGAATTGTACTACTTCTTACTGGCTATTACTTCAACTTAGAAGCTTCTTCTGTGTTCTACTATGGTGCTTTTAGTGTTTCGGCATACCGCAGCACGCGACATAGCATTGCAGACGATAATTGTAACCGTCTCAGAAAGAAAAGCGGCCAATGTGACGATCTGTCTTTATGTCGATTCGATAACAAATGAAGAAAGCGGACGGATTTCTCAGGTTTTTACTACATATGAACACTTTTCACATTCTCGCGTGCAACGCGGCTGCTACTCCTCCTTTCATGCAAAATATTAAGGTTCCACCTAATGTCAAAGCCACCAAAGCCGGCTAAATAGTGTATAATCGACAACTAAAACTTGAATTGTACTACTTCTTACTGGCTATTACTTCAACTTAGAAGCTTCTTCTGTGTTTTACTATGGTGCTTTTAGTGTCTCCGCTTACCGCAGCACGCGACATAGCTTTGCAGACGATAAGTGTAACCGTTTCAGAGAGAAGAGCGGCCAATGTGACGATCTGGCTTTAAGTCGATTCGATAACAAATGACGAAAACGGACGGATTTCTCAGGTTTTTACTACATATGAAAACTTTTCACACTCTCTCGTGCAAAGCGGCTGCTAGTCTTCCTTTCATGCAAAATCTTAAGGTTCCACCTCATGTCCAAGCCATCAAAGCCGGCTAAAAAGTGAATAATCGACAACTAAAGCTTGAATTGTACTACTTCTTACTGGCTATTACTTCAACTTAGAAGCTTCTTCTGTGTTTTACTATGGTGCTTTTAGTGTCTCCGCATACCTCAGCACGCGACATAGCTTTGCAGACGATAATTGTAACCGTCTCAGAAAGAAAAGCGGCCAATGTGACGATCTGTCTTTATGTCGATTCGATAACAAATGACGAAAGCGGACGGATTTCTCAGGTTTTTACTACATATGAACACTTTTCACATTCTCGCGTGCAACGCGGCTGCTACTCCTCCTTTCATGCAAAATATTAAGGTTCCACCTAATGTCAAAGCCACCAAAGCCGGCTAAATAGTGTATAATCGACAACTAAAACTTGAATTGTACTACTTCTTACTGGCTATTACTTCAACTTAGAAGCTTCTTCTGTGTTTTACTATGGTGCTTTTAGTGTCTCCGCTTACCGCAGCACGCGACATAGCTTTGCACACGATATATGTAACCGTTTCTGAGAGAAGAGCGGCCAATGTGACGATCTGGCTTTAAGTCGATTCGATAACAAATGACGAAAACGGACGGATTTCTCAGGTTCTTACTACATATGAACACTTTTCACATTCTCCCGTGCTACGCGGCTGCTAGTCCTCCTTTCAAGCAAAATCTTATGGTCCTACGTCATGTCCAAGCCACCAAAGCCGGCAAAAAAGTGAATAATCGACAACTAAAACTTGAATTGTACTACTTCTTACTGGCTATTACTTCAACTTAGAAGCTTCTTCTGTGTTCTACTATGGTGCTTTTAGTGTTTCGGCATACCGCAGCACGCGACATAGCTTTGCAGACGATAAGTGTAACCGTTTCAGAGAGAAGAGCGGCCAATGTGACATCTGGCTTTAAGTCGATTCGATAACAAATGACGAAAACGGACGGATTTCTCAGGTTTTTACTACATATGAACACTTTTCACACTCTCTCGTGCAACGCGGCTGCTAGTCTTCCTTTCATGCAAAATCTTAAGGTTCCACCTCATGTCCAAGCCATCAAAGCCGGCTAAAAAGTGAATAATCGACAACTAAAACTTGAATTGTACTACTTCTTACTGGCTATTACTTCAACTTAGAAGCTTCTTCTGTGTTTTACTATGGTGCTTTTAGTGTCTCCGCATACCTCAGCACGCGACATAGCTTTGCAGACGATAATTGTAACCGTCTCAGAAAGAATAGCGGCCAATGTGACGATCTGTCTTTATGTCGATTCGATAACAAATGACGAAAGCGGAAGGATTTCTCAGGTTTTTACTACATATGAACACTTTTCACATTCTCGCGTGCAACGCGGCTGCTACTCCTCCTTTCATGCAAAATATTAAGGTTCCACCAAATGTCAAAGCCACCAAAGCCGGCTAAATAGTGTATAATCGACAACTAAAACTTGAATTGTACTACTTCTTACTGGCTATTACTTCAACTTAGAAGCTTCTTCTGTGTTTTACTATGGTGCTTTTAGTGTCTCCGCTTACCGCAGCACGCGACATAGCTTTGCAGACGATAAATGTAACCGTCTCAGAGAGAAAAGCGGCCAATGTGACGATCCGGCTTTAAGTCGATTCGATAACAAATGACGAAAACGGAGGGATTTCTCAGGTTTTTACTACATATGAACCCTTTTCACATTCTCCCATGCAACGCGGCTGCTAGTCCTCCTTTCATGCAAAATCTTAAGGTCCTAGGTCATGTCCAAGCCACCAAAGCAGGCTAAAAGTGAATAATCGACAACTGAAACTTCAATTGTACTACTTCTTACTGGCTATTACTTCAACATAGAAGCTTCTTCTGTGTTCTACTATTGTGCTTTTAGTGTTTCCGCATACCGCAGCACGCGACATAGCTTTGCAGACGATAAATGTAACCGTTTCACAGAGAAGAGCGGCCAATGTGACGATCTGGCTTTAAGTCGATTCGATAACAATTGACGAAAACGGACGGATTTCTCAGGTTTTTACTACATATGAACACTTTTCACATTCTCCCATGCAACGCGGCTGCTACTCCTCCTTTCATGCAACATCTTAAGGTCCTAGGTCATGTCCAAGCCACCAAAGCCGGCAAAAAGTGAATAATCGACAACTAAAACTTCAATTGTACATCTTTTTACTGGCTATTACTTCAACATAGAAGCTTCTTCTGTGTTCTACTATGGTGGTTTTAGTGTTTCCGCATACCGCAGCACGCGACATAGCTTTGCAGACGATGAATGTAACCGTTTCAGAGAGAAGAACGGCCAATGTGACGATCTGGCTTTAAGTCGATTCGATAACAAATGACGAAAACGGACGGATTTCTCAGGTTTTTACTACATATGAACACTTTTCACATTCTCCCTTGCAACGCGGCTGCAAGTCCTCCTTTCACGCAAAATCTTAAGGTCCTAGGTGATGTCCAAGCCACCAAAGCCGGCTAAAAAGTGAATAATCGACAACTAAAGCTTGAATTGTACTACTTCTTACTGGCTATTACTTCAACTTAGAAGCTTCTTCTGTGTTTTACTATGGTGCTTTTAGTGTCTCCGCATACCTCAGCACGCGACATAGCTTTGCAGACGATAATTGTAACCGTCTCAGAAAGAAAAGCGGCCAATGTGACGATCTGTCTTTATGTCGATTCGATAACAAATGACGAAAGCGGACGGATTTCTCAGGTTTTTACTACATATGAACACTTTTCACATTCTCGCGTGCAACGCGGCTGCTACTCCTCCTTTCATGCAAAATATTAAGGTTCCACCTAATGTCAAAGCCACCAAAGCCGGCTAAATAGTGTATAATCGACAACTAAAACTTGAATTGTACTACTTCTTACTGGCTATTACTTCAACTTAGAAGCTTCTTCTGTGTTTTACTATGGTGCTTTTAGTGTCTCCGCTTACCGCAGCACGCGACATAGCTTTGCACACGATATATGTAACCGTTTCTGAGAGAAGAGCGGCCAATGTGACGATCTGGCTTTAAGTCGATTCGATAACAAATGACGAAAACGGACGGATTTCTCAGGTTCTTACTACATATGAACACTTTTCACATTCTCCCGTGCTACGCGGCTGCTAGTCCTCCTTTCAAGCAAAATCTTATGGTCCTACGTCATGTCCAAGCCACCAAAGCCGGCAAAAAAGTGAATAATCGACAACTAAAACTTCAATTGTACTACTTCTTACTGGCTATTACTTCAACTTAGAAGCTTCTTCTGTGTTCTACTATGGTGCTTTTAGTGTTTCGGCATACCGCAGCACGCGACATAGCTTTGCAGACGATAAGTGTAACCGTTTCAGAGAGAAGAGCGGCCAATGTGACATCTGGCTTTAAGTCGATTCGATAACAAATGACGAAAACGGACGGATTTCTCAGGTTTTTACTACATATGAACACTTTTCACACTCTCTCGTGCAACGCGGCTGCTAGTCTTCCTTTCATGCAAAATCTTAAGGTTCCACCTCATGTCCAAGCCATCAAAGCCGGCTAAAAAGTGAATAATTGACAACTAAAACTTGAATTGTACTACTTCTTACTGGCTATTACTTCAACTTAGAAGCTTCTTCTGTGTTTTACTATGGTGCTTTTAGTGTCTCCGCATACCTCAGCACGCGACATAGCTTTGCAGACGATAATTGTAACCGTCTCAGAAAGAATAGCGGCCAATGTGACGATCTGTCTTTATGTCGATTCGATAACAAATGACGAAAGCGGAAGGATTTCTCAGGTTTTTACTACATATGAACACTTTTCACATTCTCGCGTGCAACGCGGCTGCTACTCCTCCTTTCATGCAAAATATTAAGGTTCCACCAAATGTCAAAGCCACCAAAGCCGGCTAAATAGTGTATAATCGACAACTAAAACTTGAATTGTACTACTTCTTACTGGCTATTACTTCAACTTAGAAGCTTCTTCTGTGTTTTACTATGGTGCTTTTAGTGTCTCCGCTTACCGCAGCACGCGACATAGCTTTGCAGACGATAAATGTAACCGTCTCAGAGAGAAAAGCGGCCAATGTGACGATCCGGCTTTAAGTCGATTCGATAACAAATGACGAAAACGGAGGGATTTCTCAGGTTTTTACTACATATGAACCCTTTTCACATTCTCCCATGCAACGCGGCTGCTAGTCCTCCTTTCATGCAAAATCTTAAGGTCCTAGGTCATGTCCAAGCCACCAAAGCAGGCTAAAAGTGAATAATCGACAACTGAAACTTCAATTGTACTACTTCTTACTGGCTATTACTTCAACATAGAAGCTTCTTCTGTGTTCTACTATTGTGCTTTTAGTGTTTCCGCATACCGCAGCACGCGACATAGCTTTGCAGACGATAAATGTAACCGTTTCACAGAGAAGAGCGGCCAATGTGACGATCTGGCTTTAAGTCGATTCGATAACAATTGACGAAAACGGACGGATTTCTCAGGTTTTTACTACATATGAACACTTTTCACATTCTCCCATGCAACGCGGCTGCTACTCCTCCTTTCATGCAACATCTTAAGGTCCTAGGTCATGTCCAAGCCACCAAAGCCGGCTAAAAAGTGAATAATCGACAACTAAAACTTCAATTGTACATCTTTTTACTGGCTATTACTTCAACATAGAAGCTTCTTCTGTGTTCTACTATGGTGGTTTTAGTGTTTCCGCATACCGCAGCACGCGACATAGCTTTGCAGACGATGAATGTAACCGTTTCAGAGAGAAGAACGGCCAATGTGACGATCTGGCTTTAAGTCGATTCGATAACAAATGACGAAAACGGACGGATTTCTCAGGTTTTTACTACATATGAACACTTTTCACATTCTCCCTTGCAACGCGGCTGCAAGTCCTCCTTTCACGCAAAATCTTAAGGTCCTAGGTGATGTCCAAGCCACCAAAGCCGGCTAAAAAGTGAATAATCGACAACTAAAACTTCAATTGTACTACTTCTTACTGGCTATTGCTTCAACGTAGAAGCTTCTTCTGTGTTCTACTATGGTGCTTTTAGTGTCTCCGCATACCGCAGCACGCGACATAGCTTTGCATACGATAAATGTAACCGTCTCAGAGAGAAAAGCGGCCAATGTGACGAACTGGCTTTAAGTCGATTCGATAACAAATGACGAAAACGGACTGATTTCTCAGGTTTTTACTACATATGAACACTTTTCACATTCTCCCATGCAACGCGGCTGCTAGTCCTGCTTTCATGCAACATCTTAAAGTCCTAGGTCACGTCCAATCCACCAAAGCCGGCTAAAAAGTGAATAATCGACAACTAAAACTTGAATTGTACTACTTCTTACTGTCTATTACTTCAACATAGAAGCTTCTTCTGTGTTCTACTATAGTGATTTTAGTGTTTCCGCATACCGCAGCACGCGACATAGCTTTGCAGACGATGAATGTAACCGTTTCAGAGAAAAGAGCGGCCAATGTGACGATCTGGCTTTAAGTCGATTTCATAACAAATGACGAAAACGGACGGATTTCTCAGGTTTTTACTGCATATGAACACTTTTCACATTCTCCCGTGCAACGCGGCTGCTAGTCCTCCTTTCATGCAAAATCTTAAGGTCCTAGGTCATGCCCAAGCCACCAAAGCCGTCTAAAAAGTGAATAATCGACAACTAAAACTTGAATTGTACTACTTCTTACTGGCTATTGCTTCAACTTAGAAGCTTCTTCTGTGTTCTACCATGGTGCTTTTAGTGTCTCCGCATACCGCAGCACGCGACATAGCTTTGCATACGATAAATGTAACCGTCTCAGAGAGAAAAGCGGCCAATGTGACGATCTGACTTTAAGTCGATTCGATAACAAGTGACGAAAGCTGACGGATTTCTCAGGTTTTTACTACATATGAACATTTTTCCGTTCTCGCGGGCAACGCGGCTGCTACTCCTCCATTCATGCAAAATCTTAAGGTCCTAGGTCATGTCCAAGCCACCAAAGACGGCTAAAAAGTGAATAATCGATAACTAAAACTTGAATTGTACTACTTATTACTGGCTATTACTTCAACTTAGAAGCTTCTTCTGTGCTCTACTATGGTGCTTTTAGTGTCTCCGCATACCGAAGAACGCGACATAGCTTTGCAGACGATAAATGTAACCGTCTCAGAGAGAAAAGCGGCCAATGTGACGATCTGGCTTTAAGTCGATTCGATAACAAATGACGAAAACGGACTGATTTCTCAGGTTTTTACTACATATGAACACTTTTCACATTCTCCCATGCAACGCGGCTGCTAGTCCTCCTTTCATGCAACATCTTATAGTCCTAGGTCATGTCCAATCCACCAAAGCCGGCTAAAAAGTGAATAATCGACAACTAAAACTTGAATTGTACTACTTGTTACTGGCTATTACTTCAACATAGAAGCTTCTTCTGTGTTCTACTATGGTGCTTTTAGTGTTTCCGCATACCGCAGCACGCGACATAGCTTTGCAGACGATAAATGTAACCGTTTCAGAGAGAAGAGCGGCCAATGTGACGATCTGGCTTTAAGTCGATTCGATAACAAATGACGAAAACGGACGGATTTCTCAGGTTTTTACTACATATGAACACTTTTCACATTCTCCCTTGCAACGCGGGTGCAAGTCCTCCTTTCATGCAAAATCTTAAGGTCCTAGGTGATGTCCAAGCCACCAAAGCCGGCAAAAAAGTGAATAATCGATAACTAAAACTTCAATTATACTACTTCTTACTGGCTATTACTTCAACATAGAAGCTTCTTCTGTGTTCTACTATGGTGCTTTTAGTGTTTCCGCATACCGCAGCACGCGACATAGCTTTGCAGACGATAAATGTAACCGTTTCAGAGAGAAGAGCGGCCAATGTGACGAACTGGCTTTAAGTCGATTCGATAACAAATGACGAAAACGGACTGATTTCTCAGGTTTTTACTACATATGAACACTTTTCACTTTCTCCCATGCAACGCGGCTGCTAGTCCTCCTTTCATGCAAAATCTTATGGTCCTAGGTCATGTCAAAGCCACCAAAGCAGGCTAAAAAGTGAATAATCGACAACTAAAACTTCAATTGTACTACTTCTTACTGTCTATTACTTCAACATAGAAGCTTCTTCTGTGTTCTACTATGGTGATTTTAGTGTTTCCGCCTACCGCAGCACGCGACATAGCTTTGCAGACGATAAATGTAACCGTTTCAGAGAGAAGAGCGGCCAATGTGATGATCTGGCTTTAAGTCGATTTGATAACAAATGACGAAAACGGACGGATTTCTCAGGTTTTTACTGCATATGAACACTTTTCACATTCTCCCGTGCAACGCGGCTGCTAGTCCTCCTTTCATGCAAAATCTTAAGGTCCTAGATCATGCCCAAGCCACAAAAGCCGGCTAAAAAGTGAATAATCGACAACTAAAACTTGAATTGTACTACTTCTTACTGGCTATTGCTTTAACTTAGAAGCTTCTTCTGTGTTCTACTATGGTGCCTTTAGTGTCTCCGCATACCGCAGCACGCGACATAGCTTTGCATACGATAAATGTAACCGTCTCAGAGAGAAAAGCGGCCAATGTGACGATCTGACTTTAAGTCGATTCGATAACAAGTGACGAAAGCGGACGGATTTCTCAGGTTTTTACTACATATGAACACTTTTCACATTCTCGCGGGCAACGTGGCTGCTACTCCTCCTTTCATGCAAAATCTTAAGGTCCTAGGTCATGTCCAAGCCACCAAAGACGGCTAAGAAGTGAATAATCGATAACTAAAACTTGAATTGTACTACTTCTTACTGGCTATTACTTCAACTTAGAAGCTTCTTCTGTGTTCTACTATGGTGCTTTTAGTGTTTCCGCATACCGCAGCACGCGACATAGCTTTGCAGACGATAAATGTAACCGTTTCAGAGAGAACAGAGGCTAATGTGACGATCTGGCTTTAAGTCGATTCGATAACAAATGACGAAAACGGACGGATTTCTCAGGTTTTTACTACATATGAACACTTTTCACATTCTCCCTTGCAACGCGGGTGCAAGTCCTCCTTTCATGCAAAATCTTAAGGTCCTAGGTGATGTCCAAGCCACCAAAGCCGGATAAAAAGTGAATATTCGATAACAAAAACTTGAATTGTACTACTTCTTACTGGCTATTGCTTCAACTTAGAAGCTTCTTGTGTGTTCTACTATGGTGCTTTTAGGGTCTCCGCATACCGCAGCACGTGACATAGCTTTGCAGACGATAAATGTAACCGTTTCAGAGAGAAGAACGGCCAATGTGACGATCTGGCTTTAAGTCGATTCGATAACAAATGACGAAAACGGACGGATTTATCAGGTTTTTACTACATATGAACACTTTTCACATTCTCCCGTGCAACGCGGCTGCTAGTCCTCCTTTCATGCAAAATCTTAAGGTCCTAGGTCATGTCCAAGCCACCAAAGCAGGCTAAAAAGTGAATAATCGACAACTAAAACTTCAATTATACTACTTCTTACTGGCTATTACTTCAACATAGAAGCTTCTTCTGTGTTCTACTATGGTGCTTTTAGTGTTTCCGCATACCGCAGCACGCGACATAGCTTTGCAGACGATAAATGTAACCGTTTCAGAGAGAAGAGCGGCCAATGTGACGATCTGGCTTTAAGTCGATTCGATAACTAATGACGAAAACGGACTGATTTCTCAGGTTTTTACTGCATATGAACACTTTTCACATTCTCCCGTGCAACGCGGCTGCTAGTCCTCCTTTCATGCAAAATCTTAAGGTCCTAGATCATGCCCAAGCCACAAAAGCCGGCTAAAAAGTGAATAATCGACAACTAAAACTTGAATTGTACTACTTCTTACTGGCTATTGCTTTAACTTAGAAGCTTCTTCTGTGTTCTACTATGGTGCCTTTAGTGTCTCCGCATACCGCAGCACGCGACATAGCTTTGCATACGATAAATGTAACCGTCTCAGAGAGAAAAGCGGCCAATGTGACGATCTGACTTTAAGTCGATTCGATAACAAGTGACGAAAGCGGACGGATTTCTCAGGTTTTTACTACATATGAACACTTTTCACATTCTCGCGGGCAACGTGGCTGCTACTCCTCCTTTCATGCAAAATCTTAAGGTCCTAGGTCATGTCCAAGCCACCAAAGACGGCTAAGAAGTGAATAATCGATAACTAAAACTTGAATTGTACTACTTCTTACTGGCTATTACTTCAACTTAGAAGCTTCTTCTGTGTTCTACTATGGTGCTTTTAGTGTTTCCGCATACCGCAGCACGCGACATAGCTTTGCAGACGATAAATGTAACCGTTTCAGAGAGAACAGAGGCTAATGTGACGATCTGGCTTTAAGTCGATTCGATAACAAATGACGAAAACGGACGGATTTCTCAGGTTTTTACTACATATGAACACTTTTCACATTCTCCCTTGCAACGCGGGTGCAAGTCCTCCTTTCATGCAAAATCTTAAGGTCCTAGGTGATGTCCAAGCCACCAAAGCCGGATAAAAAGTGAATATTCGATAACAAAAACTTGAATTGTACTACTTCTTACTGGCTATTGCTTCAACTTAGAAGCTTCTTGTGTGTTCTACTATGGTGCTTTTAGGGTCTCCGCATACCGCAGCACGTGACATAGCTTTGCAGACGATAAATGTAACCGTTTCAGAGAGAAGAACGGCCAATGTGACGATCTGGCTTTAAGTCGATTCGATAACAAATGACGAAAACGGACGGATTTATCAGGTTTTTACTACATATGAACACTTTTCACATTCTCCCGTGCAACGCGGCTGCTAGTCCTCCTTTCATGCAAAATCTTAAGGTCCTAGGTCATGCCCAAGCCACCAAAGCCGGCTAAAAAGTGAATAATCGACAACTAAAACTTGAATTGTACTACTTCTTACTTTCTATTGCTTCAACTTAGAAGCTTCTTCTGTGTTTTACTATGGTGCTTTTAGTGTCTCCGCATACCGCAGCACTCGACATAGCTTTGCATACGATAAATGTAACCGTCTGAGAGAGAAAAGCGGCCAATGTGACGATCTGACTTTAAGTCGCTTCGATAACAAGTGACGAAAGCGGACGGATTTCTCAGGTTTTTACTACATATGAACACTTTTCACATTCTCGCGGGCAACGCGGCTGCTACTCCTCCTTAATGCAAAATCTTATGGTCCTTGGTCATGTCCAAGCCACCAAAGACGGCTAAAAAATGAATAATCGATAACTAAAACTTGAATTGTACTACTTCTTACTGGCTATTACTTCAACTTAGAAGCTTCTTCTGTGCTCTACTATGGTGCTTTTAGTGTCTCCGCATACCGCAGCACGCGACATAGCTTTGCAGACGATAAATGTAACCGTCTCAGAGAGAAAAGCGGCCAATGTGACGATCTGGCTTTAAGTCGATTCGATAACAAATGACGAAAACGGACTGATTTCTCAGGTTTTTACTACATATGAACACTTTTCACATTCTCCCATGCAACGCGGCTGCTAGTCCTCCTTTCATGCACCACCTTAAAGTCCTAGGTCATGTCCAATCCACCAAAGCCGGCTAAAAAGTGAATAATCGACAACTAAAACTTGAATTGTACTACTTCTTACTGGCTATTACTTCAACATAGAAGCTTCTTCTGTGTTCTACTATGGTGCTTTTAGTGTTTCCGCATACTGCAGCACGCGACATAGCTTTGCAGACTATAAATGTAACCGTTTCAGAGAGAAGAGCGGCCAATGTGACGAAGTGGCTTTAAGTCGATTCGATAACAAATGACGGAAACGGACGGATTTCTCAGGTTTTTACTACATATGAACACTTTTCACTTTCTCCCATGCAACGCGGCTGCTAGTCCTCCTTTCATGCAAAATCTTAAGGTCCTAGGTCATGTCCAAGCCACCAAAGCAGGCTAAAAAGTGAATAATCGACAACTAAAACTTTAATTGTACTACTTCTTACTGGCTATTACTTCAACATAGAAGCTTCTTCTGTGTTCTACTATGGTGCTTTTAGTGTTTCCGCATACCGCAGCACGCGACATAGCTTTGCAGACGATAAATGTAACCGTTTCAGAGAGAAGAGCGGCCAATGGGACGATCTGGCTTTAAGTCGATTCGATAACAAATGACGAAAACGGACGGATTTCTCAGGTTTTTACTACATATGAACACTTCTCACATTTTCTCCCTTGCAACGCGGCTGCAAGTCCTCCTTTCACGCAAAATCTTAAGGTCCTAGGTGATGTCCAAGCCACCAAAGCCGGCTAAAAAGTGAATAATCGACAACTAAAACTTGAATTGTCCTACTTCTTACTGGCTATTGCTTCAACTTAGAAGCTTCTTCTGTGCTCTACTATGGTGCTATTAGTGTCTCCGCATACCGCAGCACGCGACATAGCTTTGCAGACGATAAATGTAACCGTCTCAGAGAGAAGAACGGCCAATGTGACGATCTGGCTTTAAGTCGATTCGATAGCAAATGACGAAAACGGACGGATTTCTCAGGTTTTTACTACATATGAACACTTTTTACATTCTCCCTTGCAACGCGGGTGCAAGTCCTCCTTTCATGCAAAATCTTAAGGTCCTAGGTGATGTCCAAGCCACCAAAGCCGGCCAAAAAGTGAAAAATCGATAACTAAAACTGGAATTGTATTACTTCTTACTGGCTATTGCTTCAACTTAGAAGCTTCTTCTGTGTTCTACTATGGTACTTTTAGTGTCTCCGCATACCGCAGCACGTGACATAGCTTTGCAGACGATAAATGTAACCGTCTCAGAGAGAAAAGCGGCCAATGTGACGATCTGTCTTTAAATCGATTAGATAACAAATGACGAAAGCGGACGGATTTCTCAGGTTTTTACTACATAGGAACACTTTTCACATTCTCGCGGGCAACGCGGCTGCTACTCCTCCTTTCATGCAAAATCTTAAGGTCCTAGGTCATGTCCAAGCCACCAAAGCCGGCCTAAAATGATTAATCGACAACTAAAACTTGAATTGTACTACTTCTTACCGGCTATTACTTCAAATTAGAAGCTTCTTCTGTGTTCTACTATGGTGCTTTTAGTGTTTCGGTATACTGCAGCACGCGACATAGCTTTGCAGACGATAAATGTAACCGTTTCAGAGAGAAGAACGGCCAATGTGACGATCTGGCTTTAAGTCGATTCGATAACAAATGACGAAAACGGACGGATCTATCAGGTTTTTACTACATATGAACACTTTTCACATTCTCCCGTGCAACGCGGCTGCTAGTCCTCCTTTCATGCAAAATCTTAAGGTCCTAGGTCATGTCCAAGCCACCAAAGCAGGCCAAAAAGTGAATAATCGACAACTAAAACTTCAATTGTACTACTTCTTACTGGCTATTACTTCAACATAGAAGCTTCTTCTGTGTTCTACTATGGTGCTTTTAGTGTTTCCGCATACCGCAGCACGCGACATTGCTTTGCAGACTATAAATGTAACCGTTTCAGAGAGAAGAGCGGCCAATGTGACGAACTGGCTTTAAGTCGATTCGATAACAAATGACGAAAACGGACGGATTTCTCAGGTTTTTACTACATATGAACACTTTTCACTTTCTCCCATGCAACGCGGCTGCTAGTCCTCCTTTCATGCAAAATCTTAAGGTCCTAGGTCATGTCCAAGCCACCAAAGCAGGCTAAAAAGTGAATAATCGACAACTAAAACTTCAATTGTACTACTTCTTACTGGCTATTACTTCAACATAGAAGCTTCTTCCATGTTCTACTATGGTGCTTTTAGTGTTTCCGCATACCGCAGCACGCGACATAGCTTTGCAGACGATAAATGTAACCGTTTCAGAGAGAAGAGCGGCCAATGTGACGATCTGGCTTTAAGTCGATTCGATAACAAATGACGAAAACGGACGGATTTCTCAGGTTTTTACTACATATGAACACTTTTCACATTCTCCCTTGCAACGCGGCTGCAAGTCCTCCTTTCACGCAAAATCTTAAGGTCCTAGGTGATGTCAAAGCCACCAAAGCCGGCTAAAAAGTGAATAATCGACAACTAAAACTTGAATTGTACTACTTCTTACTGGCTATTGCTTCAACTTAGAAGCTTCTTCTGTGCTCTACTATGGTGCTATCAGTGTCTCCGCATACCGCAGCACGCGACATAGCTTTGCAGACGATAAATGTAACCGTCTCAGAGAGAAGAACGGCCAATGTGACGATCTGGCTTTAAGTCGATTCGATAGCAAATGACGAAAACGGACGGATTTCTCAGGTTTTTACTACATATGAACACTTTTCACATTCTCCCTTGCAACGCGGGTGCAAGTCCTCCTTTCATGCAAAATCTTAAGGTCCTAGGTCATGTCCAAGCCACCAAAGCCGGCTAAAAAGTGATTAATCGACAACTAAAACTTGAATTGTACTACTTCTTACCGGCTATTACTTCAAATTAGAAGCTTCTTCTGTGTTCTACTATGGTGCTTTTAGTGTTTCGGTATACTGCAGCACGCGACATAGCTTTGCAGACGATAAATGTAACCGTTTCAGAGAGAAGAACGGCCAATGTGACGATCTGGCTTTAAGTCGATTCGATAACAAATGACGAAAACGGACGGATCTATCAGGTTTTTACTACATATGAACACTTTTCACATTCTCCCGTGCAACGCGGCTGCTAGTCCTCCTTTCATGCAAAATCTTAAGGTCCTAGGTCATGTCCAAGCCACCAAAGCAAGCCAAAAAGTGAATAATCGACAACTAAAACTTCAATTGTACTACTTCTTACTGGCTATTACTTCAACATAGAAGCTTCTTCTGTGTTCTACTATGGTGCTTTTAGTGTTTCCGCATACCGCAGCACGCGACATAGCTTTGCAGACTATAAATGTAACCGTTTCAGAGAGAAGAGCGGCCAATGTGACGAACTGGCTTTAAGTCGATTCGATAACAAATGACGAAAACGGACGGATTTCTCAGGTTTTTACTACATATGAACACTTTTCACTTTCTCCCATGCAACGCGGCTGCTAGTCCTCCTTTCATGCAAAATCTTAAGGTCCTAGGTCATGTCCAAGCCACCAAAGCAGGCTAAGAAGTGAATAATCGACAACTAAAACTTCAAATGTACTACTTCTTACTGGCTATTACTTCAACATAGAAGCTTCTTCTGTGTTCTACTATGGTGCTTTTAGTGTCTCCGCATACCGCAGCACGCGACATAGCTTTGCAGACGATAAATGTAACCGTTTCAGAGAGAAGAGCGGCCAATGTGACGATCTGGCTTTAAGTCGATTCGATAACAAATGACGAAAACGGACGGATTTCTCAGGTTTTTACTACATATGAACACTTTTCACATTCTCCCTTGCAACGCGGCTGCACGTCCTCCTTTCACGCAAAATCTTAAGGTCCTAGGTGATGTCCAAGCCACCAAAGCCGGCTAAAAAGTGAATAATCGACAACTAAAACTTGAATTGTACTACTTCTTACTGGCTATTGCTTCAACTTAGAAGCTTCTTCTGTGCTCTACTATGGTGCTATCAGTGTCCCCGCATACCGCAGCACGCGACATAGCTTTGCAGACGATAAATGTAACCGTCTCAGAGAGAAGAACGGCCAATGTGACGATCTGGCTTTAAGTCGATTAGATAGCAAATGACGAAAACGGACGGATTTCTCAGGTTTTTACTACATATGAACACTTTTCACGTTCTCCCTTGCAACGCGGGTGCAAGTCCTCCTTTCATGCAAAATCTTAAGGTCCTAGGTGATGTCCAAGCCACCAAAGCCGGCTAAAAAGTGAATAATCGACAACTAAAACTTCAATTGTACTACTTCTTACTGGCTATTACTTCAACATAGAAGCTTCTTCTGTGTTCTACTATGGTGCTTTTAGTGTTTCCGCATACCGCAGCACGCGACGTAGCTTTGCAGACGATAAATGTAACCGTTTCAGAGAGAAGAGCGGCCAATGTGACGATCTGGCTTTAAGTCGATTCGATAACAAATGACGAAAACGGACGGATTTCTCAGGTTTTTACTACATATGAACACTTTTCACATTCTCCCTTGCAACGCGGCTGCAAGTCCTCCTTTCACGCAAAATCTTAAGGTCCTAGGTGATGTCCAAGCCACCAAAGCCGGCTAAAAGGTGAATAATCGACAACTAAAACTTGAATTGTACTACTTCTTACTGGCTATTACTTCAACTTAGAAGCTTCTTCTGTGTTCTACTATGGTACTTTTAGTGTCTCCGCATACCGCAGCACGTGACATAGCTTTGCAGGCGATAAATGTAACCGTCTCAGAGAGAAAAGCGGCCAATGTGACGATCTGTCATTAAATGGATTAGATGACAAATGACGAAAACGGACGGATTTCTCAGGTTTTTACTACATATGAACACTTTTCACTTTCTCCCATGCAACGCGGCTGCTAGTCCTCCTTTCATGCGAAATCTTAAGGTCCTAGGTCATGTCAAAGCCACCAAAGCAGGCTAAAAAGTGAATAATCGACAACTAAAACTTCAATTGTACTACTTCTTACTGGCTATTACTTCAACATAGAAGCTTCTTCTGTGTTCTACTATGGTGCTTTTAGTGTTTCTGCATACCGCAGCACGCGACGTAGCTTTGCAGACGATAAATGTAACCGTTTCAGAGAGAAGAGCGGCCAATGTGACGATCTGGCTTTAAGTCGATTCGATAACAAATGACGAAAACGGACGGATTTCTCAGGTTTTTACTACATATGAACACTTTTCACATTCTCCCGTGCAACGCGGCTGCTAGTCCTCCTTTCATGCAAAATCTTAAGGTCCTAGGTCATGTCCAAGCCACCAAAGCAGGCCAAAAAGTGAATAATCGACAACTAAAACTTCAATTGTACTACTTCTTACTGGCTATTACTTCAACATAGAAGCTTCTTCTGTGTTCTGCTATGGTGCTTTTAGTGTTTCCGCATACCGCAGCACGCGACATAGCTTTGCAGACTATAAATGTAACCGTTTCAGAGAGAAGAGCGGCCAATGTGACGAACTGGCTTTAAGTCGATTCGATAACAAATGACGAAAACGGACGGATTTCTCAGGTTTTTACTACATATGAACACTTTCCACTTTCTCCCATGCAACGCGGCTGCTAGTCCTCCATTCATGCAAAATCTTAAGGTCCTAGGTCATGTCCAAGCCACCAAAGCAGGCTAAAAAGTGAATAATCGACAACTAAAACTTCAATTGTACTACTTCTTACTGGCTATTACTTCAACATAGAAGCTTCTTCTGTGTTCTACTATGGTGCTTTTAGTGTCTCCGCATACCGCAGCACGCGACATAGCTTTGCAGACGATAAATGTAACCGTTTCAGAGAGAAGAGCGGCCAATGTGACGATCTGGCTTTAAGTCGATTCGATAACAAATGACGAAAACGGACGGATTTCTCAGGTTTTTACTACATATGAACACTTTTCACATTCTCCCTTGCAACGCGGCTGCAAGTCTTCCTTTCACGCAAAATCTTAAGGTCCTTGGTGATGTCCAAGCCCCCAAAGCCGGCTAAAAAGTTAATAATCGACAACTAAAACTTGAATTGTACTACTTCTTACTGGCTATTGCTTCAACTTAGAAGCTTCTTCTGTGCTCTACTATTGTGCTATTAGTGTTTCCGCATACCGCAGCACGCGACGTAGCTTTGCAGACGATAAATGTAACCGTTTCAGAGAGAAGAGCGGCCAATGTGACGATCTGGCTTTAAGTCGATTCGATAACAAATGACGAAAACGGACGGATTTCTCAGGTTTTTACTACATATGAACACTTTTCACATTCTCCCTTGCAACGCGGCTGCAAGTCCTCCTTTCACGCAAAATCTTAAGGTCCTAGGTGATGTCCAAGCCACCAAAGCCGGCTAAAAAGTGAATAATCGACAACTAAAACTTGAATTGTACTACTTCTTACTGGCTATTGCTTCAACTTAGAAGCTTCTTCTGTGCTCTACTATGGTGCTATCAGTGTCTCCGCATACCGCAGCACGCGACATAGCTTTGCAGACGATAAATGTAACCGTCTCAGAGAGAAGAACGGCCAATGTGACGATCTGGCTTTAAGTCGATTCGATAGCAAATGACGAAAACGGACGGATTTCTCAGGTTTTTACTACATATGAACACTTTTCACATTCTCCCTTGCAACGCGGGTGCAAGTCCTCCTTTCATGCAAAATCTTAAGGTCCTAGGTGATGTCCAAGCCACCAAAGCCGGCTAAAAAGTGAATAATCGATAACTAAAACTTGAATTGTACTACTTCTTACTGGCTATTACTTCAACTTAGAAGCTTCTTCTGTGTTCTACTATGGTACTTTTAGTGTCTCCGCATACCGCAGCACGTGACATAGCTTTGCAGGCGATAAATGTAACCGTCTCAGAGAGAAAAGCGGCCAATGTGACGATCTGTCTTTAAATCGATTAGATGACAAATGACGAAAACGGACGGATTTCTCAGGTTTTTACTACATATGAACACTTTTCACTTTCTCCCATGCAACGCGGCTGCTAGTCCTCCTTTCATGCAAAATCTTAAGGTCCTAGGTCATGTCAAAGCCACCAAAGCAGGCTAAAAAGTGAATAATCGACAACTAAAACTTCAATTGTACTACTTCTTACTGGCTATTACTTCAACATAGAAGCTTCTTCTGTGTTCTACTATGGTGCTTTTAGTGTTTCCGCATACCGCAGCACGCGACGTAGCTTTGCAGACGATAAATGTAACCGTTTCAGAGAGAAGAGCGACCAATGTGACGATCTGGCTTTAAGTCGATTCGATAACAAATGACGAAAACGGACGGATTTCTCAGGTTTTTACTACATATGAACACTTTTCACATTCTCCCGTGCAACGCGGCTGCTAGTCCTCCTTTCATGCAAAATCTTAAGGTCCTAGGTCATGTCCAAGCCACCAAAGCAGGCCAAAAAGTGAATAATCGACAACTAAAACTTCAATTGTACTACTTCTTACTGGCTATTACTTCAACATAGAAGCTTCTTCTGTGTTCTGCTATGGTGCTTTTAGTGTTTCCGCATACCGCAGCACGCGACATAGCTTTGCAGACTATAAATGTAACCGTTTCAGAGAGAAGAGCAGCCAATGTGACGAACTGGCTTTAAGTCGATTCGATAACAAATGACGAAAACGGACGGATTTCTCAGGTTTTTACTACATATGAACACTTTCCACTTTCTCCCATGCAACGCGGCTGCTAGTCCTCCATTCATGCAAAATCTTAAGGTCCTAGGTCATGTCCAAGCCACCAAAGCAGGCTAAAAAGTGAATAATCGACAACTAAAACTTCAATTGTACTACTTCTTACTGGCTATTACTTCAACATAGAAGCTTCTTCTGTGTTCTACTATGGTGCTTTTAGTGTTTCCGCATACCGCAGCACGCGACATAGCTTTGCAGACGATAAATGTAACCGTTTCAGAGAGAAGAGCGGCCAATGTGACGATCTGGCTTTAAGTCGATTCGATAACAAATGACGAATACGGACGGATTTCTCAGGTTTTTACTACATATGAACACTTTTCACATTCTCCCTTGCAACGCGGCTGCAAGTCTTCCTTTCACGCAAAATCTTAAGGTCCTTGGTGATGTCCAAGCCCCCAAAGCCGGCTAAAAAGTGAATAATCGACAACTAAAACTTGAATTGTACTACTTCTTACTGGCTATTGCTTCAACTTAGAAGCTTCTTCTGTGCTCTACTATTGTGCTATTAGTGTCTCCGCATACCGCAGCACGCGACATAGCTTTGCAGACGATAAATGTAACCGTCTCAGAGAGAAGAACGGCCAATGTGACGATCTAGCTTTAAGTCGATTCGATAACAAATGACGAAAACGGACGGATTTCTCAGGTTTTTACTACATATGAACACTTTTCACATTCTCCCATGCAACGCGGCTGCTAGTCCTCCTTTCATGCAACATCTTAAGGTCCTAGGTCATGTCCAAGCCACCATAGCCGGCTAAAAAGTGAATAATCGAAAACTAAAACTTGATTTGTACTACTTCTTACTGGCTATTACTTCAAATTAGAAGCTTCTTCTTTGTTCTACTATGGTGCTTTCAGTGTTTCGGTATACTGCAGCACGCGACATAGCTTTGCAGACGATAAATGTAACCGTTTTAGAGAGAAGAACGGCCAATGTGACGATCAGGCTTTAAGTCGATTCGATAACGTATGACGAAAACGGACGGATTTATCAGGTTTTTACTACATATGAACACTTTTCACATTCTCCCGTGCAACGCGGCTGCTAGTCCTCCTTTCATGCAAAATCTTAAGGTCCTAGGTCATGCACAAGCCACCAAAGCCGGCTAAAAAGTGAATAATCGACAACTAAAACTTGAATTGTACTACTTCTTACTGGCTATTGCTTCAACTTAGAAGCTTCTTCTGTGTTCTACTATGGTGCTTTTAGTGTCTCCGCATAAAGCAGCACGCGACATAGCTTTGCAGACGATAAATGTAACCGTCTCAGAGAGAAAAGCGGCCAATGTGACGATCTGGCTTTAAGTCGATTCGATAACAAATGACGAAAACGGACTGATTTCTCAGGTTTTTACTACATATGAACGCTTTTCACATTCTCCCATGCAACGCGGCTGCTAGTCCTCCTTTCATGTAACATCTTAAAGTCCTAGGTCATGTCCAATCCACCAAAGCCGGCTAAAAAGTGAATAATCGACAACTAAAACTTGAATTGTACTACTTCTTACTGGCTATTACTTCAACTTAGAAGCTTCTTCTGTGTTCTACTATGGTGCTTTTAGTGTTTCGGCATACTGCAGCACGCGACATAGCTTTGCAGACGATAAGTGTAACCGTTTCAGAGAGAAGAGCGGCCAATGTGACATCTGGCTTTAAGTCGATTCGATAACAAATGACGAAAACGGACGGATTTCTCAGGTTTTTACTACATATGAACACTTTTCACACTCTCTCGTGCAACGCGGCTGCTAGTCTTAATTTCATGCAAAATCTTAAGGTTCCACCTCATGTCCAAGCCATCAAAGCCGGCTAAAAAGTGAATAATCGACAACTAAAACTTGAATTGTACTACTTCTTACTGGCTATTACTTCAACTTAGAAGCTTCTTCTGTGTTTTACTATGGTGCTTTTAGTGTCTCCGCATACCTCAGCACGCGACATAGCTTTGCAGACGATAATTGTAACCGTCTCAGAAAGAAAAGCGGCCAATGTGACGATCTGTCTTTATGTCGATTCGATAACAAATGACGAAAGCGGACGGATTTCTCAGGTTTTTACTACATATGAACACTTTTCACATTCTCGCGTGCAACGCGGCTGCTACTCCTCCTTTCATGCAAAATATTAAGGTTCCACCAAATGTCAAAGCCACCAAAGCCGGCTAAATAGTGTATAATCGCCAACTAAAACTTGAATTGTACTACTTCTTACTGGCTATTACTTCAACTTAGAAGCTTCTTCTGTGTTTTACTATGGTGCTTTTAGTGTCTCCGCTTACCGCAGCACGCGACATAGCTTTGCAGACGATAAATGTAACCGTCTCAGAGAGAAAATTGGCCAATGTGACGATCGGGCTTTAAGTCGATTCGATAACAAATGACGAAAACGGAGGGATTTCTCAGGTTTTTACTACATATGAACCCTTTTCACATTCTCCCATGCAACGCGGCTACTAGTCCTCCTTTCATGCAAAATCTTAAGGTCCTAGGTCATGTCCAAGCCACCAAAGCAGGCTAAAAGTGAATAATCGACAACTGAAACTTCAATTGTACTACTTCTTACTGGCTATTACTTCAACATAGAAGCTTCTTCTGTGTTCTACTATTGTGCTTTTAGTGTTTCCGCATACCGCAGCACGCGACATAGCTTTGCAGACGATAAATGTAACCGTTTCACAGAGAAGAGCGGCCAATGTGACGATCTGGCTTTAAGTCGATTCGATAACAATTGACGAAAACGGACGGATTTCTCAGGTTTTTACTACATATGAACACTTTTCACATTCTCCCATGCAACGCGGCTGCTACTCCTCCTTTCATGCAACATCTTAAGGTCCTAGGTCATGTCCAAGCCACCAAAGCCGGCTAAAAAGTGAATAATCGACAACTAAAACTTCAATTGTACTTCTTTTTACTGGCTATTACTTCAACATAGAAGCTTCTTCTGTGTTCTACTATGGTGGTTTTAGTGTTTCCGCATACCGCAGCACGCGACATAGCTTTGCAGACGATAAATGTAACCGTTTCAGAGAGAAGAACGGCCAATGTGACGATCTGGCTTTAAGTCGATTCGATAACAAATGACGAAAACGGACGGATTTCTCAGGTTTTTACTACATATGAACACTTTTCACATTCTCCCTTGCAACGCGGCTGCAAGTCCTCCTTTCACGCAAAATCTTAAGGTCCTAGGTGATGTCCAAGCCACCAAAGCCGGCTAAAAAGTGAATAATCGACAACTAAAACTTCAATTGTACTACTTCTTACTGGCTATTGCTTCAACGTAGAAGCTTCTTCTGTGTTCTACTATGGTGCTTTTAGTGTCTCCGCATACCGCAGCACGCGACATAGCTTTGCATACGATAAATGTAACCGTCTCAGAGAGAAAAGCGGCCAATGTGACGAACTGGCTTTAAGTCGATTCGATAACAAATGACGAAAACGGACTGATTTCTCAGGTTTTTACTACATATGAACACTTTTCACATTCTCCCATGCAACGCGGCTGCTAGTCCTCCTTTCATGCAACACCTTAAAGTCCTAGGTCTCGTCCAATCCACCAAAGCCGGCTAAAAAGTGAATAATCGACAACTAAAACTTGAATTGTACTACTTCTTACTGGCTATTACTTCAACATAGAAGTTTCTTCTGTGTTCTACTATGGTGCTTCTAGTGTTTCCGCATACCGCAGCACGCGACATAGCTTTGCAGACGATAAATGTAACCGTTTCAGAGAGAAAAGCGGCCAATGTGACGATCTGGCTTTAAGTCGATTCGATAACAAATGACGAAAACGGACGGATTTCTCAGGTTTTTACTACATATGAACACTTTTCAAATTCTGCCTTGCAACGCGGCTGCTAGTCCTCCTTTCATGCAAAATCTTAAGGTCCTAGGTCATGTCCAAGCCACCAAAGCAGGCTAAAAAGTGAATAATCGACAACTAAAACTTCAATTGTACTACTTCTTACTGGCTATTACTTCAACATAGAAGCTTCTTCTGTGTTCTACTATGGTGCTTCTAGTGTTTCCGCATACCGCAGCACGCGACATAGCTTTGCAGACGATAAATGTAACCGTTTCAGAGAGAAAAGCGGCCAATGTGACGATCTGGCTTTAAGTCGATTCGATAACAAATGACGAAAACGGACGGATTTATCAGGTTTTTACTACATATGAACACTTTTCACATTCTCCCGTGCAACGCGGCTGCTAGTCCTCCTTTCATGCAAAATCTTAAGGTCCTAGGTCATGTCCAAGCCACCAAAGCAGGCTAAAAAGTGAATAATCGACAACTAAAACTTCAATTATACTACTTCTTACTGGCTATTACTTCAACATAGAAGTTTCTTCTGTGTTCTACTATGGTGCTTCTAGTGTTTCCGCATACCGCAGCACGCGACATAGCTTTGCAGACGATAAATGTAACCGTTTCAGAGAGAAAAGCGGCCAATGTGACGATCTGGCTTTAAGTCGATTCGATAACAAATGACGAAAACGGACGGATTTCTCAGGTTTTTGCTACATATGAACACTTTTCAAATTCTGCCTTGCAACGCGGCTGCAAGTCCTCCTTTCATGCAAAATCTTAAGGTCCTAGGTCATGTCCAAGCCACCAAAGCAGGCTAAAAAGTGAATAATCGACAACTAAAACTTCAATTGTACTACTTCTTACTGGCTATTACTTCAACATAGAAGTTTCTTCTGTGTTCTACTATGGTGCTTTTTGTGTTTCGGTGTACTGCAGCACGCGACATAGCTTTGCAGACGATAAATGTAACCGTTTCAGAGAGAAGAACGGCCAATATGACGATCTGGCTTTAAGTCGATTCGATAACAAATGACGAAAACGGACGGATTTATCAGGTTTTTTTTACATATGAACACTTTTCACATTCTCCCGTGCAACGCGGCTGCTAGTCCTCCTTTCATGCAAAATCTTAAGGTCCTAGGTCATGTCCAAGCCACCAAAGCAGGCTAAAAAGTGAATAATCGACAACTAAAACTTCAATTGTACTACTTCTTACTGGCTATTACTTCAACATAGAAGCTTCTTCTGTGTTCTACTATGGTGCTTCTAGTGTTTCCGCATACCGCAGCACGCAACATAGCTTTGCAGACGATAAATGTAACCGTTTCAGAGAGAAAAGCGGCCAATGTGACGATCTGGCTTTAAGTCGATTCGATAACAAATGACGAAAACGGACGGATTTCTCAGGTTTTTACTACATATGAACACTTTTCAAATTCTGCCTTGCAACGCGGCTGCAAGTCCTCCTTTCACGCAAAATCATAAGGTCATAGGTGATGTCCAAGCCACCAAAGCTGGCTAAAAAGTGAATAATCGACAACTAAAACTTGAATTGTACTACTTCTTATTGTCTATTACTTCAACATAGAAGCTTCTTCTGTGTTCTACTATAGTGATTTTAGTGTTTCCGCATACCGCAGCACGCGACATAGCTTTGCAGACGATAAATGTAACCGTTTCAGAGAGAAGAGCGGCCAATGTGACGATCTGGCTTTAAGTCGATTTCATAACAAATGACGAAAACGGACGGATTTCTCAGGTTTTTACTGCATATGAACACTTTTCACATTCTCCCGTGCAACGCGGCTGCTAGTCCTCCTTTCATGCAAAATCTTAAGGTCCTAGGTCATGCCCAAGCCACCAAAGCCGGCTAAAAAGTGAATAATCGACAACTAAAACTTGAATTGTACTACTTCTTACTGGCTATTGCTTCAACTTAGAAGCTTCTTCTGTGTTCTACCATGGTGCTTTTAGTGTCTCCGCATACCGCAGCACGCGACATAGCTTTGCATACGATAAATGTAACCGTCTCAGAGAGAAAAGCGGCCAATGTGACGATCTGACTTTAAGTCGATTCGATAACAAGTGACGAAAGCGGACGGATTTCTCAGGTTTTTACTACATATGAACATTTTTCCGTTCTCGCGGGCAACGCGGCTGCTACTCCTCCATTCATGCAAAATCTTAAGGTCCTAGGTCATGTCCAAGCCACCAAAGACGGCTAAAAAGTGAATAATCGATAACTAAAACTTGAATTGTACTACTTCTTACTGGCTATTACTTCAACTTAGAAGCTTCTTCTGTGCTCTACTATGGTGCTTTTAGTGTCTCCGCATACCGCAGAACGCGACATAGCTTTGCAGACGATAAATGTAACCGTCTCAGAGAGAAAAGCGGCCAATGTGACGATCTGGCTTTAAGTCGATTCGATAACAAATGACGAAAACGGACTGATTTCTCAGGTTTTTACTACATATGAACACTTTTCACATTCTCCCATGCAACGCGGCTGCTAGTCCTCCTTTCATGCAACATCTTAAAGTCCTAGGTCATGTCCAATCCACCAAAGCCGGCTAAAAAGTGAATAATCGACAACTAAAACTTGAATTGTACTACTTGTTACTGGCTATTACTTCAACATAGAAGCTTCTTCTGTGTTCTACTATGGTGCTTTTAGTGTTTCCGCATACCGCAGCACGCGACATAGCTTTGCAGACGATAAATGTAACCGTTTCAGAGAGAAGAGCGGCCAATGTGACGATCTGGCTTTAAGTCGATTCGATAACAAATGACGAAAACGGACGGATTTCTCAGGTTTTTACTACATATGAACACTTTTCACATTCTCCCTTGCAACGCGGGTGCAAGTCCTCCTTTCATGCAAAATCTTAAGGTCCTAGGTGATGTCCAAGCCACCAAAGCCGGCTAAAAAGTGAATAATCGATAACTAAAACTTCAATTATACTACTTCTTACTGGCTATTACTTCAACATAGAAGCTTCTTCTGTGTTCTACTATGGTGCTTTTAGTGTTTCCGCATACCGCAGCACGCGACATAGCTTTGCAGACGATAAATGTAACCGTTTTAGAGAGAAGAGCGGCCAATGTGACGAACTGGCTTTAAGTCGATTCGATAACAAATGACGAAAACGGACTGATTTCTCAGGTTTTTACTACATATGAACACTTTTCACTTTCTCCCATGCAACGCGGCTGCTAGTCCTCCTTTCATGCAAAATCTTATGGTCCTAGGTCATGTCAAAGCCACCAAAGCAGGCTAAAAAGTGAATAATCGACAACTAAAACTTCAATTGTACTACTTCTTACTGTCTATTACTTCAACATAGAAGCTTCTTCTGTGTTCTACTATGGTGATTTTAGTGTTTCCGCCTACCGCAGCACGCGACATAGCTTTGCAGACGATAAATGTAACCGTTTCAGAGAGAAGAGCGGCCAATGTGATGATCTGGCTTTAAGTCGATTTGATAACAAATGACGAAAACGGACGGATTTCTCAGGTTTTTACTGCATATGAACACTTTTCACATTCTCCCGTGCAACGCGGCTGCTAGTCCTCCTTTCATGCAAAATCTTAAGGTCCTAGGTCATGCCCAAGCCACAAAAGCCGGCTAAAAAGTGAATAATCGACAACTAAAACTTGAATTGTACTACTTCTTACTGGCTATTGCTTTAACTTAGAAGCTTCTTCTGTGTTCTACTATGGTGCTTTTAGTGTCTCCGCATACCGCAGCACGCGACATAGCTTTGCATACGATAAATGTAACCGTCTCAGAGAGAAAAGCGGCCAATGTGACGATCTGACTTTAAGTCGATTCGATAACAAGTGACGAAAGCGGACGGATTTCTCAGGTTTTTACTACATATGAACACTTTTCACATTCTCGCGGGCAACGCGGCTGCTACTCCTCCTTTCATGCAAAATCTTAAGGTCCTAGGTCATGTCCAAGCCACCAAAGACGGCTAAAAAGTGAATAATCGATAACTAAAACTTGAATTGTACTACTTCTTACTGGCTATTACTTCAACTTAGAAGCTTCTTCTGTGTTCTACTATGGTGCTTTTAGTGTTTCCGCATACCGCAGCACGCGACATAGCTTTGCAGACGATAAATGTAACCGTTTCAGAGAGAAGAGAGGCTAATGTGACGATCTGGCTTTAAGTCGATTCGATAACAAATGACGAAAACGGACGGATTTCTCAGGTTTTTACTACATATGAACACTTTTCACATTCTCCCTTGCAACGCGGGTGCAAGTCCTCCTTTCATGCAAAATCTTAAGGTCCTAGGTGATGTCCAAGCCACCAAAGCCGGATAAAAAGTGAATATTCGATAACAAAAACTTGAATTGTACTACTTCTTACTGGCTATTGCTTCAACTTAGAAGCTTCTTCTGTGTTCTACTATGGTGCTTTTAGTGTCTCCGCTTACCGCAGCACGTGACATAGCTTTGCAGACGATAAATGTAACCGTTTCAGAGAGAACAACGGCCAATGTTACGATCTGGCTTTAAGTCGATTCGATAACAAATGACGAAAACGGACGGATTTATCAGGTTTTTACTACATATGAACACTTTTCACATTCTCGCGTGCAACGCGGCTGCTAGTCCTCCTTTCATGCAAAATCTTAAGGTCCTAGGTCATGTCCAAGCCACCAAAGCAGGCTAAAATGTGAATAATCGACAACTAAAACTTCAATTATACTACTTCTTGCTGGCTATTACTTCAACATAGAAGCTTCTTCTGTGTTCTACTATGGTGCTTTTAGTGTTTCCGCATACCGCAGCACGCGACATAGCTTTGCAGACGATAAATGTAACCGTTTCAGAGAGAAGAGCGGCCAATGTGACGATCTGGCTTTAAGTCGATTCGATAACTAATGACGAAAACGGACTGATTTCTCAGGTTTTTACTGCATATGAACACTTTTCACATTCTCCCGTGCAACGCGGCTGCTAGTCCTCCTTTCATGCAAAATCTTAAGGTCCTAGGTCATGCCCAAGCCAACAAAGCCGGCTAAAAAGTGAATAATCGACAACTAAAACTTGAATTGTACTACTTCTTACTTTCTATTGCTTCAACTTAGAAGCTTCTTCTGTGTTCTACTATGGTGCTTTTAGTGTCTCCGCATACCGCAGCACTCGACATAGCTTTGCATACGATAAATGTAACCGTCTCAGAGAGAAAAGCGGCCAATGTGACGATCTGACTTTAAGTCGCTTCGATAACAAGTGACGAAAGCGGACGGATTTCTCAGGTTTTTACTACATATGAACACTTTTCACATTCTCGCGGGCAACGCGGCTGCTACTCCTCCTTAATGCAAAATCTTATGGTCCTTGGTCATGTCCAAGCCACCAAAGACGGCTAAAAAATGAATAATCGATAACTAAAACTTGAATTGTACTACTTCTTACTGGCTATTACTTCAACTTAGAAGCTTCTTCTGTGCTCTACTATGGTGCTTTTAGTGTCTCCGCATACCGCAGCACGCGACATAGCTTTGCAGACGATAAATGTAACCGTCTCAGAGAGAAAAGCGGCCAATGTGACGATCTGGCTTTAAGTCGATTCGATAACAAATGACGAAAACGGACTGATTTCTCAGGTTTTTACTACATATGAACACTTTTCACATTCTCCCATGCAACGCGGCTGCTAGTCCTCCTTTCATGCACCACCTTAAAGTCCTAGGTCATGTCCAATCCACCAAAGCCGGCTAAAAAGTGAATAATCGACAACTAAAACTTGAATTGTACTACTTCTTACTGGCTATTACTTCAACATAGAAGCTTATTCTGTGTTCTACTATGGTTTATTTAGTGTTTCCGCATACCGCAGCACGCGACATAGCTTTGCAGACGATAAATGTAACCGTTTCAGAGGGAAGAGCGGCCAATGTGACGATCTGGCTTTAAGTCGATTCGATAGCAAATGACGAAAACGGACGGATTTCTCAGGTTTTTACTACATATGAACACTTTTCACATTCTCCCTTGCAACGCGGGTGCAAGTCCTCCTTTCATGCAAAATCTTAAGGTCCTAGGTGACGTCCAAGCCACCAAAGCCGGCTAAAAAGTGAATAATCGATAACTAAAACTTGAATTGTACTACTTCTTACTGGCTATTGCTTCAACTTAGAAGCTTCTTCTGTGTTCTACTATGGTACTTTTAGTGTCTCCGCATACCGCAGCACGTGACATAGCTTTGCAGACGATAAATGTAACCGTCTCAGAGAGAAAAGCGGCCAATGTGACGATCTGTCTTTAAGTCGATTCGATAACAAATGACGAAAGCGGACGGATTTGTCAGGTTTTTACTACATATGAACACTTTTCACATTCTCGCGGGCAACGCGGCTGCTACTCCTCCTTTCATGCAAAATCTTAAGGTCTTAGGTCATGTTCAAGCCACCAAAGCCGGCTAAAAAGTGATTAATCGACAACTAAAACTTGAATTGTACTACTTCTTACTGGCTATTACTTCAAATTAGAAGCTTCTTCTGTGTTCTACTATGGTGCTTTTAGTGTTTCGGTATACTGCAGCACGCGACATAGCTTTGCAGACGATAAATGTAACCGTTTCAGAGAGAAGAACGGCCAATGTGACGATCTGGCTTTAAGTCGATTCGATAACAAATGACGAAAACGGACGGATCTATCAGGTTTTTACTACATATGAACACTTTTCACATTCTCCCGTGCAAAGCGGCTGCTAGTCCTCCTTTCATGCAAAATCTTAAGGTCCTAGGTCATGTCAAGGCACCAAAGCAGGCCAAAAAGTGAATAATCGACAAATAAACTTCAATTGTACTACTTCTTACTGGCTATTACTTCAACATAGAAGCTTCTTCTGTGTTCGACTATGGTGCTTTTAGTGTTTCCGCATACTGCGGCACGCGACATAGCTTTGCAGACTATAAATGTAACCGTTTCAGAGAGAAGAGCGGCCAATGTGACGAACTGGCTTTAAGTCGATTCGATAACAAATGACGAAAACGGACGGATTTCTCAGGTTTTTACTACATATGAACACTTTTCACTTTCTCCCATGCAACGCGGCTGCTAGTCCTCCTTTCATGCAAAATCTTAAGGTCCTAGGTCATGTCCAAGCCACCAAAGCAGGCTAAAAAGTGAATAATCGACAACTAAAACTTCAATTGTACTACTTCTTACTGGCTATTACTTCAACATAGAAGCTTCTTCTGTGTTCTACTATGGTGCTTTTAGTGTTTCCGCATACCGCAGCACGCGACATAGCTTTGCAGACGATAAATGTAACCGTTTCAGAGAGAAGAGCGGCCAATGTGACGATCTGGCTTTAAGTCGATTCGATAACAAATGACGAAAACGGACGGATTTCTCAGGTTTTTACTACATATGAACACTTTTCACATTCTCCCTTGCAACGCGGCTGCAAGTCCTCCTTTCACGCAAAATCTTAAGGTCCTAGGTGATGTCCAAGCCACCAAAGCCGGCTAAAAAGTGAATAATCGACAACTAAAACTTGAATTGTACTACTTCTTACTGGCTATTGCTTCAACTTAGAAGCTTCTTCTGTGCTCTACTATGGTGCTATTAGTGTCTCCGCATACCGCAGCACGCGACATAGCTTTGCAGACGATAAATGTAACCGTCTCAGAGAGAAGAACGGCCAATGTGACGATCTGGCTTTAAGTCGATTCGATAGCAAATGACGAAAACGGACGGATTTCTCAGGTTTTTACTACATATGAACACTTTTTACATTCTCCCTTAAAAACGCGGGTGCAAGTCCTCCTTTCATGCAAAATCTTAAGGTCCTAGGTGATGTCCAAGCCACCAAAGCCGGCCAAAAAGTGAAAAATCGATAACTAAAACTGGAATTGTATTACTTCTTACTGGCTATTGCTTCAACTTAGAAGCTTCTTCTGTGTTCTACTATGGTACTTTTAGTGTCTCCGCATACCGCAGCACGTGACATAGCTTTGCAGACGATAAATGTAACCGTCTCAGAGAGAAAAGCGGCCAATGTGACGATCTGTCTTTAAATCGATTAGATAACAAATGACGAAAGCGGACGGATTTCTCAGGTTTTTACTACATAGGAACACTTTTCACATTCTCGCGGGCAACGCGGCTGCTACTCCTCCTTTCATGCAAAATCTTAAGGTCCTAGGTCATGTCCAAGCCACCAAAGCCGGCCTAAAATGATTAATCGACAACTAAAACTTGAATTGTACTACTTCTTACCGGCTATTACTTCAAATTAGAAGCTTCTTCTGTGTTCTACTATGGTGCTTTTAGTGTTTCGGTATACTGCAGCACGCGACATAGCTTTGCAGACGATAAATGTAACCGTTTCAGAGAGAAGAACGGCCAATGTGACGATCTGGCTTTAAGTCGATTCGATAACAAATGACGAAAACGGACGGATCTATCAGGTTTTTACTACATATGAACACGTTTCACATTCTCCCGTGCAACGCGGCTGCTAGTCCTCCTTTCATGCAAAATCTTAAGGTCCTAGGTCATGTCCAAGCCACCAAAGCAGGCCAAAAAGTGAATAATCGACAACTAAAACTTCAATTGTACTACTTCTTACTGGCTATTACTTCAACATAGAAGCTTCTTCTGTGTTCTACTATGGTGCTTTTAGTGTTTCCGCATACCGCAGCACGCGACATTGCTTTGCAGACTATAAATGTAACCGTTTCAGAGAGAAGAGCGGCCAATGTGACGAACTGGCTTTAAGTCGATTCGATAACAAATGACGAAAACGGACGGATTTCTCAGGTTTTTACTACATATGAACACTTTTCACTTTCTCCCATGCAACGCGGCTGCTAGTCCTCCTTTCATGCAAAATCTTAAGGTCCTAGGTCATGTCCAAGCCACCAAAGCAGGCTAAAAAGTGAATAATCGACAACTAAAACTTCAATTGTACTACTTCTTACTGGCTATTACTTCAACATAGAAGCTTCTTCCATGTTCTACTATGGTGCTTTTAGTGTTTCCGCATACCGCAGCACGCGACATAGCTTTGCAGACGATAAATGTAACCGTTTCAGAGAGAAGAGCGGCCAATGTGACGATCTGGCTTTAAGTCGATTCGATAACAAATGACGAAAACGGACGGATTTCTCAGGTTTTTACTACATATGAACACTTTTCACATTCTCCCTTGCAACGCGGCTGCAAGTCCTCCTTTCACGCAAAATCTTAAGGTCCTAGGTGATGTCCAAGCCACCAAAGCCGGCTAAAAAGTGAATAATCGACAACTAAAACTTGAATTGTACTACTTCTTACTGGCTATTGCTTCAACTTAGAAGCTTCTTCTGTGCTCTACTATGGTGCTATCAGTGTCTCCGCATACCGCAGCACGCGACATAGCTTTGCAGACGATAAATGTAACCGTCTCAGAGAGAAGAACGGCCAATGTGACGATCTGGCTTTAAGTCGATTCGATAGCAAATGACGAAAACGGACGGATTTCTCAGGTTTTTACTACATATGAACACTTTTCACATTCTCCCATGCAACGCGGCTGCTAGTCCTCCTTTCATGGAAAATCTTAAGGTCCTAGGTCATGTCCAAGCCACCAAAGCCGGCTAAAAAGTGAATAATCGATAACTAAAACTTGAATTGTACTACTTCTTACTGGCTATTACTTCAACTTAGAAGCTTCTTCTGTGTTCTACTATGGTACTTTTAGTGTCTCCGCATACCGCAGCACGTGACATAGCTTTGCAGACGATAAATGTAACCGTCTCAGAGAGAAAAGCGGCCAATGTGACGATCTGTCTTTAAATCGATTAGATGACAAATGACGAAAGCGGACGGATTTCTCAGGTTTTTACTACATAGGAACACTTTTCACATTCTCGCGGGCAACGCGGCTGCTACTCCTCCTTTCATGCAAAATCTTAAGGTCCTAGGTCATGTCCAAGCCACCAAAGCCGGCTAAAAAGTGATTAATCGACAACTAAAACTTGAATTGTACTACTTCTTACCGGCTATTACTTCAAATTAGAAGCTTCTTCTGTGTTCTACTATGGTGCTTTTAGTGTTTCGGTATACTGCAGCACGCGACATAGCTTTGCAGACGATAAATGTAACCGTTTCAGAGAGAAGAACGGCCAATGTGACGATCTGGCTTTAAGTCGATTCGATAACAAATGACGAAAACGGACGGATCTATCAGGTTTTTACTACATATGAACACTTTTCACATTCTCCCGTGCAACGCGGCTGCTAGTCCTCTTTTCATGCAAAATCTTAAGGTCCTAGGTCATGTCCAAGCCACCAAAGCAAGCCAAAAAGTGAATAATCGACAGCTAAAACTTCAATTGTACTACTTCTTACTGGCTATTACTTCAACATAGAAGCTTCTTCTGTGTTCTACTATGGTGCTTTTAGTGTTTCCGCATACCGCAGCACGCGACATAGCTTTGCAGACTATAAATGTAACCGTTTCAGAGAGAAGAGCGGCCAATGTGACGAACTGGCTTTAAGTCGATTCGATAACAAATGACGAAAACGGACGGATTTCTCAGGTTTTTACTACATATGAACACTTTTCACTTTCTCCCATGCAACGCGGCTGCTAGTCCTCCTTTCATGCAAAATCTTAAGGTCCTAGGTCATGTCCAAGCCACCAAAGCAGGCTAAAAAGTGAATAATCGACAACTAAAACTTCAAATGTACTACTTCTTACTGGCTATTACTTCAACATAGAAGCTTCTTCTGTGTTCTACTATGGTGCTTTTAGTGTCTCCGCATACCGCAGCACGCGACATAGCTTTGCAGACGATAAATGTAACCGTTTCAGAGAGAAGAGCGGCCAATGTGACGATCTGGCTTTAAGTCGATTCGATAACAAATGACGAAAACGGACGGATTTCTCAGGTTTTTACTACATATGAACACTTTTCACATTCTCCCTTGCAACGCGGCTGCACGTCCTCCTTTCACGCAAAATCTTAAGGTCCTAGGTGATGTCCAAGCCACCAAAGCCGGCTAAAAAGTGAATAATCGACAACTAAAACTTGAATTGTACTACTTCTTACTGGCTATTGCTTCAACTTAGAAGCTTCTTCTGTGTTCTACTATGGTGCTTTTAGTGTTTCCGCATACCGCAGCACGCGACGTAGCTTTGCAGACGATAAATGTAACCGTTTCAGAGAGAAGAGCGGCCAATGTGACGATCTGGCTTTAAGTCGATTCGATAACAAATGACGAAAACGGACGGATTTCTCAGGTTTTTACTACATATGAACACTTTTCACATTCTCCCTTGCAACGCGGCTGCAAGTCCTCCTTTCACGCAAAATCTTAAGGTCCTAGGTGATGTCCAAGCCACCAAAGCCGGCTAAAAAGTGAATAATCGACAACTAAAACTTGAATTGTACTACTTCTTACTGGCTATTGCTTCAACTTAGAAGCTTCTTCTGTGCTCTACTATGGTGCTATCAGTGTCTCCGCATACCGCAGCACGCGACATAGCTTTGCAGACGATAAATGTAACCGTCTCAGAGAGAAGAACGGCCAATGTGACGATCTGGCTTTAAGTCGATTCGATAGCAAATGACGAAAACGGACGGATTTCTCAGGTTTTTACTACATATGAACACTTTTCACATTCTCCCTTGCAACGCGGGTGCAAGTCCTCCTTTCATGCAAAATCTTAAGGTCCTAGGTGATGTCCAAGCCACCAAAGCCGGCTAAAAAGTGAATAATCGATAACTAAAACTTGAATTGTACTACTTCTTACTGGCTATTACTTCAACTTAGAAGCTTCTTCTGTGTTCTACTATGGTACTTTTAGTGTCTCCGCATACCGCAGCACGTGACATAGCTTTGCAGGCGATAAATGTAACCGTCTCAGAGAGAAAAGCGGCCAATGTGACGATCTGTCTTTAAATCGATTAGATGACAAATGACGAAAACGGACGGATTTCTCAGGTTTTTACTACATATGAACACTTTTCACTTTCTCCCATGCAACGCGGCTGCTAGTCCTCCTTTCATGCAAAATCTTAAGGTCCTAGGTCATGTCAAAGCCACCAAAGCAGGCTAAAAAGTGAATAATCGACAACTAAAACTTCAATTGTACTACTTCTTACTGGCTATTACTTCAACATAGAAGCTTCTTCTGTGTTCTGCTATGGTGCTTTTAGTGTTTCCGCATACCGCAGCACGCGACATAGCTTTGCAGACTATAAATGTAACCGTTTCAGAGAGAAGAGCGGCCAATGTGACGAACTGGCTTTAAGTCGATTCGATAACAAATGACGAAAACGGACGGATTTCTCAGGTTTTTACTACATATGAACACTTTCCACTTTCTCCCATGCAACGCGGCTGCTAGTCCTCCATTCATGCAAAATCTTAAGGTCCTAGGTCATGTCCAAGCCACCAAAGCAGGCTAAAAAGTGAATAATCGACAACTAAAACTTCAATTGTACTACTTCTTACTGGCTATTACTTCAACATAGAAGCTTCTTCTGTGTTCTACTATGGTGCTTTTAGTGTTTCCGCATACCGCAGCACGCGACATAGCTTTGCAGACGATAAATGTAACCGTTTCAGAGAGAAGAGCGGCCAATGTGACGATCTGGCTTTAAGTCGATTCGATAACAAATGACGAAAACGGACGGATTTCTCAGGTTTTTACTACATATGAACACTTTTCACATTCTCCCTTGCAACGCGGCTGCAAGTCTTCCTTTCACGCAAAATCTTAAGGTCCTTGGTGATGTCCAAGCCCCCAAAGCCGGCTAAAAAGTGAATAATCGACAACTAAAACTTGAATTGTACTACTTCTTACTGGCTATTGCTTCAACTTAGAAGCTTCTTCTGTGCTCTACTATTGTGCTATTAGTGTCTCCGCATACCGCAGCACGCGACATAGCTTTGCAGACGATAAATGTAACCGTCTCAGAGAGAAGAACGGCCAATGTGACGATCTAGCTTTAAGTCGATTCGATAACAAATGACGAAAACGGACGGATTTCTCAGGTTTTTACTACATATGAACACTTTTCACATTCTCCCATGCAACGCGGCTGCTAGTCCTCCTTTCATGCAACATCTTAAGGTCCTAGGTCATGTCCAAGCCACCATAGCCGGCTAAAAAGTGAATAATCGAAAACTAAAACTTGATTTATACTACTTCTTACTGGCTATTACTTCAAATTAGAAGCTTCTTCTTTGTTCTACTATGGTGCTTTCAGTGTTTCGGTATACTGCAGCACGCGACATAGCTTTGCAGACGATAAATGTAACCGTTTTAGAGAGAAGAACGGCCAATGTGACGATCTGGCTTTAAGTCGATTCGATAACGTATGACGAAAACGGACGGATTTATCAGGTTTTTACTACATATGAACACTTTTCACATTCTCCCGTGCAACGCGGCTGCTAGTCCTCCTTTCATGCAAAATCTTAAGGTCCTAGGTCATGCACAAGCCACCAAAGCCGGCTAAAAAGTGAATAATCGACAACTAAAACTTGAATTGTACTACTTCTTACTGGCTATTGCTTCAACTTAGAAGCTTCTTCTGTGTTCTACTATGGTGCTTTTAGTGTCTCCGCATAAAGCAGCACGCGACATAGCTTTGCAGACGATAAATGTAACCGTCTCAGAGAGAAAAGCGGCCAATGTGACGATCTGGCCTTAAGTCGATTCGATAACAAATGACGAAAACGGACTGATTTCTCAGGTTTTTACTACATATGAACACTTTTCACATTCTCCCATGCAACGCGGCTGCTAGTCCTCCTTTCATGTAACATCTTAAAGTCCTAGGTCATGTCCAATCCACCAAAGCCGGCTAAAAAGTGAATAATCGACAACTAAAACTTGAATTGTACTACTTCTTACTGGCTATTACTTCAAATTAGAAGCTTCTTCTGTGTTCTACTATGGTGCTTTTAGTGTTTCGGTATACTGCAGCACGCGACATAGCTTTGCAGACGATAAATGTAACCGTTTCAGAGAGAAGAACGGCCAATGTGACGATCTGGCTTTAAGTCGATTCGATAACGAATGACGAAAACGGACGAATTTATCAGGTTTTTACTACATATGAACACTTTTCACATTCTTCCGTGCAACGCGGCTGCTAGTCCTCCTTTCATGCAAAATCTTAAGGTCCTAGGTCATGTCCAAGCCACCAAAGCCGGCTAAAAGTGAATAATCGACAACTAAAACTTGAATTGTACTACTTCTTACTGGCTATTGCTTCAACGTAGAAGCTTCTTCTGTGTTCTACTATGGTGCTTTTAGTGTCTCCGCAACCCGCAGCACGCGACATAGCTTTGCATACGATAAATGTAACCGTCTCAGAGAGAAAAGCGGCCAATGTGACGATCTGACTTTAAGTCGATTCGATAACAAATGACGAAAACGGACGGATTTCTCAGGTTTTTACTACATATGAACACTTTTCACATTCTCCCGTGCAACGCGGCTGCTACTCCTCCTTTCATGCAAAATATTAAGGTTCCACCTAATGTCCAAGCCACCAAAGCCGGCTAAAAAGTGAATAATCGACAACTAAAACTTGAATTGTACTACTTCTTACTGGCTATAACTTCAAATTAGAAGCTGCTTCTGTGTTCTACTAAGGTGCTTTTAGTGTTTCGGCATACCGCAGCACGCGACATAGTTTTGCAGACGATAAATGTAACCGTTTGAGAGAGAAGAGCGGCCAATGTGACGAACTGGCTTTAAGTCGATTCGATAACAAATGACGAAAACGGACGGATATCTCAGGTTTTTACTACATATGAACACTTTTCACTTTCTCCCATGCAACGCGGCTGCTAGTCTTCCTTTCATGCAAAATCTTAAGGTCCTAGGTCATGTCCAAGCCACCAAAGCAGGCTAAAAAGTGAATAATCGACAACTAAAACTTCAATTGTACTACTTCTTACTGGCTATTACTTCAACATAGAAGCTTCTTCTGTGTTCTACTATGGTGCTTTTAGTGTTTCCGCATACCGCAGCACGCGACATAGCTTTGCAGACGATAAATGTAACCGTTTCAAAGAGAAGAGCGGCCAATGTGACGATCTGGCTTTAAGTCGATTCGATAACGAATGACGAAAACGGACGAATTTATCAGGTTTTTACTACATATGAACACTTTTCACATTCTTCCGTGCAACGCGGCTGCTAGTCCTCCTTTCATGCAAAATCTTAAGGTCCTAGGTCATGTCCAAGCCACCAAAGCCGGCTAAAAGTGAATAATCGACAACTAAAACTTGAATTGTACTACTTCTTACTGGCTATTGCTTCAACGTAGAAGCTTCTTCTGTGTTCTACTATGGTGCTTTTAGTGTCTCCGCAACCCGCAGCACGCGACATAGCTTTGCATACGATAAATGTAACCGTCTCAGAGAGAAAAGCGGCCAATGTGACGATCTGACTTTAAGTCGATTCGATAACAAATGACGAAAACGGACGGATTTCTCAGGTTTTTACTACATATGAACACTTTTCACATTCTCCCGTGCAACGCGGCTGCTACTCCTCCTTTCATGCAAAATATTAAGGTTCCACCTAATGTCCAAGCCACCAAAGCCGGCTAAAAAGTGAATAATCGACAACTAAAACTTGAATTGTACTACTTCTTACTGGCTATAACTTCAAATTAGAAGCTTCTTCTGTGTTCTACTAAGGTGCTTTTAGTGTTTCGGCATACCGCAGCACGCGACATAGTTTTGCAGACGATAAATGTAACCGTTTGAGAGAGAAGAGCGGCCAATGTGACGAACTGGCTTTAAGTCGATTCGATAACAAATGACGAAAACGGACGGATTTCTCAGGTTTTTACTACATATGAACACTTTTCACATTCTCCCTTGCAACGCGGCTGCAAGTCTTCCTTTCACGCAAAATCTTAAGGTCCTTGGTGATGTCCAAGCCCCCAAAGCCGGCTAAAAAGTGAATAATCGACAACTAAAACTTGAATTGTACTACTTCTTACTGGCTATTGCTTCAACTTAGAAGCTTCTTCTGTGCTCTACTATTGTGCTATTAGTGTCTCCGCATACCGCAGCACGCGACATAGCTTTGCAGACGATAAATGTAACCGTCTCAGAGAGAAGAACGGCCAATGTGACAATCTAGCTTTAAGTCGATTCGATAACAAATGACGAAAACGGACGGATTTCTCAGGTTTTTACTACATATGAACACTTTTCACATTCTCCCATGCAACGCGGCTGCTAGTCCTCCTTTCATGCAACATCTTAAGGTCCTAGGTCATGTCCAAGCCACCATAGCCGGCTAAAAAGTGAATAATCGAAAACTAAAACTTGATTTGTACTACTTCTTACTGGCTATTACTTCAAATTAGAAGCTTCTTCTTTGTTCTACTATGGTGCTTTCAGTGTTTCGGTATACTGCAGCACGCGACATAGCTTTGCAGACGATAAATGTAACCGTTTTAGAGAGAAGAACGGCCAATGTGACGATCTGGCTTTAAGTCGATTCGATAACGTATGACGAAAACGGACGGATTTATCAGGTTTTTACTACATATGAACACTTTTCACATTCTCCCGTGCAACGCGGCTGCTAGTCCTCCTTTCATGCAAAATCTTAAGGTCCTAGGTCATGCACAAGCCACCAAAGCCGGCTAAAAAGTGAATAATCGACAACTAAAACTTGAATTGTACTACTTCTTACTGGCTATTGCTTCAACTTAGAAGCTTCTTCTGTGTTCTACTATGGTGCTTTTAGTGTCTCCGCATAAAGCAGCACGCGACATAGCTTTGCAGACGATAAATGTAACCGTCTCAGAGAGAAAAGCGGCCAATGTGACGATCTGGCCTTAAGTCGATTCGATAACAAATGACGAAAACGGACTGATTTCTCAGGTTTTTACTACATATGAACACTTTTCACATTCTCCCATGCAACGCGGCTGCTAGTCCTCCTTTCATGTAACATCTTAAAGTCCTAGGTCATGTCCAATCCACCAAAGCCGGCTAAAAAGTGAATAATCGACAACTAAAACTTGAATTGTACTACTTCTTACTGGCTATTACTTCAACATAGAAGCTTCTTCTGTGTTCTACTATGGTGCTTTTAGTGTTTCCGCATACCGCAGCACGCGACATAGCTTTGCAGACGATAAATGTAACCGTTTCATAGAGAAGAGCGGCCAATGTGACGATCTGGCTTTAAGTCGATTCGATAACAAATGACGAAAACGGACGGATTTCTCAGGTTTTTAATACATATGAACACTTTTCACATTCTCCCTTGCAACGTGGGTGCAAGTCCTCCTTTCATGCAAAATCTTAAGGTCCTAGGTGATGTCCAAGCCACCAAAGCCGGCTGAAAAGTGAATAATCGATAACTAAAACTTGAATTGCACTACTTCTTACTGGCTATTGCTTCAACTTAGAAGCTTCTTCTGTGTTCTACTATGGTGCTTTTAGTGTCTCCGCATACCGCAGCACGTGACATAGCTTTGCAGACGATAAATGTAACCGTCTCAGAGAGAAAAGCGGCCACTGTGACGATCTGGCTTTAAGTCGATTCGATAACAAATGACGAAAACGGACGGATTTCTCAGGTTTTTACTACATATGAACACTTTTCACATTCTCCCGTGCAACGCGGCTGCTAGTCCTCCTTCCATGCAAAATCTTAAGGTCCTAGGTCATGTCCAAGCCACCAAAGCAGGCTAAAAAGTGAATAATCGACATCTAACACTTCAATTGTACTACATCTTACTGGCTATTACTTCAACATAGAAGCTTCTTCTGTGTTCTACTATGGTGCTTTTAGTGTTTCCGCATACCGCAGCACGCGACATAGCTTTGCAGACGATAAATGTAACCGTTTCGGAGAGAAGAGCGGCCAATGTGACGAACTGGCTTTAAGTCGATTCGATAACAAATGACGAAAACGGACGGATTTCTCAGGTTTTTACTACATATGAACACTTTTCACTTTCTCCCATGCAACGCGGTTGCTAGTCCTCCTTTCATGCAACATCTTAAGGTTCTAGGTCATGTCCAAGCCACCAAAGCAGGCTAAAAAGTGAATAATCGACAACTAAAACTTCAATTGTACTACTTCTTACTGGCTAATACTTCAACATAGAAGCTTCATCTGTGTTCTACTATGGTGCTTTTAGTGTTTCCGCACACCGCAGCACGCGACATAGCTTTGCAGACGATAAATGTAACCGTTTCAGAGAGAAGAGCGGCCAATGTGACGATCTGGCTTTAAGTCGATTCGATAACAAATGACGAAAACGGACGGATTTCTCAGGTTTTTACTACATATGAACACTTTTCTCATTCTCCCTTGCAACGCGGCTGCAAGTCCTCCTTTCACGCAAAATCTTAAGGTCCTAGGTGAAGTCCAAGCCACCAAAGCCGGCTAAAAAGTGAATAATCGACAACTAAAACTTGAATTGTACTACTTCTTACTGGCTATTGCTTCAACTTAGAAGCTTCTTCTGTGCTCTACTATGGTGCTTTTAGTGTCTCCGCATACCGCAGCACGCGACATAGCTTTGCAGACGATAAATGTAACCGTCTCAGAGAGAAGAACGGCCAATGTGACGATCTGGCTTTAAGACGATTCGATAACAAATGACGAAAACGGACGGATTTCTCAGGTTTTTACTACATATGAACACTTTTCACATTCTCCCATGCAACGCGGCTGCTAGTCCTCCTTTCATGCAACATCTTAAGGTCCTAGGTCATGTCCAAGCCACCAAAGCCGGCTAAAAAGTGAATAATCGAAAACTAAAACTTGAATTGTACTACTTCTTACTGGCTATTACTTCAAATTAGAAGCTTCTTCTGTGTTCTACTATGGTGCTTTTAGTGTTTCGGTATACTGCAGCACGCGACATAGCTTTGCAGACGATAAATGTAACCGTTTCAGAGAGAAGAACGGCCAATGTGACGATCTGGCTTTAAGTCGATTCGATAACGAATGACGAAAACGGACGAATTTATCAGGTTTTTACTACATATGAACACTTTTCACATTCTTCCGTGCAACGCGGCTGCTAGTCCTCCTTTCATGCAAAATCTTAAGGTCCTAGGTCATGTCCAAGCCACCAAAGCCGGCTAAAAAGTGAATAATCGACAACTAAAACTTGAATTGTACTACTTCTTACTGGCTATTGCTTCAACGTAGAAGCTTCTTCTGTGTTCTAATATGGTGCTTTTAGTGTCTCCGCATACCGCAGCACGCGACATAGCTTTGCATACGATAAATGTAACCGTCTCAGAGAGAAAAGCGGCCAATGTGACGATCTGACTTTAAGTCGATTCGATAACAAATGACGAAAACGGACGGATTTCTCAGGTTTTTACTACATATGAACACTTTTCACATTCTCGCGGGCAACGCTGCTGCTACTCCTCCTTTCATGCAAAATCTTAAGGTCCTAGGTCATGTCCAAGCCACCAAAGACGGCTAAAAAGTTAATAATCGAAAACTAAAACTTGAATTGTACTACTTCTTACTGGCTATTACTTCAAATTAGAAGCTTCCTCTGTGTTCTACTATGGTGCTTTTAGTGTTTCCGCATACCGCAGCACGCGACATAGCTTTGCAGACGATAAATGTAACCGTTTCATAGAGAAGAGCGGCCAATGTGACGATCTGGCTTTAAGTCGATTCGATAACAAATGACGAAAACGGACGGATTTCTCAGGTTTTTTCTACATATGAACACTTTTCACATTCTCCCTTGCAACGTGGGTGCAAGTCCTCCTTTCATGCAAAATCTTAAGGTCCTAGGTGATGTCCAAGCCACCAAAACCGGCTGAGAAGTGAATAATCGATAACTAAAACTTGAATTGCACTACTTCTTACTGGCTATTGCTTCAACTTAGAAGCTTCTTCTGTGTTCTACTATGGTGCTTTTAGTGTCTCCGCATACCGCAGCACGTGACATAGCTTTGCAGACGATAAATGTAACCGTCTCAGAGAGAAAAGCGGCCAATGTGACGATCTGTCTTTAAGTCGATTCGATAACAAATGACGAAAGCGGACGGATTTCTCAGGTTTTTACTACATATGAACACTTTTCACATTCTCGCGGGCAACGCGGCTGCTACTCCTCCTTTCATGCAAAATCTTAAGGTCCTAGGTCATGTCCAAGCCAACAAAGCCGGCTAAAAAGTGAATAATCGACAACTAAAACTTGAATTGTACTACTTCTTACTGGCTATTACTTCAAATTAGAAGCTTTTTCTGTGTTCTACTATGGTGCTTTTAGTGTTTCGGTGTACTGCAGCGCGCGACATAGCTTTGCAGACGATAAATGTAACCGTTTCAGAGAGAAGAACGGCCAATGTGACGATCTGGCTTTAAGTCGATTCGATAACAAATGACGAAAACGGACGGATTTATCAGGTTTTTACTACATATGAACACTTTTCACATTCTCCCGTGCAACGCGGCTGCTAGTCCTCCTTTCATGCAAAATCTTAAGGTCCTAGGTCATGTCCAAGCCACCAAAGCAGGCTAAAAAGTGAATAATCGACAACTAACACTTCAATTGTACTACTTCTTACTGGCTATTACTTCAACATAGGAGCTTCTTCTGTGTTCTACTATGGTGCTTTTAGTGTTTCCGCATACCGCAGCACGCGACATAGCTTTGCAGACGATAAATGTAACCGTTTCAGAGAGAAGAGCGGCCAATGTGACGAACTGGCTTTAAGTCGATTCGATAACAAATGACGAAAACGGACGGATTTCTCAGGTTTTTACTACATATGAACACTTTTCACATTCTCCCGTGCAACGCGGCTGCTACTCCTCCTTTCATGCAAAATCTTAAGGTCCTAGGTCATGTCCAAGCCACCAAAGCAGGCTAAAAAGTGAATAATCGACAACTAAAACTTCAATTGTACTACTTCTTACTGGCTATTACTTCAACATAGAAGCTTCATCTGTGTTCTACTATGGTGCTTTTAGTGTTTCCGCATACCGCAGCACGCGACATAGCTTTGCAGACGATAAATGTAACCGTTTCAGAGAGAAGAGCGGCCAATGTGACGATCTGGCTTTAAGTCGATTCGATAACAAATGACGAAAACGGACGGATTTCTCAGGTTGTTACTACGTATGAACACTCTCCACATTCTCCCTTGCAACGCGGCTGCAAGTCCTCCTTTCACGCAAAATCTTAAGGTCCTAGGTGATGTCCAAGCCACCAAAGCCGGCTAAAAAGTGAATAATCGACAACTAAAACTTGAATTGTACTACTTCTTACTGGCTTTTGCTTCAACTTAGAAGCTTCTTCTGTGCTCCACTATGGTGCTTTTAGTGTCTCCGCATACCGCAGCACGCGACATAGCTTTGCAGACGATAAATGTAACCGTCTCAGAGAGAAGAACGGCCAATGTGACGATCTGGCTTTAAGACGATTCGATAACAAATGACGAAAACGGACGGATTTCTCAGGTTTTTACTACATATGAACACTTGTCACATTCTCCCATGCAACGCGGCTGCTAGTCCTCCTTTCATGCAACATCTTAAGGTCCTAGGTCATGTCCAAGCTACCAAAGCCGTCTAAAAAGTGAATAATCGAAAACTAAAACTTGAATTGTACTACTTCTTACTGGCTATTACTTCAAATTAGAAGCTTCTTCTGTGTTCTACTATGGTGCTTTTAGTGTTTCGGTATACTGCAACACGCGACATAGCTTTGCAGACGATAAATGTAACCGTTTCAGAGAGAAGAACGGCCAATGTGACGATCTGGCTTTAAGTCGATTCGATAACGAATGACGAAAACGGACGAATTTATCAGGTTTTTACTACATATGAACACTTTTCACATTCTTCCGTGCAACGCGGCTGCTAGTCCTCCTTTCATGCAAAATCTTAAGGTCCTAGGTCATGTCCAAGCCACCAAAGCCGGCTAAAAAGTGAATAATCGACAACTAAAACTTGAATTGTACTACTTCTTACTGGCTATTGCTTCAACGTAGAAGCTTCTTCTGTGTTCTACTATGGTGCTTTTAGTGTCTCCGCATACCGCAGCACGCGACATAGCTTTGCATACGATAAATGTAACCGTCTCAGAGAGAAAAGCAGCCAATGTGACGATCTGACTTTAAGTCGATTCGATAACAAATGACGAAAACGGACGGATTTCTCAGGTTTTTACTACATATGAACACTTTTCACATTCTCGCGGGCAACGCTGCTGCTACTCCTCCTTTCATGCAAAATCTTAAGGTCCTAGGTCATGTCCAAGCCACCAAAGACGGCTAAAAAGTGAATAATCGATAACTAAAACTTGAATTGTACTACTTCTTACTGGCTATTACTTCAAATTAGAAGCTTCTTCTGTGCTCTACTATGGTGCTTTTAGTGTCTCCGCATACCGCAGCACGCGACATAGCTTTGCAGACGATAAATGTAACCGTCTCAGAGAGAAAAGCGGCCACTGTGACGATCTGGCTTTAAGTCGATTCAATAACAAATGACGAAAACGGACTGATTTCTCAGGTTTTTACTACATATGAACACTTTTCACATTCTCCCATGCAACGCGGCTGCTAGTCCTCCTTTCATGACAACATCTTAAAGTCCTAGGTCATGTCCAATCCACCAAAGCCGGCTAAAAATTGAATAATCGAAAACTAAAACTTGAATTGTACTACTTCTTACTGGCTATTACTTCAAATTAGAAGCTTCTTCTGTGTTCTACTATGGTGCTTTTAGTGTTTCGGTATACTGCAGCACGCGACATAGCTTTGCAGACGATAAATGTAACCGTTTCAGAGAGAAAAGCGGCCAATGTGACGATCTGGCTTTAAGTCGATTCGATAACAAATGACGAAAACGGACTGATTTCTCAGGTTTTTACTACATATGAACACTTTTCACATTCTCCCATGCAACGCGGCTGCTAGTCCTCCTTTCATGCAACATCTTAAAGTCCTAGGTCATGTCCAATCCACCAAAGCCGTCTAAAAAGTGAATAATCGAAAACTAAAACTTGAATTGTACTACTTCTTACTGGCTATTACTTCAAATAAGAAGCTTCTTCTGTGTTCTACTATGGTGCTTTTAGTGTTTCGGTATACTGCAGCACACGACATAGCTTTGCAGACGATAAATGTAACCGTTTCAGAGAGAAGAACGGCCAATGTGACGATCTGGCTTTTAGTCGATTCGATAACAAATGACGAAAACGGACGGATTTATCAGGTTTTTACTACATATGAACACTTTTCACATTCTCCCGTGCAACGCGGCTGCTACTCCTCCTTTCATGCAAAATCTTAAGGTCCTAGGTCATGTCCAAGCCACCAAAGCAGGCTAAAAAGTGAATAATCGACAACTAAAACTTCAATTGTACTACTTCTTACTGGCTATTACTTCAACATAGAAGCTTCTTCTGTGTTCTACTATGGTGCTTTTAGTGTTTCCGCATACCGCAGCACGCGACATAGCTTTGCAGACGATAAATGTAACCGTTTCAGAGAGAAGAGCGGCCAATGTGACGATCTGGCTTTAAGTCGATTCGATAACAAATGACGAAAACGGACGGATTTCTCAGGTTTTTACTACATATGAACACTTTTCACATTCTCACTTGCAACGCGGCTGCAAGTCCTCCTTTCACGCAAAATCTTAAGGTCCTAGGTGATGTCCAAGCCACCAAAGCCGGCTTAAAAGTGAATAATCGACAACTAAAACTTGAATTGTACTACTTCTTACTGGCTATTGCTTCAACTTAGAAGCTTCTTCTGTGTTCTACTATGGTGCTTTTAGTGTCTCCGCATACCGCAGCACGTGACATAGCTTTGCAGACGATAAATGTATACATTCTCAGAGAGAAAAGCGGCCAATGTGACGATCTGTCTTTAAGGCGATTCGATAACAAATGACGAAAGTGGACGGATTTCTCACGTTTTTACTACATATGAACACTTTTCACATTCTCGCGGGCAACGCGGCTGCTACTCCTCCTTTCATGCAAAATCTTAAGGTCCTAGGTCATGTCCAAGCCACCAAAGCCGGCTAAAAAGTGAATAATCGACAACTAAAACTTGAATTGTACTACTTCTTACTGGCTATTACTTCAAATTAGAAGCTTCTTCTGTGTTCTACTATGGTGCTTTTAGTGTTTCGGTATACTGCAGCACGCGACATAGCTTTGCAGACGATAAATGTAACCGTTTCAGAGAGAAGAACGGCCAATGTGACGATCTGGCTTTAACTCGATTCGATAACAAATGACGAAAACGGACGGATTTATCAGGTTTTTACTACATATGAACACTTTTCACATTCTCCCGTGCAACGCGGCTGCTAGTCCTCCTTTCATGCAAAATCTTAAGGTCCTAGGTCATGTCCAAGCCACCAAAGCAGGCTAAAAAGTGAATAATCGACAACTAACACTTCAATTGTAATACTTCTTACTGGCTATTACTTCAACATAGGAGCTTCTTCTGTGTTCTACTATGGTGCTTTTAGTGTTTCCGCATACCGCAGCACGCGACATAGCTTTGCAGACGATAAATGTAACCGTTTCAGAGAGAAGAGCGGCCAATGTGACGAACTGGCTTTAAGTCGATTCGATAACAAATGACGAAAACGGACGGATTTCTCAGGTTTTTACTACATATGAACACTTTTCACATTCTCCCGTGCAACGCGGCTGCTACTCCTCCTTTCATGCAAAATCTTAAGGTCCTAGGTCATGTCCAAGCCACCAAAGCAGGCTAAAAAGTGAATAATCGACAACTAAAACTTCAATTGTACTACTTCTTACTGGCTATTACTTCAACATAGAAGCTTCATCTGTGTTCTACTATGGTGCTTTTAGTGTTTCCGCATACCGCAGCACGCGACATAGCTTTGCAGACGATAAATGTAACCGTTTCAGAGAGAAGAGCGGCCAATGTGACGATCTGGCTTTAAGTCGATTCGATAACAAATGACGAAAACGGACGGATTTCTCAGGTTGTTACTACGTATGAACACTCTCCACATTCTCCCTTGCAACGCGGCTGCAAGTCCTCCTTTCACGCAAAATCTTAAGGTCCTAGGTGATATCCAAGCCACCAAAGCCGGCTAAAAAGTGAATAATCGACAACTAAAACTTGAATTGTACTACTTCTTACTGGCTTTTGCTTCAACTTAGAAGCTTCTTCTGTGCTCCACTATGGTGCTTTTAGTGTCTCCGCATACCGCAGCACGCGACATAGCTTTGCAGACGATAAATGTAACCGTCTCAGAGAGAAGAACGGCCAATGTGACGATCTGGCTTTAAGACGATTCGATAACAAATGACGAAAACGGACGGATTTCTCAGGTTTTTACTACATATGAACACTTTTCACATTCTCCCATGCAACGCGGCTGCTAGTCCTCCTTTCATGCAACATCTTAAGGTCCTAGGTCATGTCCAAGCTACCAAAGCCGGCTAAAAAGTGAATAATCGAAAACTAAAACTTGAATTGTACTACTTCTTACTGGCTATTACTTCAAATTAGAAGCTTCTTCTGTGTTCTACTATGGTGCTTTTAGTGTTTCGGTATACTGCAACACGCGACATAGCTTTGCAGACGATAAATGTAACCGTTTCAGAGAGAAGAACGGCCAATGTGACGATCTGGCTTTAAGTCGATTCGATAACGAATGACGAAAACGGACGAATTTATCAGGTTTTTACTACATATGAACACTTTTCACATTCTTCCGTGCAACGCGGCTGCTAGTCCTCCTTTCATGCAAAATCTTAAGGTCCTAGGTCATGTCCAAGCCACCAAAGCCGGCTAAAAAGTGAATAATCGACAACTAAAACTTGAATTGTACTACTTCTTACTGGCTATTGCTTCAACGTAGAAGCTTCTTCTGTGTTCTACTATGGTGCTTTTAGTGTCTCCGCATACCGCAGCACGCGACATAGCTTTGCATACGATAAATGTAACCGTCTCAGAGAGAAAAGCGGCCAATGTGACGATCTGACTTTAAGTCGATTCGATAACAAATGACGAAAACGGACGGATTTCTCAGGTTTTTACTACATATGAACACTTTTCACATTCTCGCGGGCAACGCTGCTGCTACTCCTCCTTTCATGCAAAATCTTAAGGTCCTAGGTCATGTCCAAGCCACCAAAGACGGCTAAAAAGTGAATAATCGATAACTAAAACTTGAATTGTACTACTTCTTACTGGCTATTACTTCAAATTAGAAGCTTCTTCTGTGCTCTACTATGGTGCTTTTAGTGTCTCCGCATACCGCAGCACGCGACATAGCTTTGCAGACGATAAATGTAACCGTCTCAGAGAGAAAAGCGGCCACTGTGACGATCTGGCTTTAAGTCGATTCGATAACAAATGACGAAAACGGACTGATTTCTCAGGTTTTTACTACATATGAACACTTTTCACATTCTCCCATGCAACGCGGCTGCTAGTCCTCCTTTCATGACAACATCTTAAAGTCCTAGGTCATGTCCAATCCACCAAAGCCGGCTAAAAATTGAATAATCGAAAACTAAAACTTGAATTGTACTACTTCTTACTGGCTATTACTTCAAATTAGAAGCTTCTTCTGTGTTCTACTATGGTGCTTTTAGTGTTTCGGTATACTGCAGCACGCGACATAGCTTTGCAGACGATAAATGTAACCGTTTCAGAGAGAAAAGCGGCCAATGTGACGATCTGGCTTTAAGTCGATTCGATAACAAATGACGAAAACGGACTGATTTCTCAGGTTTTTACTACATATGAACACTTTTCACATTCTCCCATGCAACGCGGCTGCTAGTCCTCCTTTCATGCAACATCTTAAAGTCCTAGGTCATGTCCAATCCACCAAAGCCGTCTAAAAAGTGAATAATCGAAAACTAAAACTTGAATTGTACTACTTCTTACTGGCTATTACTTCAAATAAGAAGCTTCTTCTGTGTTCTACTATGGTGCTTTTAGTGTTTCGGTATACTGCAGCACACGACATAGCTTTGCAGACGATAAATGTAACCGTTTCAGAGAGAAGAACGGCCAATGTGACGATCTGGCTTTTAGTCGATTCGATAACAAATGACGAAAACGGACGGATTTATCAGGTTTTTACTACATATGAACACTTTTCACATTCTCCCGTGCAACGCGGCTGCTACTCCTCCTTTCATGCAAAATCTTAAGGTCCTAGGTCATGTCCAAGCCACCAAAGCAGGCTAAAAAGTGAATAATCGACAACTAAAACTTCAATTGTACTACTTCTTACTGGCTATTACTTCAACATAGAAGTTTCTTCTGTGTTCTACTATGGTGCTTTTAGTGTTTCCGCATACCGCAGCACGCGACATAGCTTTGCAGACGATAAATGTAACCGTTTCAGAGAGAAGAGCGGCCAATGTGACGAACTGGCTTTAAGTCGATTCGATAACAAATGACGAAAACGGACGGATTTCTCAGGTTTTTACTACTTATGAACACTTTTCACTTTCTCCCATGCAACGCGGCTGCTAGTCCTCCTTTCATGCAAAATCTTAAGGTCCTAGGTCATGTCCAAGCCACCAAAGCAGGCTAAAAAGTGAATAATCGACAACTAAAACTTCAATTGTACTACTTCTTACTGGCTATTACTTCAACATAGAAGCTTCTTCTGTGTTCTACTATGGTGCTTTTAGTGTTTCCGCATACCGCAGCACGCGACATAGCTTTGCAGACGATAAATGTAACCGTTTCAGAGAGAAGAGCGGCCAATGTGACGATCTGGCTTTAAGTCGATTCGATAACAAATGACGAAAACGGACGGATTTCTCAGGTTTTTACTACATATGAACACTTTTCACATTCTCACTTGCAACGCGGCTGCAAGTCCTCCTTTCACGCAAAATCTTAAGGTCCTAGGTGATGTCCAAGCCACCAAAGCCGGCTTAAAAGTGAATAATCGACAACTAAAACTTGAATTGTACTACTTCTTACTGGCTATTGCTTCAACTTAGAAGCTTCTTCTGTGTTCTACTATGGTGCTTTTAGTGTCTCCGCATACCGCAGCACGTGACATAGCTTTGCAGACGATAAATGTATACATTCTCAGAGAGAAAAGCGGCCAATGTGACGATCTGTCTTTAAGGCGATTCGATAACAAATGACGAAAGTGGACGGATTTCTCACGTTTTTACTACATATGAACACTTTTCACATTCTCGCGGGCAACGCGGCTGCTACTCCTCCTTTCATGCAAAATCTTAAGGTCCTAGGTCATGTCCAAGCCACCAAAGCCGGCTAAAAAGTGAATAATCGACAACTAAAACTTGAATTGTACTACTTCTTACTGGCTATTACTTCAAATTAGAAGCTTCTTCTGTGTTCTACTATGGTGCTTTTAGTGTTTCGGTATACTGCAGCACGCGACATAGCTTTGCAGACGATAAATGTAACCGTTTCAGAGAGAAGAACGGCCAATGTGACGATCTGGCTTTAAGTCGATTCGATAACAAATGACGAAAACGGACGGATTTATCAGGTTTTTACTACATATGAACACTTTTCACATTCTCCCGTGCAACGCGGCTGCTAGTCCTCCTTTCATGCAAAATCTTAAGGTCCTAGGTCATGTCCAAGCCACCAAAGCAAGCTAAAAAGTGAATAATCGACAACTAAAACTTCAATTGTACTACTTCTTACTGGCTATTACTTCAACATAGAAGCTTCTTCTGTGTTCTACTATGGTGCTTTTAGTGTTTCAGCATACCGCAGCACGCGACATAGCTTTGCAGACGATAAATGTAACCGTTTCAGAGAGAAGAGCGGCCAATTTGACGAACTGGCTTTAAGTCGATTCGATAACAAATGACGAAAACGGACGGATTTCTCAGGTTTTTACTACATATGAACACTTTTCACATTCTCGCGGGCAACGCGGCTGCTACTCCTCCTTTCATGCAAAATCTTAAGGTCCTAGGTCATGTCCAAGCCACCAAAGCCGGCTAAAAAGTGAATAATCGAAAACTAAAACTTGAATTGTACTACTTCTTACTGGCTATTACTTCAAATTAGAAGCTTCTTCTGTGTTCTACTATGGTGCTTTTAGTGTTTCGGTATACTGCAGCACGCGACATAGCTTTGCAGACGATAAATGTAACCGTTTCAGAGAGAAGAACGGCCAATGTGACGATCTGGCTTTAAGTCGATTCGATAACGAATGACGAAAACGGACGAATTTATCAGGTTTTTACTACATATGAACACTTTTCACATTCTTCCGTGCAACGCGGCTGCTAGTCCTCCTTTCATGCAAAATCTTAAGGTCCTAGGTCATGTCCAAGCCACCAAAGCCGGCTAAAAAGTGAATAATCGACAACTAAAACTTGAATTGTACTACTTCTTACTGGCTATTGCTTCAACGTAGAAGCTTCTTCTGTGTTCTACTATGGTGCTTTTAGTGTCTCCGCAACCCGCAGCACGCGACATAGCTTTGCATACGATAAATGTAACCGTCTCAGAGAGAAAAGCGGCCAATGTGACGATCTGACTTTAAGTCGATTCGATAACAAATGACGAAAACGGACGGATTTCTCAGGTTTTTACTACATATGAACACTTTTCACATTCTCCCGTGCAACGCGGCTGCTACTCCTCCTTTCATGCAAAATATTAAGGTTCCACCTAATGTCCAAGCCACCAAAGCCGGCTAAAAAGTGAATAATCGACAACTAAAACTTGAATTGTACTACTTCTTACTGGCTATTACTTCAAATTAGAAGCTTCTTCTGTGTTCTACTAAGGTGCTTTTAGTGTTTCGGCATACCGCAGCACGCGACATAGTTTTGCAGACGATAAATGTAACCGTTTGAGAGAGAAGAGCGGCCAATGTGACGAACTGGCTTTAAGTCGATTCGATAACAAATGACGAAAACGGACGGATATCTCAGGTTTTTACTACATATGAACACTTTTCACATTCTCCCATGCAACGCGGCTGCTAGTCCTCCTTTCATGCAACATCTTAAGGTCCTAGGTCATGTCCAAGCCACCAAAGCAGGCTAAAAAGTGAATAATCGACAACTAAAACTTCAATTGTACTACTTCTTACTGGCTATTACTTCAACATAGAAGCTTCTTCTGTGTTCTACTATGGTGCTTTTAGTGTTTCCGCATACCGCAGCACGCGACATAGCTTTGCAGACGATAAATGTAATGGTTTCAGAGAGAAGAGCGGCCAATGTGACGAACTGGCTTTAAGTCGATTCGATAACAAATGACGAAAACGGACGGATTTCTCAGGTTTTTACTACATATGAACACTTTTCACATTCTCCCGTGCAACGCGGCTGCTACTCCTCCTTTCATGCAAAATATTAAGGTTCCACCTAATGTCCAAGCCACCAAAGCCGGCTAAAAAGTGAATAATCGACAACTAAAACTTGAATTGTACTACTTCTTACTGGCTATTACTTCAAATTAGAAGCTTCTTCTGTGTTCTACTAAGGTGCTTTTAGTGTTTCGGCATACCGCAGCACGCGACATAGTTTTGCAGACGATAAATGTAACCGTTTGAGAGAGAAGAGCGGCCAATGTGACGAACTGGCTTTAAGTCGATTCGATAACAAATGACGAAAACGGACGGATATCTCAGGTTTTTACTACATATGAACACTTTTCACATTCTCCCATGCAACGCGGCTGCTAGTCCTCCTTTCATGCAACATCTTAAGGTCCTAGGTCATGTCCAAGCCACCAAAGCAGGCTAAAAAGTGAATAATCGACAACTAAAACTTCAATTGTACTACTTCTTACTGGCTATTACTTCAACATAGAAGCTTCTTCTGTGTTCTACTATGGTGCTTTTAGTGTTTCCGCATACCGCAGCACGCGACATAGCTTTGCAGACGATAAATGTAATGGTTTCAGAGAGAAGAGCGGCCAATGTGACGAACTGGCTTTAAGTCGATTCGATAACAAATGACGAAAACGGACGGATTTTCAGGTTTTTACTACATATGAACACTTTTCACTTTCTCCCATGCAACGCGGCTGCTAGTCCTCCTTTCATGCAAAATCTTAAGGTCCTAGGTCATGTCCAAGCCACCAAAGCAGGCTAAAAAGTGAATAATCGACAACTAAAACTTCAATTGTACTACTTCTTACTGGCTATTACTTCAACATAGAAGCTTCTTCTGTGTTCTACTATGGTGCTTTTAGTGTCTCCGCATACCGCAGCACGTGACATAGCTTTGCAGACGATAAATGTATACATTCTCAGAGAGAAAAGCGGCCAATGTGACGATCTGTCTTTAAGGCGATTCGATAACAAATGACGAAAGTGGACGGATTTCTCAGGTTTTTACTACATATGAACACTTTTCACATTCTCCCGTGCAACGCGGCTGCTACTCCTCCTTTCATGCAAAATATTAAGGTTCCACCTAATGTCCAAGCCACCAAAGCCGGCTAAAAAGTGATTAATCGACAACTAAAACTTGAATTGTACTACTTCTTACTGGCTATTACTTCAAATTAGAAGCTTCTTCTGTGTTCTACTATGGTGCTTTTAGTGTTTCGGTATACTGCAGCACGCGACATAGCCTTGCAGACGATAAATGTAACCGTTTCAGAGAGAAGAACGGCCAATGTGACGATCTGGCTTTAAGTCGATTCGATAACGAATGACGAAAACGGACGAATTTATCAGGTTTTTACTACATATGAACACTTTTCACATTCTTCCGTGCAACGCGGCTGCTAGTCCTCCTTTCATGCAAAATCTTAAGGTCCTAGGTCATGTCCAAGCCACCAAAGCCGGCTAAAAAGTGAATAATCGACAACTAAAACTTGAATTGTACTACTTCTTACTGGCTATTGCTTCAACGTAGAAGCTTCTTCTGTGATCTACTATGGTGCTTTTAGTGTCTCCGCAACCCGCAGCACGCGACATAGCTTTGCATACGATAAATGTAACCGTCTCAGAGAGAAAAGCGGCCAATGTGACGATCTGACTTTAAGTCGATTCGATAACAAATGACGAAAACGGACGGATTTCTCAGGTTTTTACTACATATGAACACTTTTCACATTCTCCCGTGCAACGCGGCTGCTACTCCTCCTTTCATGCAAAATATTAAGGTTCCACCTAATGTCCAAGCCACCAAAGCCGGCTAAAAAGTGAATAATCGACAACTAAAACTTGAATTGTACTACTTCTTACTGGCTATTACTTCAAATTAGAAGCTTCTTCTGTGTTCTACTAAGGTGCTTTTAGTGTTTCGGCATACCGCAGCACGCGACATAGTTTTGCAGACGATAAATGTAACCGTTTGAGAGAGAAGAGCGGCCAATGTGACGAACTGGCTTTAAGTCGATTCGATAACAAATGACGAAAACGGACGGATATCTCAGGTTTTTACTACATATGAACACTTTTCACTTTCTCCCATGCAACGCGGCTGCTAGTCTTCCTTTCATGCAAAATCTTAAGGTCCTAGGTCATGTCCAAGCCACCAAAGCAGGCTAAAAAGTGAATAATCGACAACTAAAACTTCAATTGTACTACTTCTTACTGGCTATTACTTCAACATAGAAGCTTCTTCTGTGTTCTACTATGGTGCTTTTAGTGTTTCCGCATACCGCAGCACGCGACATAGCTTTGCAGACGATAAATGTAACCGTTTCAGAGAGAAGAGCGGCCAATGTGACGATCTGGCTTTAAGTCGATTCGATAACAAATGACGAAAACGGACGGATTTCTCAGGTTTTTACTACATATGAACACTTTTCACATTCTCCCTTGCAACGCGGCTGCAAGTCTTCCTTTCACGCAAAATCTTAAGGTCCTTGGTGATGTCCAAGCCCCCAAAGCCGGCTAAAAAGTGAATAATCGACAACTAAAACTTGAATTGTACTACTTCTTACTGGCTATTGCTTCAACTTAGAAGCTTCTTCTGTGCTCTACTATTGTGCTATTAGTGTCTCCGCATACCGCAGCACGCGACATAGCTTTGCAGACGATAAATGTAACCGTCTCAGAGAGAAGAACGGCCAATGTGACGATCTAGCTTTAAGTCGATTCGATAACAAATGACGAAAACGGACGGATTTCTCAGGTTTTTACTACATATGAACACTTTTCACATTCTCCCATGCAACGCGGCTGCTAGTCCTCCTTTCATGCAACATCTTAAGGTCCTAGGTCATGTCCAAGCCACCATAGCCGGCTAAAAAGTGAATAATCGAAAACTAAAACTTGATTTGTACTACTTCTTACTGGCTATTACTTCAAATTAGAAGCTTCTTCTTTGTTCTACTATGGTGCTTTCAGTGTTTCGGTATACTGCAGCACGCGACATAGCTTTGCAGACGATAAATGTAACCGTTTTAGAGAGAAGAACGGCCAATGTGACGATCTGGCTTTAAGTCGATTCGATAACGTATGACGAAAACGGACGGATTTATCAGGTTTTTACTACATATGAACACTTTTCACATTCTCCCGTGCAACGCGGCTGCTAGTCCTCCTTTCATGCAAAATCTTAAGGTCCTAGGTCATGCACAAGCCACCAAAGCCGGCTAAAAAGTGAATAATCGACAACTAAAACTTGAATTGTACTACTTCTTACTGGCTATTGCTTCAACTTAGAAGCTTCTTCTGTGTTCTACTATGGTGCTTTTAGTGTCTCCGCATAAAGCAGCACGCGACATAGCTTTGCAGACGATAAATGTAACCGTCTCAGAGAGAAAAGCGGCCAATGTGACGATCTGGCCTTAAGTCGATTCGATAACAAATGACGAAAACGGACTGATTTCTCAGGTTTTTACTACATATGAACACTTTTCACATTCTCCCATGCAACGCGGCTGCTAGTCCTCCTTTCATGTAACATCTTAAAGTCCTAGGTCATGTCCAATCCACCAAAGCCGGCTAAAAAGTGAATAATCGACAACTAAAACTTGAATTGTACTACTTCTTACTGGCTATACTGGCTATAACGCGATAATACAAAACGAGCTGCCCTTCTTTGCACCCTCTCGATGTCCTCCGTCAATCCCACCTGGTAAGGATCCCACACCGCGCAGCAATATTCTAACAGAGGACGAACGAGTGTAGTGTAAGCTGTCTCTTTAGTGGACTTGTTGCATCTTCTAAGTGTCCTGCCAATGAAACGCAACCTTTGGCTCGCCTTCCCGACAATATTATCTATGTGGTCCTTCCAACTGAAGTTGTTTGTAATTTTAACACCCAGGTACTTAGTTGAATTGACAGCCTTGAGAATTGTACTATTTATCGAGTAATCGAATTCCAACGGATTTCTTTTCGAACTCATGTGGATCATCTCACACTTTTCGTTATTTAGCGTCAACTGCCACCTGACACACCATACAGCAATCTTTTCTAAATCGCTTTGCAGCTGATACTGGTCTTCAGATGACCTTACTAGACGGTAAATTACAGCATCATCTGCGAACAGTCTAAGGGAACTGCTCAGATTGTCACCCAGGTCATTTATATAGATCAGGAACAGTAGAGGTCCCAGGACGCTTCCCTGGGGAACACCTGATATCACTTCAGTTTTACTCGATGATTTGCCGTCTATTACTACGAACTGCGACCTTCCTGACAGGAAATCACGAATCCAGTCGCACAACTGAGACGATACCCCATAGCTCCGCAGCTTGATTAGAAGTCGCTTGTGAGGAACGGTGTCAAAAGCTTTCCGGAAATCTAGAAATACGGAATCAACTTGAGATCCCCTGTCGATAGCGGCCATTACTTCGTGCGAATAAAGAGCTAGCTGCGTTGCACAAGAGCGATGTTTTCTGAAGCCATGCTGATTACGTGTCAATAGATCGTTCCCTTCGAGGTGATTCATAATGTTTGAATACAGTATATGCTCCAAAACCCTACTGCAAACCGACGTCAATGATATAGGTCTGTAGTTAAATGGATTACTCCTACTACCCTTCTTGAACACTGGTGCGACCTGCGCAATTTTCCAATCTGTAGGTACAGATCTATCGGTGAGCGAGCGGTTGTATATGAGTGCTAAGTAGGGAGCTATAGTATCAGCGTAATCTGAAAGGAACCTAATCGATATACAATCTGGACCTGAAGACTTGCCCGTATCAAGCGATTTGAGTTGCTTCGCAACCCCTAAGGTATCTACTTCTAAGAAACTCATGCTAGCAGATGTTCGTGTTTCAAATTCTGGAATATTCCATTCGTATTCCCTGGTGAAGGAAATTCGGAAAACTGCGTTCAATAACTCCGCTTTAGCGGCGCAGTCGTCGATAACAGTACCATCGGCACTGCGCAGCGAAGGTATTGACTGCGTCTTGCCGCTTGTGTACTTTACATACGACCAGAATTTCTTCGGATTTTCTACCAAATTTCGAGACAATGTTTCGTTGTGGAACCTATTAAAGGCATCTCGCATGGAAGTACGTGCCAAATTTCGCGCGTCTGTAAATTTTAGCCCATCTTCAGGATTTCGCGTTCTTCTGAACTTCGCATGCTTTTTCCGTTGCCTCTGCAACAGCGTTCGGACCTTTTTTGTGTACCACGGGGGATCCGTTCCATCTCTTACCAATTTATGAGGTATGAATATCTCAATTGCTGTTGCTACTATATCTTTGAATTTGAGCCACATCTCGTCTACATTCGCATAGTCAGTTCGGAAGGAATGGAAATTGTCTTTTAGGAAGGCTTCTAGTGGTACTTTATCCGCTTTTTTAAATAAAATTATTTTGCGTTTGTTTCTGATGGATTTGGAAGAAATGGTATTGAGCCTAGCTACAATGACCTTGTGATCACTAATCCCTGTATCAGTCATGATGCTCTCTATCAGCTCTGGATTGTTTGTGGCCAAGAGGTCAAGTGTGTTTTCGCAACCATTTACAATTCGCGTGGGTTCGTGGACTAACTGCTCTAAATAATTTTCGGAGAATGCATTTAGGACAATCTCGGAAGACGTTTTGTGCCTACCACCGGTTTTGAACAAGTATTTTTGCCAACATACCGAGGGTAGGTTGAAGTCCCCACCAACTATAACCGTATGAGTGGGGTATTTATTTGTTACGAGACTCAAACTTTCTCTGAACTGTTCCGCAACTGTATCATCGGAGATTTATTCCTGGGGCGAGAAGATCGCCCCCGGTCGACATCAATGTCCATAAGATCCGATGACGACCCACGGGAGATGTCAGACAGTACAATGGCATCATCATCGGACCGACGCTGACTAGTCTCCTCAGGTGGCAGAACCTTCATCTTCTGAGGCTTTGTCTTGGGGAACTTGGAATGCAGAGCCTTGTCAACAGTTGGAGGTTGACTCGCCTGGGCAGAAGGCGCCATATGGGGGGAGGCTGGAAGTACCTCAATGTCAGCAACCACGGCCTTGTCCGATGTAGTGGGGAGAGCCGCAGATTGCAAAACAACCGCAGCAGCACAAGTGCACTGGCAAGCGCAGGTTTTAGTGCTAACGCTAGCAACCTCCGTTTGTGTAGCAACAGTGGCCAGTTGTACCGGTTTTTTGAGAGCGGAAGCGAAAGATGTGGAAAACACAGGAGGTTGCATGGCCTTAAAGATCTTCTTGGCCTCACCATAGGGGATGCGCTTAGATGTTTTAATCTCCTGTACCTTCCGCTCTTCGAGATAGATGGGGCAGATCCGGCTCCAGACAGGGTGACTCCCAGAGCAATTCACGCACTTCACAGGCGATGAACAATCGGCTCCATCATGGGCAGGCTGACCACATTTACCACACGTGGCTATTCCATTGCACCCCAACGTAGTATGCCCAAAGCGCTGACATTTAAAACAGCGCATTGGGTTGGGGAAATATGGCCGTACGGACAAACGTAAGAACCCCGCTTTAACATGCTCCGGGAGTCTCGGGCAACTGAATGTGAGAATAAACGAGTCAGATTTGACGAGGTCCCCATTGACTCGTTTCATAATGTGCTGCACGTCAACAATTCCTTCGTCAGCCCACTCAGATTTTAGCACGTCTATGGGGATATCCACCAAGTCCCTACACGTCACAACACCCTTACTATAGTTCAAAGTGGAGTGGAGCTCGGTCTCGACAGCGTACTCTCCTAGACAATTTGCTTTCCGAAGGGCAGCGACTTGACGGGAACTAGAAGTTTCAACTAACAGAGTCCCATTGCGCAGTCGCTTTACAGATTTCAGTGTTCCTGCAATTCCCTCAAGACCCTTGTGGATGTAAAAGGGAGAAACCCTCTCAAAGCTACCCTCCTTCCTTTTAATAATCAAAAACACATTCTGATTATCAGCATGTGCTCCGTTACTACATTCTGTTAAATCTCTAGCAACACCAGGCGCTGGAGGACTCGCAGCGCGTAGCCGCTTTTTCGATTGGGTGTGTTTTCCTACCAGCGGCCCACCCAAGCCACTGGTAGGGGGAAAAGTAGAGGTCGAAGGGTCCATTGTGGTCCCACGAGCAGCTAGGGAACTAAAAGTCCGCTCAGACAGAGCCCCGCGTGCCTGAGTAAGCCTTATACAACTGGGGTGCGGCAGGTGCCCCAGAGGTTGCCCACTTGCGACTGTTCCACCCCAACAGCCATGCATCTTCTAGGCGCGGAGCACACCGAAAGATTGAGGGGTTTTTATAGAGGTTGGCCTTCCTCGCAATCCAGACGGTCAAGCCATGATTACCATTCCCCGCAGCACACAACGTTTCACCGCCGCGCCGTACGGTGGTCGCTGAAGCATGTCCGGGGGTTACGGTGACAGGACACCGGCGGCGCAGACCAGTCCCGAGCTCAGGACCCCGGGGTCGCCAAGCCCGTACTCAGCAAGTGAATGCTGAGCCGATGGGGGGACCTTAGAAGATTCTTCTGTGTTCTACTATGGTGGTTTTAGTGTTTCCGCATACCGCAGCACGCGACATAGCTTTGCAGACGATAAATGTAACCGTTACAGAGAGAAGAGCGGCCATTGTGACGATCTGGCTTTAAAACGATTCGATGACAAATGACGAAAACGGACGGATTTCTCAGGTTTTTACTACATATGAACACTTTTCACATTCTCCCATGCAACGCGGCTGCTAGTCTCCCTTTCATGCAAAATCTTAAGGTCCTAGGTCATGTCCAAGCCACCAAAGATGGCTAAAAAGTGATTAATCGACAACTAAAACTTAAATAGTACTACTTCTTACTGGCTATTACTTCAATTTAGAAGCTTCTTCTGTGTTCTAATATGGTGCTTTTAGTGTCTCCGCATACCGCAGCACGCGACATAGCTTTGCAGACGATAAATGTAACCGTCTCAGAGAGAAAAGCGGCCAATGTGACGATATGGCTTTAAGTCGATTCGATAACAAATGACGAAAACGGACGGGTTTCTCAGGTATTTACTACATATGAACACTTTTCACATTCTCCCATGCAACGCGGCTGCTACTCCTCCTTTCATGAAAAATCTTAAGGTCCTAGGTCATGTCCAAGCCACCAAAGACGGTAAAAAGTGAATAATCGATAATTAAAACTTGAATTGTACTACTTCTTACTGGCTATTACTTCAACTTAGAAGATTCTTCTGTGTTCTACTATGGTGGTTTTAGTGTCTCCGCATACCGCAGCACGCGACATAGCTTTGCAGACGATAAATGTAACCGTCTCAGAGAGAAAAGCGGCCAATGTGACGATCTGGCTTTGAGTCGATTCGATAACAAATGACGAAAACGGACTGATTTCTCAGGTTTTTACTACATATGAACGCTTTTCACATTCTCCCGTGCAAAGCGGCTGCTAGTCCTACTTTCATGCAAAATCTTAAGGTCCTAGGTCATGTCCAAGCCACCAAAGCCGGCTAAAAAGTGAATAATCGACAACTAAAACTTGAATTGTACTACTTCTTACTGGCTATTACTTCAACTTAGAAGCTCCTTCTGTGTTCTACTATGGTGCTTTTAGTGTCTCCACATACCGCAGCAAGCGACATAGCTTTGCAGACGATAAATGTAACCGTTTCAGAGAGAAGAGCGGCCAACGTGACGATCTGGCTTTGAGTCGATTCGATAACAAATGACGAAAACGGACTGATTTCTCGGGTTTTTATTACATATGAACACTTTTCACATTCTCCCGTGCAACGCGGCTGCTACTCCTCCTTTCATGCAAAATCTTAACGTCCTAGGTCATGTCCAAGCCACCAAAGCCGGCTAAAAAGTGAATAATCGACAACTAAAACTTGAATTGTACTACTTCTTACTGGCTATTACTTCGACTTAGAAGCTTCTTCTGTGTTCTACTATGGTGCTTTTAGTGTTCCCGCATACCGCAGCAAGCGACATAGCTTTGCAGACGATAAATGTAACCGTTTCAGAGAGAAGAGCGGCCAACGTGACGATCTGGCTTTGAGTCGATTCGATAACAAATGACGAAAACGGACTGATTTCTCGGGTTTTTATTACATATGAACACTTTTCACAATCTCCCGTGTAACGCGGCTGCTAGTCCTCCTTTCATGCTAAATCTTAAGGTCCTAGGTCATGTCCAAGCCACCAAAGCCGGCTAAAAAGTGAATAATCGGCATCTAAAACTTGAATTGTACTACTTCTTACTGGCTATTACTTCAACTTAGAAGCTCCTTCTGTGTTCTACTATGGTGCTTTTAGTGTCTCCACATACCGCAGCACGCGACATAGCTTTGCAGACGATAAATGTAACCGTCTCAGAGAGAAAAGCGGCCAATGTGACGATCTGGCTTAAAATCGATTCGATAACAAATGACGAAAACGGACGGATTTCTCAGGTTTTTACTCCATATGATCACTTTTCACATTCTCCCGTGCAACGCGGCTGCTACTCCTCCTTTCATGCAAAATCTTAACGTCCTAGGTCATGTCCAAGCCACCAAAGACGGTAAAAAGTGAATAATCGATAATTAAAACTTGAATTGTACTACTTCTTACTGGCTATTACTTCAACTTAGAAGCTTCTTCTGTGTTCTACTATGGTGCTTTTAGTGTCTACGCATACGGCAGAACGCGACATAGCTTTGCAGACGATAAATGTAACCGTTTCAGAGAGAAGAGCGGCCAAAGTGACAATCTGGCTTTAAATCGATTCAATAACAAATGACGAAAACGGCCGGGTTTCTCAGTTTTTTACTACATACGAACACTTTTCACATTCTCCCGTGCAACGCGGCTGCTAGTCCTCCTATAATGCAAGATCTTAAGGTTCCACCTCATGTCCAAGCCACCAAATCCGGCTAAAAAGTGAATAATCATTAACTAAAACTTGAATTGTACTACTTCTTACTGGCTATTACTTCAACTTAGAATCTTCTTCTGTGTTCTACTATGGTGCTTTTAGTATTCCGCATACCGCAGCACGCGACTTAGCTTTGCAGACGATAAATGTAACCGTTTCAGAGAGAAGAGCGGCCAATATAACGATCTGGCTTTAAGTCGATTCGATAACAAAAAACGAAAACGGACGGATTTCCCAGGTTTTCACTACATATGAACACTTTTCACAGTCTCCCGTGCAACGCGGCTGCTAGTCCTCCTTTCATGCAAAATCTTAAGGTCCTAGGTCATGTCCAAGCCACCAAAGCCGGCTAAAAAGTGAACAATCGACAACTAAAACTTGAATTATACTACTTCTTACTGGCTATTACTTCAACTTAGAAGCTTCTTCTGTGTTCTACTATGGTGCTTTTAGTGTCTCCACATACCGCATCACGCGACATAGCTTTGCAGACGATAAATGTAACCGTCTCAGAGAGAAAAGCGGCGAATGTGACGATCGGGCTTTAAGTCGATTCGATAACAAATGACGAAAATGGACAGATTTCTCAGGTTTTTACTACATATGAACACTTTTCACATTCTCCCGTGCAACGCGGCTGCTAGTCCTCCTTTCATGCAAAATCTTAAGGTCCTAGGTCATGTCCAAGCCACCAAAGCCGGCTAAAAAGTGAATAATCGACAACTAAAACTTGAATTGTACTACTTCTTACTGGCTATTACTTCAACTTAGAAGCTTCTTCTGTGTTCTACTATGGTGCTTTTAGTGTCCCCACATACCGCAGCACGCGACATAGCTTTGCAGACGATAAATGTAACCGTCTCAGAGAGAAAAGCGGCCAATGTGACGATCTGGCTTTAAATCGATTCGATAACAAATGACGAAAACGGACGGGTTTCTCAGGTTTTTACTCCATATGAACACTTTTCACATTCTCCCGTGCAACGCGGCTGCTACTCCTCCTTTCATGCAAAATCTTAAGGTCCTAGGTCATGTCCAAGCCACCAAAGCCGGCTAAAAGGTGAATAATCGATAATTAAAAATTGAATTGTACTACTTGTTACTGGCTATTACTTCAATTTAGAAGCTTCTTCTGTGTTCTACTATGGTGCTTTTAGTGTCTACGCATACGGCAGCACGCGACATAGCTCTGCAGGCGATAAATGTAACCGTTTCAGAGTGAAGAGAGGCCAATGTGACGATCTGGCTTTAAATCGATTCGATAACAAATGACGAAAACGGACGGATTTCTCAGGTTTTTTCTCCATATGAACACTTTTCACATTCTCCCGTGCAACGCGGCTGCTAGTCCTCCTTTCATCAAAATCTTAAGGTTCCACCTCATGTCCAAGCCACCAAATCCGGCTATAAAGTGAATAATCAATAACTAAAACTTGAATTGTACTACTTCTTACTGGCTATTACTTCAACTTAGAATCTTCTTCTGTGTTCTACTATGGTGCTTTTAGTGTTCCGCTTACCGCAGCACGCGACATAGCTTTGCAGACGATAAATGTAACCATCTCAGAGAGAAAAGCGGCCAATATAACGATCTGGCTTTAAGTCGATTCGATAACAAATGACGAAAACAGACGGATTTCTCAGGTTTTCACTACATATGAACACTTTTCACATTCTCCCGTGCAACGCGGCTGCTAGTCCTCCTTTCATGCAAAATCTTAAGGTCCTAGGTCATGTCCAAGCCACCAAAGCCGGCTAAAAAGTGAATAATCGACAACTAAAACTTGAATTGTACTACTTCTTACTGGCTATTACTTCAACTTAGAAGCTTCTTCTGTGTTCTACTACGGTGCTTTTAGTGTCTCCACATACCGCAGCAAGTGCCATAGCTTTGCAGACGATAAATGTAACCGTCTCAGAGAGAAAAGCGGCCAATGTGACGATCTGCCTTTAAGTCGAATCAATAACAAATGACGAAAATGGACAGATTTCTCAGGTTTTTACTACATATGAACACTTTTCACATTCTCCCGTGCAACGCGGCTGCTGGTCCTCCTTTCATGCAAAATCGTAAGGTCCTAGGTCATGTCCAAGCCACCAAAGCCGGCTAAAAAGTGAATAATCGACAACTAAAACTTGAATTGTACTACTTCTTACTGGCTATTACTTCAACTTAGAAGCTCCTTCTGTGTTCTACTATGGTGCTTTTAGTGTCGCCACATACCGCAGCACGCGACATAGCTTTGCAGACGATAAATGTAACCGTCTCAGAGAGAAAAGCGGCCAATGTTACGATCTGGTTTTAAGTCGATTCGATAACAAATGACGAAAATGGACAGATTTCTCAGGTTTTTACTACATATGAACACTTTTCACATTCTCCCATGCAACGCGGCTGCTAATCCTCCTTTCATGCAAAATCTAAAGGTCCTAGGTCATGTCCAAGCCACCAAAGCCGGCTAAAAGGTGAATAATCGATAACTAAAACTTTAATTGTACTACTTCTTACTGGCTATTACTTCAACTTAGAAGCTCCTTCTGTGTTCTACTATGGTGCTTTTAGTGTCGCCACATACCGCAGCAAGTGCCATAGCTTTGCAGACGATAAATGTAACCGTCTCAGAGAGAAAAGCGGCCAATGTGACGATCTGCCTTTAAGTCGAATCAATAACAAATGACGATAACGGACGGATTTCTCAGGTTTTTACTCCATATGAACACTTTTCACATTCTCCCGTGTAACGCGGCTGCTAGTCCTCCTTTTCATTCAAAATCTTAAGGTCCTAGGTCTTATCCAAGCCACCAAAGCCGGCTAAAAAGTGAATAATCGATAATTAAAACTTGAATTGTACTACTTCTTACTGGCTATTACTTCAACTTAGAAGCTTCTTCTGTGTTCTACTATGGTGCTTTTAGTGTTCCCGCATACCGCAGCACGCGACATAGCTTTGCAGACGATAAATGTAACCGTTTCAGAGAGAAGAGCGGCCAATGTGACGATCTGGTTTTAAATCGATTCGATAACAAATGACGAAAACGGCCGGGTTTCTCAGGTTTTTACTACATATGAACACTTTTCACATTCTCCCGTGCAACGCGGCTGCTAGTCCTCCTATCATGCAAAATCTTAAGGTTCCACCTCATGACCAAGCCACCAAATCCGGCTAAAAAGTGAATAATCAATAACTAAAACTTGAATTGTACTACTTCTTACTGGCTATTACTTCAACTTAGAATCTTCTTCTGTGTTCTACTATGGTGCTTTTAGTGTTCCGCATACCGCAGCACGTGACATAGCTTTGCAGACGATAAATGTAACCGTCTCAGAGAGAAAAGTGGCCAATATAACGATCTGGCTTTAAGTCGATTCGATAACAAATGACGACAATGGACAGATTTCTCAGGTTTTTACTACATATGAACACTTTTCACATTCTCCCATGCAACGCGGCTGCTAGTCTTCCTTTCATGCAAAATCGTAAGGTCCTTGGTCATGTCCAAGCCACCAAAGCCGGCTAAAAGGTGAATAATCGATAACAAAACTTGAATTGTACTACTTCTTACTGGCTATTACTTCAACTTAGAAGCTTCTTCTGTGTTCTACTATGGTGCTTTTAGTGTTCCCGCATACCGCAGCACGCGACATAGCTTTGCAGACGATAAATGTAACCGTCTCAGAGAGAAAAGCGGCCAATGTGACGATCTGGCTTTAAGTCGATTCGATAACAAATGACGATAACGGACGGATTTCTCAGGTTTTTACTCCATATGAACACTTTTCACATTCTCCCGCGCAACGCGGCTGCTAGTCCTCCTTTCATGCAAATTCTTAAGGTCCTAGGTCTTATTCAAGCCACCAAAGCCGGCAAAAATGTGAATAATCGATAATTAAAACTTGAATTGTACTACTTCTTACCGGCTATTACTTCAACTTAGAAGCTTCTTCTGTGTTCCACTATGGTGCTTTTAGTGTTCCCGCATACCGCAGCACGCGACATAGCTTTGCAGACGATAAATGTAACCGTTTCAGAGAGAAGAGCGGCCAATGTGACGATCTGGCTTTAAATCGATTCGATAACAAATGACGAAAACGGCCGGGTTTCTCAGGTTTTTACTACATATGAACACTTTTCACATTCTCCCGTGCAACGCGGCTGCTATTCCTCCTATCATGCAAAATCTTAAGGTTCCACCTCATGTCCAAGCCACCAAATCCGGCTAAAAAGTGAATAATCAATAACTAAAACTTGAATTGTACTACTTCTTACTGGCTATTACTTCAACTTAGAAGCTTCTTCTGTTTTCTACTATGGTGCTTTTAGTGTCTCCACATACCGCAGCACGCGACATAGCTTTGCAGACGATAAATGTAACCGTCTCAGAGAGAAAAGCGGCCAATGTGACGATCTGGCTTTAAGTCGATTCAATAACAAATGACGAAAATGGACAGATTTCTCAGGTTTTTACTACATATGAACACTTTTCACATTCTCCCGTGCAACGCGGCTGCTGGTCCTCCTTTCATGCAAAATCTTAAGGTCCTAGGTCATGTCCAAGCCACCAAAGCCGGCTAAAAAGTGAATAATCGACAACTAAAACTTGAATTGTACTACTTCTTACTGGCTATTACTTCAACTTAGAAGCTCCTTCTGAGATCTACTATGGTGCTTTTAGTGTCGCCACATACCGCAGCACGCGACATAGCTTTGCAGACGATAAATGTAACCGTCTCAGAGAGAAAAGCGGCCAATGTGACGATCTGGCTTTAAGTCGATTCGATAACAAATGACGATAACGGACGGATTTCTCAGGTTTTTACTCCATATGAACACTTTTCACATTCTCCCGCGCAACGCGGCTGCTAGTCCTCCTTTCATGCAAAATCTTAAGGTCCTAGGTCTTATCCAAGCCACCAAAGCGGGCGAAAAAGTGAATAATCGATAATTAAAACTTGAATTGTACTACTTCTTACTGGCTATTACTTCAACTTAGAAGTTTCTTCTGTGTTCTACTATGGTGCTTTTAGTGTTCCGCATACCGCAGCACGCGACATAGCTTTGCAGACGATAAATGTAACCGTCTCAGAGAGAAAAGCGGCCAATGTGGCGATCTGGCTTTAAGTCGATTCGATAACAAATGACGATAACGGACGGATTTCTCAGGTTTTCACTACATATGAACACTTTTCACATTCTCCCGTGCAACGCGGCTGCTAGTCCTCCTTTCATGCAAAATCTTAAGGTCCTAGGTCATGTCCAAGCCACCAAAGCCGGCTAAAAAGTGAATAATCGACAACTAAAACTTGAATTGTACTACTTCTTACTGGCTATTACTTCAACTTAGAAGTTTCTTCTGTGTTCTACTATGGTGCTTTTAGTGTCTCCACATACCGCAGCACGCGACATAGCTTTGCAGACGATAAATGTAACCGTCTCAGAGAGAAAAACGGCCAATGAGACGATCTGGCTTTAAGTCGATTCGATAACAAATGACGAAAATGGACAGATTTCTCAGGTTTTTACGACATATGAACACTTTTCACATTCTCCCGTGCAACGCGGCTGCAAGTCCTCCTTTCATGCAAAATCGTAAGGTCCTAGGTCATGTCCAAGCCACCAAAGCCGGCTAAAAAGTGAATAATCGACAACTAAAACTTGAATTGTACTACGTCTTACTGGCTATTACTTCAACTTATAAGCTCCTTCTGTGTTCTACTATGGTGCTTTTAGTGTCCCCACATACGGCAGCACGCGACATAGCTTTGCAGACGATAAATGTAACCGTCTCAGAGAAAAAAGCGGCCAATGTGACGATCTGGCTTTAAGTCGATTCGATAACAAATGACGAAGACGGACTGATTTCTCAGGTTTTCACTACATATGAACACTTTTCACATTCTCCCATGCAACGAGGCTGCTAGTCCTCCTTTCATGCAAAATCTTAAGGTCCTAGGTCATGTCAAAGCCACCAAAGCCGGCTAAAAGGTGAATAATCGATAACTAAAACTTGAATTGTACTACTTCTTACTGGCTATTACTTCAACTTAGAAGTTTCTTCCGTGTTCTAATATGGTGCTTTTAGTGTCTCCGCATACCGCAGCACGCGCCATAGCTTTGCAGACGATAAATGTAATCGTCTCAGAGAGAAAAGCGGCCAATGTGGCGATCTGGCTTTAAGTCGATTCGATAACAAATGACGATAACGGACGGATTTCTCAGGTTTTTACTCCATATGAACACTTTTCACATTCTCCCGTGCTACGCGGCTGCTAGTCCTCCTTTCATGCAAAATCTTAAGGTCCTAGGTCTTATCCAAGCCACCAAAGCCGGCTAAAAAGTGAATAATTGATAATTAAAACTTGAATTGTACTACTTCTTACTGGCTATTACTTCAACTTAGAAGCTTCTTCTGTGTTCTACTATGGTGCTTTTAGTGTTTCCGCATACCGCAGCACGCGACATAGCTTTGCAGACGATAAATGTAACCGTTTCAGAGAGAAGAGCGGCCAATTTGACGATCTGGCTTTAAATCGATTCGATAACAAATGACGAAAACGGAAGGATTTCTCAGGTTTTTACTACATATGAACTCTTTTCACATTCTCCCGTGCAACGCGGCTGCTAGTCTTCCTTTCATGCAAACTCTTAAGGTCCTAAGTCATGTCGAATCCACCAAAGCCGGCTAAAAAGTGGTTAATCGACAACTAAAACTTAAATAGTACTACTTCTTACTGGCTATTACTTCAATTTAGAAGCTTCTTCTGTGTTCTAATACGGTGCTTTTAGTGTCTCCGCAGACCGCAGCACGCGACATAGCTTTGCTGACGATAAATGTAACCGTCTCAGAGAGAAAAGCGGCCAATGTGACGATCTGGCTTTAAGTCGTTTCGATAACAAATGACGAAAACGGACGGATTTCTCAGGTTTTTACTACATATGAACACTTTTCACATTCTCCCATGCAACGCGGCTGCTAGTCCTCCTTTCATGCAGAATCTTAAGGTCCTATGTCATGTTCAAACCACCAAAGACGGCTAAAAAGTTAATAATCGATAACTAAAACTTGAATTGTACTACTTCTTACTGGCTATTACTTCAACTTAGAAGCTTCTTCTGTATTCTACTATTGTGCTTCTAGTGTTTCCGCATACCGCAGCACGCGACATAGCTTTGCAGACAATAAATGTAACCGTCTCAGAGAGAAAAGCGGCCAATGTGACGATCTGGCTTTAAGTCGATTCAATAACAAATGAAGATAACGGACGGATTTCTCAGGTTTTTACTACATATGAACACTTTTCACATACTCCCGTGCAACGCGGCTGCTAGTCCACCTTTCATGCAAAATCTTAAGGTCCTAGGTCTTATCCAAGCCACCAAAGCCGGCTAAAAAGTGAATAATCTATAATTAAAACTTGAATTGAACTACTTCTTACTGGCTATTGCTTCAACTTAGAAGCTTCTTCTGTGTTCTACTATGGTGCTTTTAGTGTCTCCGTATACGGCAGCACGCGACATAGCTTTGCAGACGATAAATGTAACCGTCTCAGAGAGAAAAGCGGCCAATGTGACGATCTGGCTTTAAATCGATTCGATAACAAATACGAAACCGGACGGATTTCCCAGGTTTTTACTACATATGAACACTTTTCACATTCTCCCGTGCAACGCGGCTGCTAGTCCTCCTTTCATGCAAAATCTTAAGGTCCTAGGTCATGTCCAAGCCACCAAAGCCGGCTAAAAAGTGAATAATCGACAACTAAAACTTGAATTGTACTACTTCTTACTGGCTATTACTTCAACTTAGAAGTTTCTTCTGTGTTCTAATATGGTGCTTTTTGTGTCTCCGCATACCGCAGCACGCGACATAGCATTGCAGACGATAAATGTAACCGTCTCAGAGAGAAAAGCGGCCAATGTGACGATCTCGCTTTAAGTCGATTCGATAACAAATGACGATAACGGACGGATTTCTCAGGTTTTTACACCATATGAACACTTTTCACATTCTCCCGTGCAACGCGGCTGCTAGTCCTCCTTTCATGCAAAATCTTAAGGTCCTAGGTCTTATCCAAGCCACCAAAGCCGGCTAAAAAAGTGAATAATCGATAATATAAACTTGAATTGTACTACTTCTTACTGGCTATTACTTCAACTTAGAAGCTTCTTCTGTGTTCTACTATGGTGATTTTAGTGTGCCCGCATACCGCAGCACGCGACATAGCTTTGCAGACGATAAATGTAACCGTTTCAGAGAGAAGAGCGGCCAATGTGACGATCTGGCTTTAAATCGATTCGATAACAAATGACGAAAACGGACGGATTTCTCAGGTTTTTACTACATATGAACACTTTTCACATTCTCCCGTGCAACGCGGCCGCTAGTCCTCCTTTCATGCAAAATCTTAAGGTCCTAAGTCATGTCCAAGCGACCAAAGCCGGCATAAAAGTGATTAGTCGACAACTAAAACATAAATAGTGCTACTTCTTACTGGCTATTACTTCAATTTAGAAGCTTCTTCTGTGTTCTAATATGGTGCTTTTAGTGTCTCCGCATACCGCAGCACGCGACATAGCTTTGCAGGCGATAAATGTAACCGTCTCAGAGAGAAAAGCGGCCAATGTGACGATCTGGCTTTAAGTCGATTCGATAACAAATGACGAAAACGGACGGATTTCTCAGGTTTTTACTACATATGAACACTTTTCACATTCTCCCATGCAACGCGGCTGCTAGTCCTCCTTTCATGCAGAATCTTAAGGTCCTATGTCATGTTCAAACCACCAAAGACGGCTAAAAAGTTAATAATCGATAACTAAAACTTGAATTGTACTACTTCTTACTGGCTATTACTCAACTTAGAAGCTTCTTCTGTATTCTACTATTGTGCTTTTAGTGTTTCCGCATACCACAGCACGCGACATAGCTTTGCAGACAATAAATGTAACCGTCTCAGAGAGAAAAGCGGCCAATGTGACGATCTGGCTTTAAGTCGATTCAATAACAAATGACGATAACGGACGGATTTCTCAGGTTTTTACACCATATGAACACTTTTCACATTCTCCCGTGCAACGCGGCTGCTAGTCCTCCTTTCATGCAAAATCTTAAGGTCCAAGGTCTTATCCAAGCCACCAAAGCCGGCTAAAAGGTGAATAATCTATAATTAAAACTTGAATTGAACTGCTTCTTACTGGCTATTGCTTCAACTTAGAAGCTTCTTTTGTGTTCTACTATGGTGCTTTAAGTGTCTCCGCATACGGCAGCACGCGACATAGCTTTTTAGACGATAAATGTAACCGTCTCAGAGAGAAAAGCGGCCAATGTGACGATCTATCTTTAAGTGGATTCGATAACAAATACGAAACCGGACGGATTTCCCAGGTTTTTACTACATATGAACACTTTTCACATTCTCCCGTGCAACGCGGCTGCTAGTCTTCCTTTCATGCAAAATCTTAAGGTCCTAGGTCTTATCCAAGCCACCAAAGCCGGCTAAAAAGTGAATAATCGATAATTAAAACTTGAATTGTACTACTTCTTACTGGCTATTACTTCAACTTAGAAACTTCTTCTGTGTTCTACTATGGTGCTTTTAGTGTTCCCGCATACCGCAGCACGCGACATAGCTTTGCAGACGATAAATGTAACCGTCTCAGAGAGAAAAGCGGCCAATGTGACGATCTCGCTTTAAGTCGATTCGATAACAAATGACGATAACGGACGGATTTCTCAGGTTTTTACACCATATGAACACTTTTCACATTCTCCCGTGCAACGCGGCTGCTAGTCCTCCTTTCATGCAAAATCTTAAGGTCCTAGGTCTTATCCAAGCCACCAAAGCCGGCTAAAAAGTGAATAATCGATAATATAAACTTGAATTGTACTACTTCTTACTGGCTATTACTTCAACTTAGAAGCTTCTTCTGTGTTCTACTATGGTGCTTTTAGTGTGCCCGCATACCGCAGCACGCGACATAGCTTTGGAGACGATAAATGTAACCGTTTCAGAGAGAAGAGCGGCCAATGTGACGATCTGGCTTTAAATCGATTCGATAACAAATGACGGAAACGGACGGATTTCTCAGGTTTTTACTACATATGAACACTTTTCACATTCTCCCGTGCAACGCGGCTGCTAGTCTTCCTTTCATGCAAAATCTTAAGGTCCTAAGTCATGTCCAAGCGACCAAAGCCGGCATAAAAGTGATTAGTCGACAACTAAAACATAAATAGTACTACTTCTTACTGGCTGTTACTTCAACTTAAAAGCTTCTTCTGTGTTCCACTATGGTGCTTTTAGTGTTCCCGCATACCGCAGCACGCGACATAGCTTTGCAGACGATAAATGTAACCGTTTCAGAGAGAAGAGCGGCCAATGTGACGAGCTGGCTTTAAATCGATTCGATAACAAATGACGAAAACGGAAGGATTTCTCAGGTTTTTACTACATATGAACTCTTTTCACATTCTCCCGTGCAACGCGGCTGCTAGTCTTCCTTTCATGCAAAATCTTAAGGTCCTAGGTCTTATCCAAGCCACCAAAGCCGGCTAAAAAGTGAATAATCGATAATTAAAACTTGAATTGTACTACTTCTTACTGGCTATTACTTCAACTTAGAAACTTCTTCTGTGTTCTACTATGGTGCTTTTAGTGTTCCCGCATACCGCAGCACGCGACATAGCTTTGCAGACGATAAATGTAACCGTCTCAGAGAGCAAAGCGGCCAATGTGACGATCTCGCTTTAAGTCGATTCGATAACAAATGACGATAACGGACGGATTTCTCAGGTTTTTACACCATATGAACACTTTTCACATTCTCCCGTGCAACGCGGCTGCTAGTCCTCCTTTCATGCAAAATCTTAAGATCCTAGGTCTTATCCAAGCCACCAAAGCCGGCTAAAAAGTGAATAATCGATAATATAAACTTGAATTGTACTACTTCTTACTGGCTATTACTTCAACTTAGAAGCTTCTTCTGTGTTCTACTATGGTGCTTTTAGTGTGCCCGCATACCGCAGCACGCGACATAGCTTTGGAGACGATAAATGTAACCGTTTCAGAGAGAAGAGCGGCCAATGTGACGATCTGGCTTTAAATCGATTCGATAACAAATGACGGAAACGGACGGATTTCTCAGGTTTTTACTACATATGAACACTTTTCACATTCTCCCGTGCAACGCGGCTGCTAGTCTTCCTTTCATGCAAAATCTTAAGGTCCTAAGTCGTGTCCAAGCGACCAAAGCCGGCATAAAAGTGATTAGTCGACAACTAAAACATAAATAGTACTACTTCTTACTGGCTATTACTTCAACTTAGAAGCTTCTTCTGTGTTCTACTATGGTGCTTTTAGTGTTCCCGCATACCGCAGCACGCGACATAGCTTTGCAGACGATAAATGTAACCGTTTCAGAGAGAAGAGCGGCCAATGTGACGATCTGGCTTTAAATCGATTCGATAACAAATGACGAAAACGGAAGGATTTCTCAGGTTTTTACTACATATGAACTCTTTTCACATTCTCGCGTGCAACGCGGCTGCTGGTCTTCCTTTCATGCAAACTCTTAAGGTCCTAAGTCATGTCGAAGCCACCAAAGCCGGCTAAAAAGTGGTTAATCGACAACTAAAACTTAAATAGTACTACTTCTTACTGGCTATTACTTCAATGTAGAAGCTTCTTCTGTGTTCTAATATGGTGCTTTTAGTGTCTCCGCATACCGCAGCACGCGACATAGCTTTGCTGACGATAAATGTAACCGTCTCAGAGAGAAAAGCGGCCAATGTGACGATCTGGCTTTAAGTCGTTTCGATAACAAATGACGAAAACGGACGGATTTCTCAGGTTTTTACTACATATGAACACTTTTCACATTCTCCCATGCAACGCGGCTGCTAGTCCTCCATTCATGCAGAATCTTAAGGTCCTAGGTCATGTTCAAACCACCAAAGACGGCTAAAAAGTTAATAATCGATAACTAAAACTTGAATTGTACTACTTCTTACTGGCTATTACTTCAACTTAGAAGCTTCTTCTGTATTCTACTATTGTGCTTTTAGTGTTTCCGCATACCGCAGCACGCGACATAGCTTTGCAGACAATAAATGTAACCGTCTCAGAGAGAAAAGCGGCCAATGTGACGATCTGGCTTTAAGTCGATTCAATAACAAATGACGATAACTGACGGATTTCTCAGGTTTTTACTACATATGAACACTTTTCACATTCTCCCGTGCAACGCGGCTGCTAGTCCTCCTTTCATGCAAAATCTTAAGGTCCAAGGTCTTATCCAAGCCACCAAAGCCGGCTAAAAAGTGAATAATCTATAATTAAAACTTGAATTGAACTACTTCTTACTGGCTATTGCTTCAACTTAGAAGCTTCTTCTGTGTTCTACTATGGTGCTTTAAGTGTCTCCGTATACGGCAGCACGCGACATAGCTTTGCAGACGATAAATGTAACCGTCTCAGAGAGAAAAGCGGCCAATGTGACGATCTGGCTTTAAATGGATTCGATAACAAATACGAAACCGGACGGATTTCCCAGGTTTTTACTACATATGAACACTTTTCACATTCTCCCGTGCAACGCGGCTGCTAGTCCTCCTTTCATGCAAAATCTTAAGGTCCTAGGTCATGTCCAAGCCACCAAAGCCGGCTAAAAAGTGAATAATCGACAACTAAAACTTGAATTGTACTACTTCTTACTGGCTATTACTTCAACTTAGAAGTTTCTTCTGTGTTCTAATATGGTGCTTTTTGTGTCTCCGCATACCGCAGCACGCGACATAGCATTGCAGAAGATAAATGTAACCGTCTCAGAGAGAAAAGCAGCCAATGTGACGATCTCGCTTTAAGTCGATTCGATAACAAATGACGATAACGGACGGATTTCTCAGGTTTTTACACCATATGAACACTTTTCACATTCTCCCATGCAACGCGGCTGCTAGTCCTCCTTTCATGCAAAATCTTAAGGTCCTAGGTCTTATCCAAGCCACCAAAGCCGGCTAAAAAGTGAATAATCGATAATATAAACTTGAATTGTACTACTTCTTACTGGCTATTACTTCAACTTAGAAGCTTCTTCTGTGTTCTACTATGGTGCTTTTAGTGTGCCCGCATACCGCAACACGCGACATAGCTTTGCAGACGATAAATGTAACCGTTTCAGAGAGAAGAGCGGCCAATGTGACGATCTGGCTTTAAATCGATTCGATAACAAATGACGAAAACGGACGGATTTCTCAGGTTTTTACTACATATGAACACTTTTCACATTCTCCCGTGCAACGCGGCTGCTAGTCTTCCTTTCATGCAAAATCTTAAGGTCCTAAGTCATGTCCAAGCGACCAAAGCCGGCATAAAAGTGATTAGTCGACAACTAAAACATAAATAGTACTACTTCTTACTGGCTATTACTTCAATTTAGAAGCTTCTTCTGTGTTCTAATATGGTGCTTTTAGTGTCTCCGCATACCGCAGCACGCGACATAGCTTTGCAGGCGATAAATGTAACCGTCTCAGAGAGAAAAGCGGCCAATGTGACGATCTGGCTTTAAGTCGATTCGATAACAAATGCCGATAACGGACGGATTTATCAGGTTTTTACTTCATATGAACACTTTTCACATTCTCCCGTGCAACGCGGCTGCTAGTCTTCCTTTCATGCAAAATCTTAAGGTCCTAGGTCTTATCCAAGCCACCAAAGCCGGCTAAAAAGTGAATAATCGATAATAGAAACTTGAATTGTACTACTTCTTACTGGCTATTACTTCAACTTAGAAGCTTCTTCTGTGTTCTACTATGGTGCTTTTAGTGTGCCCGCATACCGCAGCACGCGACATAGCTTTGCAGGCGATAAATGTAACCGTTTCAGAGAGAAGAGCGGCCAATGTGACGATCTGGCTTTAAATCGATTCGATAACAAATGACGAAAACGGACGGATTTCTCAGGTTTTTACTACATATGAACACTTTTCACATTCTCAAGTGCAACGCGGCTGCTAGTCTTCCTTTCATGCAAAATCTTAAGGTCCTAAGTCATGTCCAAGCCACCAAAGCCGGAGAAAAAGTGATTAGTCGACAACTAAAACATAAATAGTACTACTTCTTACTGGCTATTACTTCAATTTAGAAGCTTCTTCTGTGTTCTAATATGGTGCTTTTAGTGTCTCCGCATACCGCAGCACGCGACATAGCTTTGCAGGCGATAAATGTAACCGTCTCAGAGAGAAAAGCGGCCAATGTGACGATCTGGCTTTAAGTCGATTCGATAACAAATGACGATAACGGACGGATTTCTCAGGTTTTTACTTCATATGAACACTTTTCACATTCTCCCGTGCAACGCGGCTGCTAGTCCTCCTTTCATGCAAAATCTTAAGGTCCTAGGTCTTATCCAAGCCACCAAAGCCGGCTAAAAAGTGAATAATCGATAATTAAAACTTGAATTGTACTACTTCTTACTGGCTATTACTTCAACTTAGAAGCTTCTTCTGTGTTCTACTATGGTGCTTTTAGTGTTCCCGCATACCGCAGCACGCGACATAGCTTTGCAGACGATAAATGTAACCGTTTTAGAGAGAAGAGCGGCCAATGTGACGATCTGGCTTTAAATCGATTCGATAACAAATGACGGAAACGGACGGATTTCTCAGGTTTTTACTACATATGAACACTTTTCACATTCTCCCGTGCAACGCGGCTGCTAGTCTTCCTTTCATGCAAAATCTTAAGGTCCTAAGTCATGTCCAAGCCACCAAAGCCGGCTAAAAAGTGATTAATCGACAACTAAAACTTAAATAGTACTACTTCTTACTGGCTATTACTTCAATTTAGAAGCTTCTTCTGTGTTCTAATATGGTGCTTCTAGTGTCTCCGCATACCGCAGCACGCGACACAGCTTTGCTGACGATAAATGTAACCGTCTCAGAGAGAAAAGCGGCCAATGTGACGATCTGGCTTTAAGTCGTTTCGATAACAAATGACGAAAACGGACGGATTTCTCAGGTTTTTACTACATATGAACACTTTTCACATTCTCCCGTGCAACGCGGCTGCTAGTCCTCCTTTCATGCAAAATCTTATGGTCCTAGGTCATGTCCAAGCCACCAAAGCCGGCTAAAAAGTGAATAATCGACAACTAAAACTTGAATTGTACTACTTCTTACTGGCTATTACTTCAACTTAGAAGATCCTTCTGTGTTCTAATATGGTGCTTTTAGTGTCTCCACATACCGCAGCACGCGACATAGCTTTGCAGACGATAAATGTAACCGTCTCAGGGAGAAAAGCGGCCAATGTGACGATCTGGCTTTAAGTCGATTCCATAACAAATGTCGAAAATGGTCAGATTTCTCAGGTTTTTACTACATATGAACACTTTGACATTCTCACATGCAACGCGGCTGCTAGTCCTCCTTTCATGCAAAATCTTACGGTCCTAGGTCATGTACAAGCCACCAAAGCCGGCTAAAAGGTGAATAATCGATAACTTAAACTTCAATTGTACTTCTTCTTACTGGCTATTGCTTCAACTTAGAAACTTCTTCTGTGTTCTACTATGGTGCTTTTAGTGTTTCCGCATACCGCAGCACGCGACATAGCTTTGCAGACGATAAATGTAACCGTCTCAGAGAGAAAAGCGGCCAATGTGACGATCTGGCTTTAAGTCGATTCGATAACAAATGACGAAAACGGACGGATTTCTCAGGTTTTTACTACATATGAACACTTTTCACATTCTCCCGTGCAACGCGGCTGCTAGTCCTCCTTTCATGCAAAATCTTAAGGTCCTAGGTCATGTCCAAGCCACCAAAGCCGGCTAAAAGGTGAATAATCGATAACTAAAACTTGAATTGTACTTCTTCTTACTGGCTATTGCTTCAACTTAGTGGCTTCTTATGTATTCTACTATTATGCTTTTAGTGTTTTCTCATACCGCAGCACGCGACATAGCATTGCAGACGATAAATGTAACCGTCTCAGAGAGAAAAGCGGCCAATGTGACGATCTCGCTTTAAGTCGATTCGATAACAAATGACGATAACGGACGGATTTCTCAGGTTTTTACACCATATGAACACTTTTCACATTCTCCCGTGCAACGCGGCTGCTAGTCCTCCTTTCATGCAAAATCTTAAGGTCCTAGGTCTTATCCAAGCCACCAAAGCCGGCTAAAAAGTGAATAATCGATAATATAAACTTGAATTGTACTACTTCTTACTGGCTATTACTTCAACTTAGAAGCTTCTTCTGTGTTCTACTATGGTGCTTATAGTGTCTCCGCATACCGCAGCACGCGACATAGCTTTGCAGACGATAAATGTAACCGTTTCAGAGAGAAGAGCGGCCAATGTGACGATCTGGCTTTAAATCGATTCGATAACAAATGACGAAAACGGACGGATTTCTCAGGTTTTTACTACATATGAACACTTTTCACATTCTCAAGTGCAACGCGGCTGCTAGTCTTCCTTTCATGCAAAATCTTAAGGTCCTAAGTCATGTCCAAGCGACCAAAGCCGGCATAAAAGTGATTAGTCGACAACTAAAACATAAATAGTACTACTTCTTACTGGCTATTACTTCAATTTAGAAGCTTCTTCTGTGTTCTAATATGGTGCTTTTAGTGTCTCCGCATACCGCAGCACGCGACATAGCTTTGCAGGCGATAAATGTAACCGTCTCAGAGAGAAAAGCGGCCAATGTGACGATCTGGCTTTAAGTCGATTCGATAACAAATGACGATAACGGACGGATTTATCAGGTTTTTACTTCATATGAACACTTTTCACATTCTCCCGTGCAACGCGGCTGCTAGTCTTCCTTTCATGCAAAATCTTAAGGTCCTAGGTCTTATCCAAGTCACCAAAGCCGGCTAAAAAGTGAATAATCGATAATTAAAACTAGAATTGTACTACTTCTTACTGGCTATTACTTCAACTTAGAAACTTCTTCTGTGTTCTACTATGGTGCTTTTAGTGTTCCCGCATACCGCAGCACGCGACATAGCTTTTCAGACGATAAATGTAACCGTCTCAGAGAGAAAAGCGGCCAATGTGACGATCTCGCTTTAAGTCGATTCGATAACAAATGACGATAACGGACGGATTTCTCAGGTTTTTACTCCATATGAACACTTTTCACATTCTCCCGTGCAACGCGGCTGCTAGTCCTCCTTTCATGCAAAATCTTAAGGTCCTAGGTCTTATCCAAGCCACCAAAGCCGGCTAAAAAGTGAATAATCGATAACATAAACTTGAATTGTACTACTTCTTATTGGCTATTACTTCAACTTAGAACCTTCTTCTGTGTTCTACTATGGTGCTTTTAGTGTGCCCGCATACCGCAGCACGCGACATAGCTTTGCAGGCGATAAATGTAACCGTTTCAGAGAGAAGAGCGGCCAATGTGACGATCTGCCTTTAAATCGATTCGATAACAATTGACGAAAACGGACGGATTTCTCAGGTTTTTACTACATATGAACACTTTTCACATTCTCCCGTGCAACGCGGCTGCTAGTCTTCCTTTCATGCAAAATCTTAAGGTCCTAAGTCATGTCCAAGCCACCAAAGCCGGAGAAAAAGTGATTAGTCGACAACTAAAACTTAAATAGTTCTACTTCTTACTGGCTATTACTTCAATTTAGAAGCTTCTTCTGTGTTCTAATATGGTGCTTTTAGTGTCTCCGCAGACCGCAGCACGCGACATAGCTTTGCTGACGATAAATGTAACCGTCTCACAGAGAAAAGCGGCCAATGTGACGATCTGGCTTTAAGTCGTTTCGATAACAAATGACGAAAACGGACGGATTTCTCAGGATTTTACTACATATGATCACTTTTCACATTCTCCCATGCAACGCGGCTGCTAGTCCTCCTTTCATGCAGAATCTTAAGGTCCTAGGTCATGTTCAAACCACCAAAGACGGCTAAAAAGTGAATAATCGATAACTAAAACTTGAATTGTACTACTTCTTACTGGCTATTACTTCAACTTAGAAGCTTCTTCTGTATTCTACTATTGTGCTTCTAGTGTTTCCGCATACCGCAGCACGCGACATAGCTTTGCAGACGATAAATGTAACTGTCTCACAGAGAAAAGCGGCCAATGTGACGATCTCGCTTTAAGTCGATTCGATAACAAATGACGATAACGGACGGATTTCTCAGGTTTTTACACCATATGAACACTTTTCACATTCTCCCGTGCAACGCGGCTGCTAGACCTCCTTTCATGCAAAATCTTAAGGTCCTAGGTCTTATCCAAGCCACCAAAACCGGCTAAAAAGTGAATAATCGATAATATAAACTTGAATTGTACTACTTCTTACTGGCTATTACTTCAACTTAGAAGCTTCTTCTGTGTTCTACTATGGTGCTTTTAGTGTGCCCGCATACCGCAGCACGCGACATAGCTTTGGAGACGATAAATGTAACCGTTTCAGAGAGAAGAGCGGCCAATGTGACGATCTGGCTTTAAATCGATTCGATAACAAAAGACGAAAACGGACGGATTTCTCAGGTTTTTACTACATATGAACTCTTTTCACATTCTCCCGTGCAACGCGGCTGCTAGTCTTCCTTTCATGCAAACTCTTAAGGTCCTAAGTCATGTCGAAGCCACCAAAGCCGGCTAAAAAGTGGTTAATCGACAACTAAAACTTAAATAGTACTACTTCTTACTGGCTATTACTTCAATTTAGAAGCTTCTTCTGTGTTCTAATATGGTGCTTTTGTGTCTCCGCATACCGCAGCACGCGACATAACTTTGCTGACGATAAATGTAACCGTCTCAGAGAGAAAAGCGGCCAATGTGACGATCTGGCTTTAAGTCGTTTCGATAACAAATGACGATAACGGACGGATTTCTCAGGTTTTTACTTCATATGAACACTTTTCACATTCTCCCGTGCAACGCGGCTGCTAGTCCTCCTTTCATGCAAAATCTTAAGGTCCTAGGTCTTATCCAAGCCACCAAAGCCGGCTAAAAAGTGAATAATCGATAATTAAAACTTGAATTGTACTACTTCTTACTGGCTATTACTTCAACTTAGAAGCTTCTTCTGTGTTCTACTATGGTGCTTTTAGTGTTCCCGCATACCGCAGCACGCGACATAGCTTTGCAGACGATAAATGTAACCGTTTTAGAGAGAAGAGCGGCCAATGTGACGATCTGGCTTTAAATCGATTCGATAACAAATGACGGAAACGGACGGATTTCTCAGGTTTTTACTACATATGAACACTTTTCACATTCTCCCGTGCAACGCGGCTGCTAGTCTTCCTTTCATGCAAAATCTTAAGGTCCTAAGTCATGTCCAAGCCACCAAAGCCGGCTAAAAAGTGATTAATCGACAACTAAAACTTAAATAGTACTACTTCTTACTGGCTATTACTTCAATTTAGAAGCTTCTTCTGTGTTCTAATATGGTGCTTCTAGTGTCTCCGCATACCGCAGCACGCGACATAGCTTTGCTGACGATAAATGTAACCGTCTCAGAGAGAAAAGCGGCCAATGTGACGATCTGGCTTTAAGTCGTTTCGATAACAAATGACGAAAACGGACGGATTTCTCAGGTTTTTACTACATATGAACACTTTTCACATTCTCCCATGCAACGCGGTTGCTAGTCCTCCTTTCATGCAGAATCTTAAGGTCCTAGGTCATGTTCAAGCCACCAAAGACGGCTAAAAAGTGAATAATCGACAACTAAAACTTGAATTGTACTACTTCTTACTGGCTATTACATCAACTTAGAAGCTTCTTCTGTACTCTACTATGGTGCTTTTAGTGTTTCCGCATACCGCAGCATGCGACATAGCTTTGCAGACGATAAATGTAACCGTCTCAGAGAGAAAAGCGGCCAATGTGACGATCTATCTTTAAGTCGATTCGATTACAAATGACGAAAAGGGACGGATTTCTCAGGTTTTTACTACATATGAACACTTTTCACATTCTCCCGTGCAACGCGGCTGCTAGTCCTCCTTTCATGCAAAATCTTATGGTCCTAGGTCATGTCCAAGCCACCAAAGCCGGCTAAAAAGTGAATAATCGACAACTAAAACTTGAATTGTACTACTTCTTACTGGCTATTACTTCAACTTAGAAGATCCTTCTGTGTTCTAATATGGTGCTTTTAGTGTCTCCACATACCGCAGCACGCGACATACCTTTGCAGACGATAAATGTAACCGTCTCAGGGAGAAAAGCGGCCAATGTGACGATCTGGCATTAAGTCGATTCCATAACAAATGTCGAAAATGGTCAGATTTCTCAGGTTTTTACTACATATGAACACTTTCACATTCTCACATGCAACGCGGCTGCTAGTCCTCCTTTCATGCAAAATCTTACGGTCCTAGGTCATGTACAAGCCACCAAAGCCGGCTAAAAGGTGAATAATCGATAACTTAAACTTCAATTGTACTTCTTCTTACTGGCTATTGCTTCAACTTAGAAACTTCTTCTGTGTTCTACTATGGTGCTTTTAGTGTTTCCGCATACCGCAGCACGCGACATAGCTTTGCAGACGATAAATGTAACCGTCTCAGAGAGAAAAGCGGCCAATGTGACGATCTGGCTTTAAGTCGATTCGATAACAAATGACGAAAACGGACGGATTTCTCAGGTTTTTACTACATATGAACACTTTTCACATTCTCCCGTGCAACGCGGCTGCTAGTCCTCCTTTCATGCAAAATCTTAAGGTCCTAGGTCATGTCCAAGCCACTAAAGCCGGCTAAAAGGTGAATAATCGATAACTAAAACTTGAATTGTACTTCTTCTTACTGGCTATTGCTTCAACTTACAAGCTTCTTCTGTATTCTACTATTATGCTTTTAGTGTTTTCTCATACCGCAGCATGCGACATAGCTTTGCAGACGATAAATGTAACCGTCTCAGAGAGAAAAGCGGCCAATGTGACGATCTGGCTTTAAGTGGATACGATAACAAATACGAATCCGGACGGATTTCCCAGGTTTTTACTACATATGAACACTTTTCACATTCTCCCGTGCAACGCGGCTGCTAGTCCTCCTTTCATGCAAAATCTTAAGGTCCTAGGTCATGTCCAAGAAACCAAAGCCGGCTAAAAAGTGAATAATCGACAACTAAAAATTGAAATGTACTACTTCTTACTGGCTATTACTTCAACTTAGAAGTTTCTTCTGTGTTCTAATATGGTGCTTTTTGTGTCTCCGCATACCGCAGCACGCGACATAGCATTGCAGACGATAAATGTAACCGTCTCAGAGAGAAAAGCGGCCAATGTGACGATCTCGCTTTAAGTCGATTCGATAACAAATGACGATAACGGACGGATTTCTCAGGTTTTTACACCATATGAACACTTTTCACATTCTCCCGTGCAACGCGGCTGCTAGTCCTCCTTTCATGCAAAATCTTAAGGTCCTAGGTCTTATCCAAGCCACCAAAGCCGGCTAAAAAGTGAATAATCGATAATATAAACTTGAATTGTACTACTTCTTACTGGCTATTACTTCAACTTAGAAGCTTCTTCTGTGTTCTACTATGGTGCTTTTAGTGTGCCCGCATACCGCAGCACGCGACATAGCTTTGCAGACGATAAATGTAACCGTTTCAGAGAGAAGAGCGGCCAATGTGACGATCTGGCTTTAAATCGATTCGATAACAAATGACGAAAACGGACGGATTTCTCAGGTTTTTACTACATATGAACACTTTTCACATTCTCAAGTGCAACGCGGCTGCTAGTCTTCCTTTCATGCAAAATCTTAAGGTCCTAAGTCATGTCCAAGCGACCAAAGCCGGCATAAAAGTGATTAGTCGACAACTAAAACATAAATAGTACTACTTCTTACTGGCTATTACTTCAATTTAGAAGCTTCTTCTGTGTTCTAATATGGTGCTTTTAGTGTCTCCGCATACCGCAGCACGCGACATAGCTTTGCAGGCGATAAATGTAACCGTCTCAGAGAGAAAAGCGGCCAATGTGACGATCTGGCTTTAAGTCGATTCGATAACAAATGACGATAACGGACGGATTTATCAGGTTTTTACTTCATATGAACACTTTTCACATTCTCCCGTGCAACGCGGCTGCTAGTCTTCCTTTCATGCAAAATCTTAAGGTCCTAGGTCTTATCCAAGACACCAAAGCCGGCTAAAAAGTGAATAATCGATAATTAAAACTAGAATTGTACTACTTCTTACTGGCTATTACTTCAACTTAGAAACTTCTTCTGTGTTCTACTATGGTGCTTTTAGTGTTCCCGCATACCGCAGCACGCGACATAGCTTTTCAGACGATAAATGTAACCGTCTCAGAGAGAAAAGCGGCCAATGTGACGATCTCGCTTTAAGTCGATTCGATAACAAATGACGATAACGGACGGATTTCTCAGGTTTTTACTCCATATGAACACTTTTCACATTCTCCCGTGCAACGCGGCTGCTAGTCCTCCTTTCATGCAAAATCTTAAGGTCCTAGGTCTTATCCAAGCCACAAAAGCCGGCTAAAAAGTGAATAATCGATAACATAAACTTGAATTGTACTACTTCTTATTGGCTATTACTTCAACTTAGAAGCTTCTTCTGTGTTCTACTATGGTGCTTTTAGTGTGCCCGCATACAGCAGCACGCGACATAGCTTTGCAGGCGATAAATGTAACCGTTTCAGAGAGAAGAGCGGCCAATGTGACGATCTGCCTTTAAATCGATTCGATAACAATTGACGAAAACGGACGGATTTCTCAGGTTTTTACTACATATGAACACTTTTCACATTCTCCCGTGCAACGCGGCTGCTAGTCTTCCTTTCATGCAAAATCTTAAGGTCCTAAGTCATGTCCAAGCCACCAAAGCCGGAGAAAAAGTGATTAGTCGACAACTAAAACTTAAATAGTTCTACTTCTTACTGGGTATTACTTCAATTTAGAAGCTTCTTCTGTGTTCTAATATGGTGCTTTTAGTGTCTCCGCAGACCGCAGCACGCGACATAGCTTTGCTGACGATAAATGTAACCGTCTCACAGAGAAAAGCGGCCAATGTGACGATCTGGCTTTAAGTCGTTTCGATAACAAATGACGAAAACGGACGGATTTCTCAGGATTTTACTACATATGATCACTTTTCACATTCTCCCATGCAACGCTGCTGCTAGTCCTCCTTTCATGCAGAATCTTAAGGTCCTAGGTCATGTTCAAACCACCAAAGACGGCTAAAAAGTGAATAATCGATAACTAAAACTTGAATTGTACTACTTCTTACTGGCTATTACTTCAACTTAGAAGCTTCTTCTGTATTCTACTATTGTGCTTCTAGTGTTTCCGCATACCGCAGCACGCGACATAGCTTTGCAGACGATAAATGTAACTGTCTCACAGAGAAAAGCGGCCAATGTGACGATCTCGCTTTAAGTCGATTCGATAACAAATGACGATAACGGACGGATTTCTCAGGTTTTTACACCATATGAACACTTTTCACATTCTCCCGTGCAACGCGGCTGCTAGACCTCCTTTCATGCAAAATCTTAAGGTCCTAGGTCTTATCCAAGCCACCAAAACCGGCTAAAAAGTGAATAATCGATAATATAAACTTGAATTGTACTACTTCTTACTGGCTATTACTTCAACTTAGAAGCTTCTTCTGTGTTCTACTATGGTGCTTTTAGTGTGCCCGCATACCGCAGCACGCGACATAGCTTTGGAGACGATAAATGTAACCGTTTCAGAGAGAAGAGCGGCCAATGTGACGATCTGGCTTTAAATCGATTCGATAACAAAAGACGAAAACGGACGGATTTCTCAGGTTTTTACTACATATGAACACTTTTCACATTCTCCCGTGCAACGCGGCTGCTAGTCTTCCTTTCATGCAAAATCTTAAGGTCCTAAGTCATGTCCAAGCGACCAAAGCCGGCATAAAAGTGATTAGTCGACAACTAAAACATAAATAGTACTACTTCTTACTGGCTATTACTTCAACTTAGAAGCCTCTTCTGTGTTCTACTATGGTGCTTTTAGTGTTCCCGCATACCGCAGCACGCGACATAGCTTTGCAGACGATAAATGTAACCGTTTCAGAGAGAAGAGCGGCCAATGTGACGATATGGCTTTAAATCGATTCGATAGCAAATGACGAAAACGGAAGGATTTCTCAGGTTTTTACTACATATGAACTCTTTTCACATTCTCCCGTGCAACGCGGCTGCTAGTCTTCCTTTCATGCAAACTCTTAAGGTCCTAAGTCATGTCGAAGCCACCAAAGCCGGCTAAAAAGTGGTTAATCGACAACTAAAACTTAAATAGTACTACTTCTTACTGGCTATTACTTCAATTTAGAAGCTTCTTCTGTGTTCTAATATGGTGCTTTTGTGTCTCCGCATACCGCAGCACGCGACATAGCTTTGCTGACGATAAATGTAACCGTCTCAGAGAGAAAAGCGGCCAATGTGACGATCTGGCTTTAAGTCGTTTCGATAACAAATGACGAAAACGGACGGATTTCTCAGGTTTTTACTACATATGAACACTTTTCACATTCTCCCATGCAACGCGGCTGCTAGTCCTCCATTCATGCAGAATCTTAAGGTCCTAGGTCATGTTCAAACCACCAAAGACGGCTATAAAGTTAATAATCGATAACTAAAACTTGAATTGTACTACTTCTTACTGGCTATTACTTCAACTTAGAAGCTTCTTCTGTATTCTACTATTGTGCTTTTAGTGTTTCCGCATACCGCAGCACGCGACATATCTTTGCAGACAATAAATGTAACCGTCTCAGAGAGAAAAGCGGCCAATGTGACGATCTGGCTTTAAGTCGATTCAATAACAAATGACGATAACGGACGGATTTCTCAAGTTTTTACTACATATGAACACTTTTCACATTCTCCCGTGCAACGCGGCTGCTAGTCATCCTTTCATGCAAAATCTTAAGGTCCAAGGTCTTATCCAAGCCACCAAAGCCGGCTAAAAAGTGAATAATCTACAATTAAAACTTGAATTGAACTACTTCTTACTGGCTATTGCTTCAACTTAGAAGCTTCTTCTGTGTTCTACTATGGTGCTTTAAGTGTCTCCGTATACGGCAGCACGCGACATAGCTTTGCAGACGATAAATGTAACCGTCTCAGAGAGAAAAGCGGCCAATGTGACGATCTGGCTTTAAGTGGATTCGATAACAAATACGAAACCGGACGGATTTCCCAGGTTTTTACTACATATGAACACTTTTCACATTCTCCCGTGCAACGCGGCTGCTAGTCCTCCTTTCATGCAAAATCTTAAGGTCCTAGGTCATGTCCAAGCCACCAAAGCCGGCTAAAAAGTGAATAATCGATAACTAAAACTTTAATTGTACTACTTCTTACTGGCTATTACTTCAACTTAGAAGTTTCTTCTGTGTTCTAATATGGTGCTTTTTGTGTCTCCGCATACCGCAGCACGCGACATAGCATTGCAGACGATAAATGTAACCGTCTCAGAGAGAAGAACGGCCAATGTGACGATCTCGCTTTAAGTCGATTCGATAACAAATGACGATAACGGACGGATTTCTCAGGTTTTTACACCATATGAACACTTTTCACATTCTCCCATGCAACGCGGCTGCTAGTCCTCCTTTCATGCAAAATCTTAAGGTCCTAGGTCTTATCCAAGCCACCAAAGCCGGCTAAAAAGTGAATAATCGATAATATAAACTTGAATTGTACTACTTCTTACTGGCTATTACTTCAACTTAGAAGCTTCTTCTGTGTTCTACTATGGTGCTTTTAGTGTGCCCGCATACCGCAGCACGCGACATAGCTTTGCAGACGATAAATGTAACCGTTTCAGAGAGAAGAGCGGCCAATGTGACGATCTGGCTTTAAATCGATTCGATAACAAATGACGAAAACGGACGGATTTCTCAGGTTTTTACTACATATGAACACTTTTCACATTCTCCCGTGCAACGCGGCTGCTAGTCTTCCTTTCATGCAAAATCTTAAGGTCCTAAGTCATGTCCAAGCGACCAAAGCCGGCATAAAAGTGATTAGTCGACAACTAAAACATAAATAGTACTACTTCTTACTGGCTATTACTTCAATTTAGAAGCTTCTTCTGTGTTCTAATATGGTGCTTTTAGTGTCTCCGCATACCGCAGCACGCGACATAGCTTTGCAGGCGATAAATGTAACCGTCTCAGAGAGAAAAGCGGCCAATGTGACGATCTGGCTTTAAGTCGATTCGATAACAAATGACGATAACGGACGGATTTATCAGGTTTTTACTTCATATGAACACTTTTCACATTCTCCCGTGCAACGCGGCTGCTAGTCTTCCTTTCATGCAAAATCTTAAGGTCCTAGGTCTTATCCAAGCCACCAAAGCCGGCTAAAAAGTGAATAATCGATAATAGAAACTTGAATTGTACTACTTCTTACTGGCTATTACTTCAACTTAGAAGCTTCTTCTGTGTTCTACTATGGTGCTTTTAGTGTTCCCGCATACCGCAGCACGCGACATAGCTTTTCAGACGATAAATGTAACCGTCTCAGAGAGAAAAGCGGCCAATGTGACGATCTCGCTTTAAGTCGATTCGATAACAAATGACGATAACGGACGGATTTCTCAGGTTTTTATTTCATATGAACACTTTTCACATTCTCCCGTGCAACGCGGCTGGTAGTCCTCCTTTCATGCAAAATCTAAAGGTCCTAGGTCTTATCCAAGCCACCAAAGCCGGCTAAAAACTGAATAATCGATAATTAAAACTTGAATTGTACTACTTCTTACTGGCTATTACTTCAACTTAGAAGCTTCTTCTGTGTTCTACTATGGTGCTTTGAATGATTCCGCATACCGCAGCACGCGACATAGCTTTGCAGACGATAAATGTAACCGTTTCAGAGAGAGGAGCGGCCAATGTGACGATCTGGCTTTAAATCGATTCGATAACAAATGACGAAAACGGACGGATTTCTCAGGTTTTTACTACATATGAACACTTTTCACATTCTCCCGTGCAAGGCGACTGATAGTCCTCCTTTCATGCAAAATCTTAAGGTCCTAAGTCATGTCCAAGCCACCAAAGCCGGCTAAAAAGTGATTAATCGACAACTAAAACTTAAATAGTACTACTTCTTACTGGCTATTACTTCAATTTAGAAGCTTCTTCTGTGTTCTAATATGGTGCTTCTAGTGTCTCCGCATACCGCAGCACGCGACATAGCTTTGCTGACGATAAATGTAACCGTCTCAGAGAGAAAAGCGGCCAATGTGACGATCTGGCTTTAAGTCGTTTCGATAACAAATGACGAAAACGGACGGATTTCTCAGGTTTTTACTACATATGAACACTTTTCACATTCTCCCATGCAACGCGGCTGCTAGTCCTCCTTTCATGCAGAATCTTAAGGTCCTAGGTCATGTTCAAGCCACCAAAGACGGCTAAAAAGTGAATAATCGACAACTAAAACTTGAATTGTACTACTTCTTACTGGATATTACATCAACTTAGAAGCTTCTTCTGTACTCTACTATGGTGCTTTTAGTGTTTCCGCATACCGCAGCATGCGACATAGCTTTGCAGACGATAAATGTAACCGTCTCAGAGAGAAAAGCGGCCAATGTGACGATCTATCTTTAAGTCGATTCGATTACAAATGACGAAAAGGGACGGATTTCTCAGGTTTTTACTACATATGAACACTTTTCACATTCTCCCGTGCAACGCGGCTGCTAGTCCTCCTTTCATGCAAAATCTTATGGTCCTAGGTCATGTCCAAGCCACCAAAGCCGGCTAAAAAGTGAATAATCGACAACTAAAACTTGAATTGTACTACTTCTTACTGGCTATTACTTCAACTTAGAAGATCCTTCTGTGTTCTAATATGGTGCTTTTAGTGTCTCCACATACCGCAGCACGCGACATAGCTTTGCAGACGATAAATGTAACCGTCTCAGGGAGAAAAGCGGGCAATGTGACGATCTGGCTTTAAGTCGATTCCATAACAAATGTCGAAAATGGTCAGATTTCTCAGGTTTTTACTACATATGAACACTTTCACATTCTCACATGCAACGTGGCTGCTAGTCCTCCTTTCATGCAAAATCTTAAGGTCCTAGGTCATGTACAAGCCACCAAAGCCGGCTAAAAGGTGAATAATCGATAACTTAAACTTCAATTGTACTACTTCTTACTGGCTATTGCTTCAACTTAGAAGCTTCTTCTGTGTTCTACTATGGTGCTTTTAGTGTTTCCGCATACCGCAGCACGCGACATAGCTTTGCAGACGATAAATGTAACCGTCTCAGAGAGAAAAGCGGCCAATGTGACGATCTGGCTTTAAATCGATTCGATAACAAATGACGAAAACGGACGGATTTCTCAGGTTTTTACTACATATGAACCCTTTTCACATTCTCCCGTGCAACGCGGCTGCTAGTCCTCCTTTCATGCAAATTCTTAAGGTCCTAGGTCATGTCCAAGCCACCAAAGCCGGCTAAAAGGTGAATAATCGATAACTAAAACTTTAATTGTACTACTTCTTACTGGCTATTACTTCAACTTAGAAGTTCTTCTGTGTTCTACTATGGTGCTTTTAGTGTCTCCGCATACGGCAGCACGCGACATAGCTTTGCAGACGATAAATGTAACAGTCTCAGAGAGAAAAGCGGCCAATGTGACGATCTGGCTTTAAGTGCATTCGATAACAAAGACGAAACCGGACGGATTTCTCAGGTTTCTACTACATATGAACACTTTTCACATTCTCCCGTGCAACGCGACTGATAGTCCTCCTTTCATGCAAAATCTTAAGGTCCTAGGTCATGTCCAAGCCACCAAAGCCGGCTAAAGAGTGAATAATCGACAACTAAAACTTGAATTGTACTACTTCTTACTGGCTATTACTTCAACTTAGAAGTTTCTTCTGTGTTCTAATATGGTGCTTTTAGTGTTCCCGCATACCGCAGCACGCGACATAGCTTTGCAGACGATAAATGTAACCGTTTCAGAGAGAAGAGTGGCCAATGTGACGATCTGGCTTTAAATCGATTCGATAACAAATGACGAAAACGGACGGATTTCTCAGGTTTTTACTACATATGAACACTTTTCACATTCTCCCGTGCAACGCGGCTGCTAGTCTTCCTTTCATGCAAAATCTTAAGGTCCTAAGTCATGTCCAAGCCACCAAAGCAGGCTAAAAAGTGATTAATCGACAACTAAAACTTCAATTGTACTACTTCTTACTGGCTATTACTTCAATTTAGAAGCTTCTTCTGTGTTCTAATATGGTGCTTTTAGTGCCTCCGCATACCGCAGCACGCGACATAGCTTTGCTGACGATAAATGTAACCGTCTCAGAGAGAAAAGCGGCCAATGTGACGATCTGGCTTTAAGTCGTTTCGATAACAAATGACGAAAACGGACGGATTTCTCAGGTTTTTACTACATATGAACACTTTTCACATTCTCCCATGCAACGCGGCTGCTAGTCCTCCTTTCATGCAGAATCTTAAGGTCCTAGGTCATGTTCAAGCCACCAAAGACGGCTAAAAAGTGAATAATCGATAACTAAAACTTGAATTGTACTACTTCTTACTGGCTATTACTTCAACTTAGAAGCTTCTTCTGTGTTCTACTATTGTGCTTTTAGTGTATCCGCATACCTCAGCACGCGACATAGCTTTGCACACGATAAATGTAACCGTCTCAGAGAGAAAAGCGGCCAATGTGACGATCTGGCTTTAAGTCGATTCGATAACAAATAATGAAAATGGACAGATTTCTCAGGTTTTTACTACATATGAACACTTTTCACATTCTCCCATGCAACGCGGCTGCTAGTCCTCCTTTCATACTAAATCGTAAGGTCCTAGGTCATGTCCAAGCCACCAAAGCCGGCTAAAAGGTGAATAATCAATAACTAAAACTTGAATTGTACTACTTCTTACTGGCTATTGCTTCAACTTAGAAGCTTCTTCTGTATTCTACTATGGTGCTTTGAGTGTTTCCTCATACCGCAGCATGCGACATAGCTTTGCAGACGATAAATGTAACCGTCTGAGAGAGAAAAGCGGCCAATGTGACGATCTGGCTTTAAGTCGATTCGATTACAAATGACGAAAAGGGACGGATTTCTCATGTTTTTACTACATGTGAACACTTTTCTTATTCTCCCGTGCAACGCGGCTGCTAGTCCTCCTTTCATGCAAAATCTTAAGGTCCTAGGTCTTATCCAAGCCACCAAAGCCGGCTAAAAATTGTATAATCGATAAATAAAACTTGAATTGTACTACTTCTTACTGGCTATTACTTCAACTTAGAAGCTTCTTCTGTGTTCTACTATGGTGCTTTTAGTGTTCCCGCATACCGCAGCACGCGACATAGCTTTGCAGACGATAAATGTAACCGTTTCAGAGAGAAGAGCGGCCAATGTGACGATCTGGCTTTAATTCGATTCGATAACAAATGACGAAAACGGACGGATTTCTCAGGTTTTTACTACATATGAACACTTTTCACATTCTCCCGCGCAACGCGGCTGCTAGTCCTCCTTTCATGCAAAATCTTAAGGTGCTAGGTCTTATTCAAGCCACCAAAGCCGGCTAAAAAGTGTATAATCGATAAATAAAACTTGAATTGTACTACTTCTTACTGGCTATTACTTCAACTTAGAAGCTTCTTCTGTGTTCTACTATGGTGCTTTTAGTGTTCCCGCATACCGCAGCACGCGACATAGCTTTGCAGACGATAAATGTAACCGTTTCAGAGAGAAGAGCGGCCAGTGTGACGATCTGGCTTTAATTCGATTCGATAACAAATGACGAAAACGGACGGATTTCTCAGGTTTTTACTACATATGAACACTTTTCACATTCTCCCGTGCAACGCGGCTGCTAGTCTTCCTTTCATGCAAAATCTTAAGGTCCTAAGTCATGTCCAAGCCACCAAAGCCGGCTAAAAAGTGATTAATCGACAACTAAAACTTCAATTGTACTACTTCTTACTGGCTATTACTTCAATTTAGAAGCTTCTTCTGTGTTCTAATATGGTGCTTTTAGTGCCTCCGCATACCGCAGCACGCGACATAGCTTTGCTGACGATAAATGTAACCGTCTCAGAGAGAAAAGCGGCCAATGTGACGATCTGGCTTTAAGTCGTTTCGATAACAAATGACGAAAACGGACGGATTTCTCAGGTTTTTACTACATATGAACACTTTTCACATTCTCCCATGCAACGCGGCTGCTAGTCCTCCTTTCATGCAGAATCTTAAGGTCCTAGGTCATGTTCAAGCCACCAAAGACGGCTAAAAAGTGAATAATCGATAACTAAAACTTGAATTGTACTACTTCTTACTGGCTATTACTTCAACTTAGAAGCTTCTTCTGTGTTCTACTATTGTGCTTTTAGTGTATCCGCATACCTCAGCACGCGACATAGCTTTGCAGACGATAAATGTAACCGTCTCAGAGAGAAAAGCGGCCAATGTGACGATCTGGCTTTAAGTCGATTCGATAACAAATAATGAAAATGGACAGATTTCTCAGGTTTTTACTACATATGAACACTTTTCACATTCTCCCATGCAACGCGGCTGCTAGTCCTCCTTTCATACTAAATCGTAAGGTCCTAGGTCATGTCCAAGCCACCAAAGCCGGCTAAAAGGTGAATAATCGATAACTAAAACTTGAATTGTAATACTTCTTACTGGCTATTGCTTCAACTTAGAAGCTTCTTCTGTATTCTACTATGGTGCTTTGAGTGTGTCCTCATACCGCAGCATGCGACATAGCTTTGCAGACGATAAATGTAACCGTCTGAGAGAGAAAAGCGGCCAATGTGACGATCTGGCTTTAAGTCGATTCGATTACAAATGACGAAAAGGGACGGATTTCTCAGGTTTTTACTACATGTGAACACTTTTCTTATTCTCCCGTGCAACGCGGCTGCTAGTCCTCTTTTCATGCAAAATCTTAAGGTCCTAGGTCTTATCCAAGCCACCAAAGCCGGCTAAAAATTGTATAATCGATAAATAAAACTTGAATTGTACTACTTCTTACTGGCTATTACTTCAACTTAGAAGCTTCTTCTGTGTTCTACTATGGTGCTTTTAGTGTTCCCGCATACCGCAGCACGCGACATAGCTTTGCAGACGATAAATGTAACCGTTTCAGAGAGAAGAGCGGCCAATGTGACGATCTGGCTTTAATTCGATTCGATAACAAATGACGAAAACGGACGGATTTCTCAGGTTTTTACTACATATGAACACTTTTCACATTCTCCCCGCGCAACGCGGCTGCTAGTCCTCCTTTCATGCAAAATCTTAAGGTCCTAGGTCTTATTCAAGCCACCAAAGCCGGCTAAAAAGTGTATAATCGATAAATAAAACTTGAATTGTACTACTTCTTACTGGCTATTACTTCAACTTAGAAGCTTCTTCTGTGTTCTACTATGGTGCTTTTAGTGTTCCCGCATACCGCAGCACGCGACATAGCTTTGCAGACGATAAATGTAACCGTTTCAGAGAGAAGAGCGGCCAGTGTGACGATCTGGCTTTAATTCGATTCGATAACAAATGACGAAAACGGCCGGGTTTCTCAGGTTTTTACTACATATGAACACTTTTCACATTCTCCCGTGCAACGCGGCTGCTAGTCCTCCTATCATGCAAAATCTTAAGGTTCCACCTCATGTCCAAGCCACCAAATCCGGCTAAAAAGTGAGTAATCAATAACTAAAACTTGAATTGTACTACTTCTTACTGGCTATTGCTTCAACTTAGAAGCTTCTTCTGTATTCTACTATGGTGCTTTTAGTGTTTCCTCATACCGCAGCATGCGACATAGCTTTGCAGACGATAAATGTAACCGTCTCAGAGAGAAAAGCGGCCAATGTGACGATCTGACTTTAAGACGATTCGATAACAAATGACGAAAATGGACGGATTTCTCAGGTTTTTACTCCATATGAACACTTTTCACATTCTCCCGTGCTACGCGGCTCCTAGTCCTCCTTTCATGCAAAATCTTAAGGTCCTAGGTCTTATCCAAGCCACCAAAGCCGGCTAAAAAGTGAATAATCGATAATTAAAACTTGAATTGTACTACTTCTTACTGGCTATTACTTCAACTTAGAAGCTTCTTCTGTGTTCTACTATGGTGCTTTTAGTGTTCCCGCATACCGCAGCACGCGGCATAGCTTTGCAGACGATAAATGTAACCGTTTCAGAGAGAAGAGCGGCCAATGTGACGATCTGGCTTTAAATCGATTCGATAACAAATGACGAAAACGGACGGATTTATCAGGTTTTTACTACATATGAACACTTTTCACATTCTCCCGTGCAACGCGGCTGCTAGTCTTCGTTTCATGCAAAATCTTAAGGTCCTAAGTCATGTCCAAGCCACCAAAGCCGGCTAAAAAGTGATTAACCGACAACTAAAACTTAAATAGTACTACTTCTTACTGGCTATTACTTCAATTTAGAAGCTTCTTCTGTGTTCTAATATGGTGCTTTTAGTGCCTCCGCATACCGCAGCACGCGACATAGCTTTGCTGACGATAAATGTAACCGTCTCAGAGAGAAAAGCGGCCAATGTGACGATCTGGCTTTAAGTCGTTTCGATAACAAATGACGAAAACGGACGGATTTCTCAGGTTTTTACTACATATGAACACTTTTCACATTCTCCCATGCAACGCGGCTCCTAGTCCTCCTTTCATGCAGAATCTTAAGGTCCTAGGTCATGTCCAAGCCACCAAAGCCGGCTAAAAAGTGAATAATCGACAACTAAAACTTGAATTTTACTACTTCTTACTGGCTACTACTTCAACTTAGAAGCTTCTTCTGTGTTCAACTATGGTGCTTTTAGTGTTTCCGCATACCGCAGCACGCAACATAGCTTTGCAGACGATAAATGTAACCGTCTCAGAGAGAAAAGCGTCCAATGTGACGATCTGGCTTTAAGTCGATTCGATAACAAATGACGAAAAGGGACGGATTTCTCAGGTTTTTACTACATGTGAACACTTTTCACATTCTCCCGTGCAACGCGGCTGCTAGTCCTCCTTTCATGCAAAATCTTAAGGTCCTACGTCATGTCCAAGCCACCAAAGCTGGCTAAAAGGTGAATAATCAATAACTAAAAGTTTAATTGTACTACTTCTTACTGGCTATTACTTCAACATAGAAGTTTCTTCTGTGTTCTACTATGGTGCTTTTAGTGTCTCCGCATACGGCAGCACGCGACATAGCTTTGCAGACGATAAATGTAACCGTCTCAGAGAGAAAAGCGGCCAATGTGACGATCTGCCTTTAAGTGCATTCGATAACAAAGACGAAACCGGACGGATTTCTCAGGTTTCTACTACAATGAACACTTTTCACATTCTCCCGTGCAAGGCGACTGATAGTCCTCCTTTCATGCAAAATCTTAAGGTCCTAGGTCATGTCCAAGCCACCAAAGCGGCTAAAAAGTGAATAATCGACAACTAAAACTTGAATTGTACTACTTCTTACTGGCTATTACTTCAACTTAGAAGTTTCTTCTGTGTCTAATATGGTGCATTTAGTGACTCCGCATACCGCAGCACGCGACATTGCTTTGCAGACGATAAATGTAACCGTCTCAGAGAGAAAAGCGGCCAAAGTGACGATCTGGCTTTAAGTCGATTCGATAACAAATGTCGATTACGGACGGATTTCTCAGGTTTTTACTCCATATGAACACTTTTCACATTCTCCCGTGCAACGCGGCTGCTAGTCTTCCTTTCATGCAAAATCTTAAGGTCCTAAGTCATGTCCAAGCCACCAAAGCCGGCTAAAAAGTGATTAATCGACAACTAAAACTTCAATTGTACTACTTCTTACTGGCTATTACTTCAACATAGAAGTTTCTTCTGTGTTCTACTATGGTGCTTTTAGTGTCTCCGCATACGGCAGCACGCGACATAGCTTTGCAGACGATAAATGTAACCGTCTCAGAGAGAAAAGCGGCCAATGTGACGATCTGCCTTTAAGTGCATTCGATAACAAAGACGAAACCGGACGGATTTCTCAGGTTTCTACTACAATGAACACTTTTCACATTCTCCCGTGCAAGGCGACTGATAGTCCTCCTTTCATGCAAAATCTTAAGGTCCTAGGTCTTATCCAAGCCACCAAAGCCGGCTAAAAATTGTATAATCGATAAATAAAACTTGAATTGTACTACTTCTTACTGGCTATTACTTCAACTTAGAAGCTTCTTCTGTGTTCTACTATGGTGCTTTTAGTGTTCCCGCATACCGCAGCACGCGACATAGCTTTGCAGACGATAAATGTAACCGTTTCAGAGAGAAGAGCGGCCAATGTGACGATCTGGCTTTAATTCGATTCGATAACAAATGACGAAAACGGACGGATTTCTCAGGTTTTTACTACATATGAACACTTTTCACATTCTCCCGCGCAACGCGGCTGCTAGTCCTCCTTTCATGCAAAATCTTAAGGTCCTAGGTCTTATTCAAGCCACCAAAGCCGGCTAAAAAGTGTATAATCGATAAATAAAACTTGAATTGTACTACTTCTTACTGGCTATTACTTCAACTTAGAAGCTTCTTCTGTGTTCTACTATGGTGCTTTTAGTGTTCCCGCATACCGCAGCACGCGACATAGCTTTGCAGACGATAAATGTAACCGTTTCAGAGAGAAGAGCGGCCAGTGTGACGATCTGGCTTTAATTCGATTCGATAACAAATGACGAAAACGGCCGGGTTTCTCAGGTTTTTACTACATATGAACACTTTTCACATTCTCCCGTGCAACGCGGCTGCTAGTCCTCCTATCATGCAAAATCTTAAGGTTCCACCTCATGTCCAAGCCACCAAATCCGGCTAAAAAGTGAGTAATCAATAACTAAAACTTGAATTGTACTACTTCTTACTGGCTATTGCTTCAACTTAGAAGCTTCTTCTGTATTCTACTATGGTGCTTTTAGTGTTTCCTCATACCGCAGCATGCGACATAGCTTTGCAGACGATAAATGTAACCGTCTCAGAGAGAAAAGCGGCCAATGTGACGATCTGACTTTAAGACGATTCGATAACAAATGACGAAAATGGACGGATTTCTCAGGTTTTTACTCCATATGAACACTTTTCACATTCTCCCGTGCTACGCGGCTCCTAGTCTCCCTTTCATGCAAAATCTTAAGGTCCTAGGTCTTATCCAAGCCACCAAAGCCGGCTAAAAAGTGAATAATCGATAATTAAAACTTGAATTGTACTACTTCTTACTGGCTATTACTTCAACTTAGAAGCTTCTTCTGTGTTCTACTATGGTGCTTTTAGTGTTCCCGCATACCGCAGCACGCGGCATAGCTTTGCAGACGATAAATGTAACCGTTTCAGAGAGAAGAGCGGCCAATGTGACGATCTGGCTTTAAATCGATTCGATAACAAATGACGAAAACGGACGGATTTATCAGGTTTTTACTACATATGAACACTTTTCACATTCTCCCGTGCAACGCGGCTGCTAGTCTTCGTTTCATGCAAAATCTTAAGGTCCTAAGTCATGTCCAAGCCACCAAAGCCGGCTAAAAAGTGATTAACCGACAACTAAAACTTAAATAGTACTACTTCTTACTGGCTATTACTTCAATTTAGAAGCTTCTTCTGTGTTCTAATATGGTGCTTTTAGTGCCCCCGCATACCGCAGCACGCGACATAGCTTTGCTGACGATAAATGTAACCGTCTCAGAGAGAAAAGCGGCCAATGTGACGATCTGGCTTTAAGTCGTTTCGATAACAAATGACGAAAACGGACGGATTTCTCAGGTTTTTACTACATATGAACACTTTTCACATTCTCCCATGCAACGCGGCTCCTAGTCCTCCTTTCATGCAGAATCTTAAGGTCCTAGGTCATGTCCAAGCCACCAAAGCCGGCTAAAAAGTGAATAATCGACAACTAAAACTTGAATTTTACTACTTCTTACTGGCTACTACTTCAACTTAGAAGCTTCTTCTGTGTTCAACTATGGTGCTTTTAGTGTTTCCGCATACCGCAGCACGCAACATAGCTTTGCAGACGATAAATGTAACCGTCTCAGAGAGAAAAGCGTCCAATGTGACGATCTGGCTTTAAGTCGATTCGATAACAAATGACGAAAAGGGACGGATTTCTCAGGTTTTTACTACATGTGAACACTTTTCACATTCTCCCGTGCAACGCGGCTGCTAGTCCTCCTTTCATGCAAAATCTTAAGGTCCTACGTCATGTCCAAGCCACCAAAGCTGGCTAAAAGGTGAATAATCAATAACTAAAAGTTTAATTGTACTACTTCTTACTGGCTATTACTTCAACATAGAAGTTTCTTCTGTGTTCTACTATGGTGCTTTTAGTGTCTCCGCATACGGCAGCACGCGACATAGCTTTGCAGACGATAAATGTAACCGTCTCAGAGAGAAAAGCGGCCAATGTGACGATCTGCCTTTAAGTGCATTCGATAACAAAGACGAAACCGGACGGATTTCTCAGGTTTCTACTACAATGAACACTTTTCACATTCTCCCGTGCAAGGCGACTGATAGTCCTCCTTTCATGCAAAATCTTAAGGTCCTAGGTCATGTCCAAGCCACCAAAGCGGCTAAAAAGTGAATAATCGACAACTAAAACTTGAATTGTACTACTTCTTACTGGCTATTACTTCAACTTAGAAGTTTCTTCTGTGTCTAATATGGTGCATTTAGTGACTCCGCATACCGCAGCACGCGACATTGCTTTGCAGACGATAAATGTAACCGTCTCAGAGAGAAAAGCGGCCAAAGTGACGATCTGGCTTTAAGTCGATTCGATAACAAATGTCGATTACGGACGGATTTCTCAGGTTTTTACTCCATATGAACACTTTTCACATTCTCCCGTGCAACGCGGCTGCTAGTCTTCCTTTCATGCAAAATCTTAAGGTCCTAAGTCATGTCCAAGCCACCAAAGCCGGCTAAAAAGTGATTAATCGACAACTAAAACTTCAATTGTACTACTTCTTACTGGCTATTACTTCAACATAGAAGTTTCTTCTGTGTTCTACTATGGTGCTTTTAGTGTCTCCGCATACGGCAGCACGCGACATAGCTTTGCAGACGATAAATGTAACCGTCTCAGAGAGAAAAGCGGCCAATGTGACGATCTGCCTTTAAGTGCATTCGATAACAAAGACGAAACCGGACGGATTTCTCAGGTTTCTACTACAATGAACACTTTTCACATTCTCCCGTGCAAGGCGACTGATAGTCCTCCTTTCATGCAAAATCTTAAGGTCCTAGGTCTTATCCAAGCCACCAAAGCCGGCTAAAAATTGTATAATCGATAAATAAAACTTGAATTGTACTACTTCTTACTGGCTATTACTTCAACTTAGAAGCTTCTTCTGTGTTCTACTATGGTGCTTTTAGTGTTCCCGCATACCGCAGCACGCGACATAGCTTTGCAGACGATAAATGTAACCGTTTCAGAGAGAAGAGCGGCCAATGTGACGATCTGGCTTTAATTCGATTCGATAACAAATGACGAAAACGGACGGATTTCTCAGGTTTTTACTACATATGAACACTTTTCACATTCTCCCGCGCAACGCGGCTGCTAGTCCTCCTTTCATGCAAAATCTTAAGGTCCTAGGTCTTATTCAAGCCACCAAAGCCGGCTAAAAAGTGTATAATCGATAAATAAAACTTGAATTGTACTACTTCTTACTGGCTATTACTTCAACTTAGAAGCTTCTTCTGTGTTCTACTATGGTGCTTTTAGTGTTCCCGCATACCGCAGCACGCGACATAGCTTTGCAGACGATAAATGTAACCGTTTCAGAGAGAAGAGCGGCCAGTGTGACGATCTGGCTTTAATTCGATTCGATAACAAATGACGAAAACGGACGGATTTCTCAGGTTTTTACTACATATGAACACTTTTCACATTCTCCCGTGCAACGCGGCTGCTAGTCTTCCTTTCATGCAAAATCTTAAGGTCCTAAGTCATGTCCAAGCCACCAAAGCCGGCTAAAAAGTGATTAATCGACAACTAAAACTTCAATTGTACTACTTCTTACTGGCTATTACTTCAATTTAGAAGCTTCTTCTGTGTTCTAATATGGTGCTTTTAGTGCCTCCGCATACCGCAGCACGCGACATAGCTTTGCTGACGATAAATGTAACCGTCTCAGAGAGAAAAGCGGCCAATGTGACGATCTGGCTTTAAGTCGTTTCGATAACAAATGACGAAAACGGACGGATTTCTCAGGTTTTTACTACATATGAACACTTTTCACATTCTCCCATGCAACGCGGCTGCTAGTCCTCCTTTCATGCAGAATCTTAAGGTCCTAGGTCATGTTCAAGCCACCAAAGACGGCTAAAAAGTGAATAATCGATAACTAAAACTTGAATTGTACTACTTCTTACTGGCTATTACTTCAACTTAGAAGCTTCTTCTGTGTTCTACTATTGTGCTTTTAGTGTATCCGCATACCTCAGCACGCGACATAGCTTTGCACACGATAAATGTAACCGTCTCAGAGAGAAAAGCGGCCAATGTGACGATCTGGCTTTAAGTCGATTCGATAACAAATAATGAAAATGGACAGATTTCTCAGGTTTTTACTACATATGAACACTTTTCACATTCTCCCATGCAACGCGGCTGCTAGTCCTCCTTTCATACTAAATCGTAAGGTCCTAGGTCATGTCCAAGCCACCAAAGCCGGCTAAAAGGTGAATAATCGATAACTAAAACTTGAATTGTACTACTTCTTACTGGCTATTGCTTCAACTTAGAAGCTTCTTCTGTATTCTACTATGGTGCTTTGAGTGTGTCCTCATACCGCAGCATGCGACATAGCTTTGCAGACGATAAATGTAACCGTCTGAGAGAGAAAAGCGGCCAATGTGACGATCTGGCTTTAAGTCGATTCGATTACAAATGACGAAAAGGGACGGATTTCTCAGGTTTTTACTACATGTGAACACTTTTCTTATTCTCCCGTGCAACGCGGCTGCTAGTCCTCCTTTCATGCAAAATCTTAAGGTCCTAGGTCTTATCCAAGCCACCAAAGCCGGCTAAAAATTGTATAATCGATAAATAAAACTTGAATTGTACTACTTCTTACTGGCTATTACTTCAACTTAGAAGCTTCTTCTGTGTTCTACTATGGTGCTTTTAGTGTTCCCGCATACCGCAGCACGCGACATAGCTTTGCAGACGATAAATGTAACCGTTTCAGAGAGAAGAGCGGCCAATGTGACGATCTGGCTTTAATTCGATTCGATAACAAATGACGAAAACGGACGGATTTCTCAGGTTTTTACTACATATGAACACTTTTCACATTCTCCCGCGCAACGCGGCTGCTAGTCCTCCTTTCATGCAAAATCTTAAGGTCCTAGGTCTTATTCAAGCCACCAAAGCCGGCTAAAAAGTGTATAATCGATAAATAAAACTTGAATTGTACTACTTCTTACTGGCTATTACTTCAACTTAGAAGCTTCTTCTGTGTTCTACTATGGTGCTTTTAGTGTTCCCGCATACCGCAGCACGCGACATAGCTTTGCAGACGATAAATGTAACCGTTTCAGAGAGAAGAGCGGCCAGTGTGACGATCTGGCTTTAATTCGATTCGATAACAAATGACGAAAACGGACGGATTTCTCAGGTTTTTACTACATATGAACACTTTTCACATTCTCCCGTGCAACGCGGCTGCTAGTCTTCCTTTCATGCAAAATCTTAAGGTCCTAAGTCATGTCCAAGCCACCAAAGCCGGCTAAAAAGTGATTAATCGACAACTAAAACTTCAATTGTACTACTTCTTACTGGCTATTACTTCAATTTAGAAGCTTCTTCTGTGTTCTAATATGGTGCTTTTAGTGCCTCCGCATACCGCAGCACGCGACATAGCTTTGCTGACGATAAATGTAACCGTCTCAGAGAGAAAAGCGGCCAATGTGACGATCTGGCTTTAAGTCGTTTCGATAACAAATGACGAAAACGGACGGATTTCTCAGGTTTTTACTACATATGAACACTTTTCACATTCTCCCGCGCAACGCGGCTGCTAGTCCTCCTTTCATGCAAAATCTTAAGGTCCTAGGTCTTATTCAAGCCACCAAAGCCGGCTAAAAAGTGAATAATCGATAATTAAAACTTGAATTGTACTACTTCTTACTGGCTATTACTTCAACTTAGAAGCTTCTTCTGTGCTCCACTATGGTGCTTTTAGTGTTCCCGCATACCGCAGCACGCGACATAGCTTTGCAGACGATAAATGTAACCGTTTCAGAGAGAAGAGCGGCCAATGTGACGATCTGGCTTTAAATCGATTCGATAACAAATGACGAAAACGGCCGGGTTTCTCAGGTTTTTACTACATATGAACACTTTTCACATTCTCCCGTGCAACGCGGCTGCTAGTCCTCCTATCATGCAAAATCTTAAGGTTCCACCTCATGTCCAAGCCACCAAATCCGGCTAAAAAGTGAGTAATCAATAACTAAAACTTGAATTGTACTACTTCTTACTGGCTATTGCTTCAACTTAGAAGCTTCTTCTGTATTCTACTATGGTGCTTTTAGTGTTTCCTCATACCGCAGCATGCGACATAGCTTTGCAGACGATAAATGTAACCGTCTCAGAGAGAAAAGTGGCCAATGTGACGATCTGACTTTAAGACGATTCGATAACAAATGACGAAAATGGACGGATTTCTCAGGTTTTTACTCCATATGAACACTTTTCACATTCTCCCGTGCTACGCGGCTCCTAGTCCTCCTTTCATGCAAAATCTTAAGGTCCTAGGTCTTATCCAAGCCACCAAAGCCGGCTAAAAAGTGAATAATCGATAATTAAAACTTGAATTGTACTACTTCTTACTGGCTATTACTTCAACTTAGAAGCTTCTTCTGTGTTCTACTATGGTGCTTTTAGTGTTCCCGCATACCGCAGCACGCGGCATAGCTTTGCAGACGATAAATGTAACCGTTTCAGAGAGAAGAGCGGCCAATGTGACGATCTGGCTTTAAATCGATTCGATAACAAATGACGAAAACGGACGGATTTATCAGGTTTTTACTACATATGAACACTTTTCACATTCTCCCGTGCAACGCGGCTGCTAGTCTTCGTTTCATGCAAAATCTTAAGGTCCTAAGTCATGTCCAAGCCACCAAAGCCGGCTAAAAAGTGATTAACCGACAACTAAAACTTAAATAGTACTACTTCTTACTGGCTATTACTTCAATTTAGAAGCTTCTTCTGTGTTCTAATATGGTGCTTTTAGTGCCTCCGCATACCGCAGCACGCGACATAGCTTTGCTGACGATAAATGTAACCGTCTCAGAGAGAAAAGCGGCCAATGTGACGATCTGGCTTTAAGTCGTTTCGATAACAAATGACGAAAACGGACGGATTTCTCAGGTTTTTACTACATATGAACACTTTTCACATTCTCCCATGCAACGCGGCTCCTAGTCCTCCTTTCATGCAGAATCTTAAGGTCCTAGGTCATGTCCAAGCCACCAAAGCCGGCTAAAAAGTGAATAATCGACAACTAAAACTTGAATTTTACTACTTCTTACTGGCTACTACTTCAACTTAGAAGCTTCTTCTGTGTTCAACTATGGTGCTTTTAGTGTTTCCGCATACCGCAGCACGCAACATAGCTTTGCAGACGATAAATGTAACCGTCTCAGAGAGAAAAGCGTCCAATGTGACGATCTGGCTTTAAGTCGATTCGATAACAAATGACGAAAAGGGACGGATTTCTCAGGTTTTTACTACATGTGAACACTTTTCACATTCTCCCGTGCAACGCGGCTGCTAGTCCTCCTTTCATGCAAAATCTTAAGGTCCTACGTCATGTCCAAGCCACCAAAGCTGGCTAAAAGGTGAATAATCAATAACTAAAAGTTTAATTGTACTACTTCTTACTGGCTATTACTTCAACATAGAAGTTTCTTCTGTGTTCTACTATGGTGCTTTTAGTGTCTCCGCATACGGCAGCACGCGACATAGCTTTGCAGACGATAAATGTAACCGTCTCAGAGAGAAAAGCGGCCAATGTGACGATCTGGCTTTAAGTGCATTCGATAACAAAGACGAAACCGGACGGATTTCTCAGGTTTCTACTACAATGAACACTTTTCACATTCTCCCGTGCAAGGCGACTGATAGTCCTCCTTTCATGCAAAATCTTAAGGTCCTAGGTCATGTCCAAGCCACCAAAGCGGCTAAAAAGTGAATAATCGACAACTAAAACTTGAATTGTACTACTTCTTACTGGCTATTACTTCAACTTAGAAGTTTCTTCTGTGTTCTAATATGGTGCATTTAGTGACTCCGCATACCGCAGCACGCGACATTGCTTTGCAGACGATAAATGTAACCGTCTCAGAGAGAAAAGCGGCCAAAGTGACGATCTGGCTTTAAGTCGATTCGATAACAAATGTCGATTACGGACGGATTTCTCAGGTTTTTACTCCATATGAACACTTTTCACATTCTCCCGTGCAACGCGGCTGCTAGTCCTCCTTTCATGCAAAATCTTAAGGTCCTAGGTCTTATCCAAGCCACCAAAGCCGGCTAAAAAGTGAATAATCGATAATTAAAACTTGAATTGTACTACTTCTTACTGGCTATTACTTCAACTTAGAAGCTTCTTCTGTGTTCTACTATGGTGCTTTTAGTGTTCCCGCATACCGCAGCACGCGACCTAGCTTTGCAGACGATAAATGTAACCGTTTCAGAGAGAAGAGCGGCCAATGTGACGATCTGGCTTTAAATCGTTTCGATAACAAATGACGAAAACGGACGGATTTCTCAGGTTTTTACTACATATGAACACTTTTCACATTCTCCCATGCAACGCGGCTGCTAGTCCTCCTTTCATGCAGAATCTTAAGGTCCTAGGTCATGTTCAAGCCACCAAAGACGGCTAAAAAGTGAATAATCGATAACTAAAACTTGAATAGTACTACTTCTTACTGGCTATTACTTCAACTTAGAAGCTTCTTCTGTGTTCTACTATTGTGCTTTTAGTGTCTCCGCATACCGCAGCACGCGACATAGCTTTGCAGACGACAAATGTAACCGTCTCAGAGAGAAAAGCGGCCAATGTGACGATCTGGCTTTAAGTCGATTCGATAACAAATGACGAAAATGGTCAGATTTATCAGGTTTTTACTACATATGAACACTTTTCACATTCTCCCATGCAACGCGGCTGCTACTCCTCCTTTCATGCAAAATAATAAGGTCCTAGGTCATGTCCAAGCCACCAAAGCCGGCTAAAAGGTGAATAATCGATAATTAAAACTTGAATTGTACTACTTCTTACTGACTATTGCTTCAACTTAGAAGCTTCTTCTGTATTCTACAATGGTGCTTTTAGTGTTTCCGCATACCGCAGCATGCGACATAGCTTTGCAGACGATAAATGTAACCGTCTCAGAGAGAAAAGCGGCCAATGTGACGATCTGGCGTTAAGTCGATTCGATTACAAATGACGAAAAGGGACGGATTTCTCAGGTTTTTACTACATGTGAACACTTTTCTTATTCTCCCGTGCAACGCGGCTGCTAGTCCTCCTTTCATGCAAAATCTTATGGTCCTAGGTCATGTCATTGCCACCAAAGCCGGCTAAAAAGTGAATAATCGATAATTAAAACTTGAATTGTACTACTTCTTACTGGCTATTACTTCAACTTAGAAGCTTCTTCTGTGTTCTACTATGGTGCTTTAAGTGTTTCCGCATACCGTAGCACGCGACATAGCTTTGCAGACGATAAATGTAACCGTCTCAGAGAGAAAAGCGGCCAATGTGACGATCTGGCTTTAAGTTGATTCGATAACAAATGACGAAAACGGACTGATTTCTCAGGTTTTTACTACATATGAACAATTTCACATTCTCCAGTGCAACGCGGCTGCTAGTCCTCCTTCCATGCAAAATCTTAAGGTCCTAGGTCATGTCAAAGCAACCAAAGCCGGCTAAAAAGTGAATAATCGACAACTAAAACTTGAATTGTACTACTTCTTACTGGCTATTACTTCAACTTAGAAACTCCTTCTGTGTTCTACTATGGTGCTTTTAGTGTCTCCGCATACGGCAGCACGCGACATAGCTTTGCAGACGATAAATGTAACCGTCTCAGGGAGAAAAGCGGCCAATGTGACGATCTGGCTTTAAGTCGATTCGATAACAAATGACGAAAATGGTCAGATTTCTCAGGTTTTTACTACATATGAACACTTTCACATTCTCCCATGTAACGCGGCTGCTAGTCCTCCTTTCATGCAAAATCTTAAGGTCCTAGGTCATGTTCAAGCCATCAAAGACAGCTAAAAAGTGAATAATCGATAACTAATACTTGCATTGTACTACTTCTTACTGGCTATTACTTCAACTTAGAAGCTTCTTCTGTGTTCTATTATGGTGCTTTTAGTGTCTCCGCATACCGCAGCACGCGACATAGCTTTGCAGACGATAAATGTAACCGTTTCAGAGAGAAGAGCGGCCAATGTGACGATCTGGCTTTAAATCGATTCGATAACAAATGACGAAAACGGACGGATTTCTCAGGTTTTTACTACATATGAACACTTTTCACATTCTCCCGTGCAACGCGGCTGCTAGTCTTCCTTTCATGCAAAATGTTAAGGTCCTAGGTCATACCCAAGCCACCAAAGCCGGCTAAAATGTGAATAATCGATAATTAAAACTTAAATTGTACTACTTCTTACTGACTATTACTTCAACTTAGAAGCTTCTTCTGTGTTCTACTATGGTGCTTTTAGTGTTCCCGCAAACCGAAGCACGCGACATAGCTTTGCAGACGATAAATGTAACCGTTTCAGAGAGAAGAGCGGCCAATGTGTCGATATGGCTTTAAATCGATTCGATAACAAATGACGAAAAAAGACGGATTTCTCATGTTTTTACTACATATGAACACTTTTCACATTCTCCCGTGCAACGCGGCTGCTAGTCCTCCTTTCATGCAAAATCTTAAAGTACTAGGTCATGTCCAAGCCACCAAAGCCGGCTAAAATGTGAATAATCGACAACTAAAACTTGAATTGTACTACTTCTTACTGGCTATTACTTCAACTTAGATGCTTCTTCTGTGTTCTACTATGGTGCTTTAAGTGTTTCCGCATACCGTAGCACGCGACATAGCTTTGCAGACGATAAATGTAACCGTCTCAGAGAGAAGAACGGCCAATGTGACGATCTGGCTTTAAGTCGATTCGATAACAAATGACGAAAGCGGACAGATTTCTGAGGTTTTTACTACATATGAACACTTTTCACATTCTCCCGTGCAACGCGACTGATAGTCCTCCTTTCATGCAAAATCTTAAGGTCCTAGGTCATGTCCAAGCCACCAAAGCCGGCTAAAGAGTGAATAATCGACAACTAAAACTTGAATTGTACTACTTCTTACTGGCTATTACTTCAACTTAGAAGTTTCTTCTGTGTTCTAATATGGTGCTTTTAGTGTTCCCGCATACCGCAGCACGCGACATAGCTTTGCAGACGATAAATGTAACCGTTTCAGAGAGAAGAGCGGCCAATGTGACGATCTGGCTTTAAATCGATTCGATAACAAATGACGAAAACGGACGGATTTCTCAGGTTTTTACTACATATGAACACTTTTCACATTCTCCCGTGCAACGCGGCTGCTAGTCTTCCTTTCATGCAAAATCTTAAGGTCCTAAGTCATGTCCAAGCCACCAAAGCAGGCTAAAAAGTGATTAATCGACAACTAAAACTTCAATTGTACTACTTCTTACTGGCTATTACTTCAATTTAGAAGCTTCTTCTGTGTTCTAATATGGTGCTTTTAGTGCCTCCGCATACCGCAGCACGCGACATAGCTTTGCACACGATAAATGTAACCGTCTCAGAGAGAAAAGCGGCCAATGTGACGATCTGGCTTTAAGTCGATTCGATAACAAATAATGAAAATGGACAGATTTCTCAGGTTTTTACTACATATGAACACTTTTCACATTCTCCCATGCAACGCGGCTGCTAGTCCTCCTTTCATACTAAATCGTAAGGTCCTAGGTCATGTCCAAGCCACCAAAGCCGGCTAAAAGGTGAATAATCAATAACTAAAACTTGAATTGTACTACTTCTTACTGGCTATTGCTTCAACTTAGAAGCTTCTTCTGTATTCTACTATGGTGCTTTGAGTGTTTCCTCATACCGCAGCATGCGACATAGCTTTGCAGACGATAAATGTAACCGTCTGAGAGAGAAAAGCGGCCAATGTGACGATCTGGCTTTAAGTCGATTCGATTACAAATGACGAAAAGGGACGGATTTCTCATGTTTTTACTACATGTGAACACTTTTCTTATTCTCCCGTGCAACGCGGCTGCTAGTCCTCCTTTCATGCAAAATCTTAAGGTCCTAGGTCTTATCCAAGCCACCAAAGCCGGCTAAAAATTGTATAATCGATAAATAAAACTTGAATTGTACTACTTCTTACTGGCTATTACTTCAACTTAGAAGCTTCTTCTGTGTTCTACTATGGTGCTTTTAGTGTTCCCGCATACCGCAGCACGCGACATAGCTTTGCAGACGATAAATGTAACCGTTTCAGAGAGAAGAGCGGCCAATGTGACGATCTGGCTTTAATTCGATTCGATAACAAATGACGAAAACGGACGGATTTCTCAGGTTTTTACTACATATGAACACTTTTCACATTCTCCCGCGCAACGCGGCTGCTAGTCCTCCTTTCATGCAAAATCTTAAGGTCCTAGGTCTTATTCAAGCCACCAAAGCCGGCTAAAAAGTGTATAATCGATAAATAAAACTTGAATTGTACTACTTCTTACTGGCTATTACTTCAACTTAGAAGCTTCTTCTGTGTTCTACTATGGTGCTTTTAGTGTTCCCGCATACCGCAGCACGCGACATAGCTTTGCAGACGATAAATGTAACCGTTTCAGAGAGAAGAGCGGCCAGTGTGACGATCTGGCTTTAATTCGATTCGATAACAAATGACGAAAACGGACGGATTTCTCAGGTTTTTACTACATATGAACACTTTTCACATTCTCCCGTGCAACGCGGCTGCTAGTCTTCCTTTCATGCAAAATCTTAAGGTCCTAAGTCATGTCCAAGCCACCAAAGCCGGCTAAAAAGTGATTAATCGACAACTAAAACTTCAATTGTACTACTTCTTACTGGCTATTACTTCAATTTAGAAGCTTCTTCTGTGTTCTAATATGGTGCTTTTAGTGCCTCCGCATACCGCAGCACGCGACATAGCTTTGCTGACGATAAATGTAACCGTCTCAGAGAGAAAAGCGGCCAATGTGACGATCTGGCTTTAAGTCGTTTCGATAACAAATGACGAAAACGGACGGATTTCTCAGGTTTTTACTACATATGAACACTTTTCACATTCTCCCATGCAACGCGGCTGCTAGTCCTCCTTTCATGCAGAATCTTAAGGTCCTAGGTCATGTTCAAGCCACCAAAGACGGCTAAAAAGTGAATAATCGATAACTAAAACTTGAATTGTACTACTTCTTACTGGCTATTACTTCAACTTAGAAGCTTCTTCTGTGTTCTACTATTGTGCTTTTAGTGTATCCGCATACCTCAGCACGCGACATAGCTTTGCACACGATAAATGTAACCGTCTCAGAGAGAAAAGCGGCCAATGTGACGATCTGGCTTTAAGTCGATTCGATAACAAATAATGAAAATGGACAGATTTCTCAGGTTTTTACTACATATGAACACTTTTCACATTCTCCCATGCAACGCGGCTGCTAGTCCTCCTTTCATACTAAATCGTAAGGTCCTAGGTCATGTCCAAGCCACCAAAGCCGGCTAAAAGGTGAATAATCGATAACTAAAACTTGAATTGTACTACTTCTTACTGGCTATTGCTTCAACTTAGAAGCTTCTTCTGTATTCTACTATGGTGCTTTGAGTGTGTCCTCATACCGCAGCATGCGACATAGCTTTGCAGACGATAAATGTAACCGTCTGAGAGAGAAAAGCGGCCAATGTGACGATCTGGCTTTAAGTCGATTCGATTACAAATGACGAAAAGGGACGGATTTCTCAGGTTTTTACTACATGTGAACACTTTTCTTATTCTCCCGTGCAACGCGGCTGCTAGTCCTCCTTTCATGCAAAATCTTAAGGTCCTAGGTCTTATCCAAGCCACCAAAGCCGGCTAAAAATTGTATAATCGATAAATAAAACTTGAATTGTACTACTTCTTACTGGCTATTACTTCAACTTAGAAGCTTCTTCTGTGTTCTACTATGGTGCTTTTAGTGTTCCCGCATACCGCAGCACGCGACATAGCTTTGCAGACGATAAATGTAACCGTTTCAGAGAGAAGAGCGGCCAATGTGACGATCTGGCTTTAATTCGATTCGATAACAAATGACGAAAACGGACGGATTTCTCAGGTTTTTACTACATATGAACACTTTTCACATTCTCCCGCGCAACGTGGCTGCTAGTCCTCCTTTCATGCAAAATCTTAAGGTCCTAGGTCTTATTCAAGCCACCAAAGCCGGCTAAAAAGTGTATAATCGATAAATAAAACTTGAATTGTACTACTTCTTACTGGCTATTACTTCAACTTAGAAGCTTCTTCTGTGTTCTACTATGGTGCTTTTAGTGTTCCCGCATACCGCAGCACGCGACATAGCTTTGCAGACGATAAATGTAACCGTTTCAGAGAGAAGAGCGGCCAGTGTGACGATCTGGCTTTAATTCGATTCGATAACAAATGACGAAAAGGGACGGATTTCTCAGGTTTTTACTACATATGAACACTTTTCACATTCTCCCGTGCAACGCGGCTGCTAGTCTTCCTTTCATGCAAAATCTTAAGGTCCTAAGTCATGTCCAAGCCACCAAAGCCGGCTAAAAAGTGATTAATCGACAACTAAAACTTCAATTGTACTACTTCTTACTGGCTATTACTTCAATTTAGAAGCTTCTTCTGTGTTCTAATATGGTGCTTTTAGTGCCTCCGCATACCGCAGCACGCGACATAGCTTTGCTGACGATAAATGTAACCGTCTCAGAGAGAAAAGCGGCCAATGTGACGATCTGGCTTTAAGTCGTTTCGATAACAAATGACGAAAACGGACGGATTTCTCAGGTTTTTACTACATATGAACACTTTTCACATTCTCCCGCGCAACGCGGCTGCTAGTCCTCCTTTCATGCAAAATCTTAAGGTCCTAGGTCTTATTCAAGCCACCAAAGCCGGCTAAAAAGTGAATAATCGATAATTAAAACTTGAATTGTACTACTTCTTACTGGCTATTACTTCAACTTAGAAGCTTCTTCTGTGTTCCACTATGGTGCTTTTAGTGTTCCCGCATACCGCAGCACGCGACATAGCTTTGCAGACGATAAATGTAACCGTTTCAGAGAGAAGAGCAGCCAATGTGACGATCTGGCTTTAAATCGATTCGATAACAAATGACGAAAACGGCCGGGTTTCTCAGGTTTTTACTACATATGAACACTTTTCACATTCTCCCGTGCAACGCGGCTGCTAGTCCTCCTATCATGCAAAATCTTAAGGTTCCACCTCATGTCCAAGCCACCAAATCCGGCTAAAAAGTGAGTAATCAATAACTAAAACTTGAATTGTACTACTTCTTACTGGCTATTGCTTCAACTTAGAAGCTTCTTCTGTATTCTACTATGGTGCTTTTAGTGTTTCCTCATACCGCAGCATGCGACATAGCTTTGCAGACGATAAATGTAACCGTCTCAGAGAGAAAAGCGGCCAATGTGACGATCTGACTTTAAGACGATTCGATAACAAATGACGAAAATGGACGGATTTCTCAGGTTTTTACTCCATATGAACACTTTTCACATTCTCCCGTGCTACGCGGCTCCTAGTCCTCCTTTCATGCAAAATCTTAAGGTCCTAGGTCTTATCCAAGCCACCAAAGCCGGCTAAAAAGTGAATAATCGATAATTAAAACTTGAATTGTACTACTTCTTACTGGCTATTACTTCAACTTAGAAGCTTCTTCTGTGTTCTACTATGGTGCTTTTAGTGTTCCCGCATACCGCAGCACGCGGCATAGCTTTGCAGACGATAAATGTAACCGTTTCAGAGAGAAGAGCGGCCAATGTGACGATCTGGCTTTAAATCGATTCGATAACAAATGACGAAAACGGACGGATTTATCAGGTTTTTACTACATATGAACACTTTTCACATTCTCCCGTGCAACGCGGCTGCTAGTCTTCGTTTCATGCAAAATCTTAAGGTCCTAAGTCATGTCCAAGCCACCAAAGCCGGCTAAAAAGTGATTAACCGACAACTAAAACTTAAATAGTACTACTTCTTACTGGCTATTACTTCAATTTAGAAGCTTCTTCTGTGTTCTAATATGGTGCTTTTAGTGCCTCCGCATACCGCAGCACGCGACATAGCTTTGCTGACGATAAATGTAACCGTCTCAGAGAGAAAAGCGGCCAATGTGACGATCTGGCTTTAAGTCGTTTCGATAACAAATGACGAAAACGGACGGATTTCTCAGGTTTTTACTACATATGAACACTTTTCACATTCTCCCATGCAACGCGGCTCCTAGTCCTCCTTTCATGCAGAATCTTAAGGTCCTAGGTCATGTCCAAGCCACCAAAGCCGGCTAAAAAGTGAATAATCGACAACTAAAACTTGAATTTTACTACTTCTTACTGGCTACTACTTCAACTTAGAAGCTTCTTCTGTGTTCAACTATGGTGCTTTTAGTGTTTCCGCATACCGCAGCACGCAACATAGCTTTGCACACGATAAATGTAACCGTCTCAGAGAGAAAAGCGGCCAATGTGACGATCTGGCTTTAAGTCGATTCGATAACAAATAATGAAAATGGACAGATTTCTCAGGTTTTTACTACATATGAACACTTTTCACATTCTCCCATGCAACGCGGCTGCTAGTCCTCCTTTCATACTAAATCGTAAGGTCCTAGGTCATGTCCAAGCCACCAAAGCCGGCTAAAAGGTGAATAATCGATAACTAAAACTTGAATTGTACTACTTCTTACTGGCTATTGCTTCAACTTAGAAGCTTCTTCTGTATTCTACTATGGTGCTTTGAGTGTGTCCTCATACCGCAGCATGCGACATAGCTTTGCAGACGATAAATGTAACCGTCTGAGAGAGAAAAGCGGCCAATGTGACGATCTGGCTTTAAGTCGATTCGATTACAAATGACGAAAAGGGACGGATTTCTCAGGTTTTTACTACATGTGAACACTTTTCTTATTCTCCCGTGCAACGCGGCTGCTAGTCCTCCTTTCATGCAAAATCTTAAGGTCCTAGGTCTTATCCAAGCCACCAAAGCCGGCTAAAAATTGTATAATCGATAAATAAAACTTGAATTGTACTACTTCTTACTGGCTATTACTTCAACTTAGAAGCTTCTTCTGTGTTCTACTATGGTGCTTTTAGTGTTCCCGCATACCGCAGCACGCGACATAGCTTTGCAGACGATAAATGTAACCGTTTCAGAGAGAAGAGCGGCCAATGTGACGATCTGGCTTTAATTCGATTCGATAACAAATGACGAAAACGGACGGATTTCTCAGGTTTTTACTACATATGAACACTTTTCACATTCTCCCGCGCAACGCGGCTGCTAGTCCTCCTTTCATGCAAAATCTTAAGGTCCTAGGTCTTATTCAAGCCACCAAAGCCGGCTAAAAAGTGTATAATCGATAAATAAAACTTGAATTGTACTACTTCTTACTGGCTATTACTTCAACTTAGAAGCTTCTTCTGTGTTCTACTATGGTGCTTTTAGTGTTCCCGCATACCGCAGCACGCGACATAGCTTTGCAGACGATAAATGTAACCGTTTCAGAGAGAAGAGCGGCCAGTGTGACGATCTGGCTTTAATTCGATTCGATAACAAATGACGAAAAGGGACGGATTTCTCAGGTTTTTACTACATATGAACACTTTCCACATTCTCCCGTGCAACGCGGCTGCTAGTCTTCCTTTCATGCAAAATCTTAAGGTCCTAAGTCATGTCCAAGCCACCAAAGCCGGCTAAAAAGTGATTAATCGACAACTAAAACTTCAATTGTACTACTTCTTACTGGCTATTACTTCAATTTAGAAGCTTCTTCTGTGTTCTAATATGGTGCTTTTAGTGCCTCCGCATACCGCAGCACGCGACATAGCTTTGCTGACGATAAATGTAACCGTCTCAGAGAGAAAAGCGGCCAATGTGACGATCTGGCTTTAAGTCGTTTCGATAACAAATGACGAAAACGGACGGATTTCTCAGGTTTTTACTACATATGAACACTTTTCACATTCTCCCGCGCAACGCGGCTGCTGGTCCTCCTTTCATGCAAAATCTTAAGGTCCTAGGTCTTATTCAAGCCACCAAAGCCGGCTAAAAAGTGAATAATCGATAATTAAAACTTGAATTGTACTACTTCTTACTGGCTATTACTTCAACTTAGAAGCTTCTTCTGTGTTCCACTATGGTGCTTTTAGTGTTCCCGCATACCGCAGCACGCGACATAGCTTTGCAGACGATAAATGTAACCGTTTCAGAGAGAAGAGCGGCCAATGTGACGATCTGGCTTTAAATCGATTCGATAACAAATGACGAAAACGGCCGGGTTTCTCAGGTTTTTACTACATATGAACACTTTTCACATTCTCCCGTGCAACGCGGCTGCTAGTCCTCCTATCATGCAAAATCTTAAGGTTCCACCTCATGTCCAAGCCACCAAATCCGGCTAAAAAGTGAGTAATCAATAACTAAAACTTGAATTGTACTACTTCTTACTGGCTATTGCTTCAACTTAGAAGCTTCTTCTGTATTCTACTATGGTGCTTTTAGTGTTTCCTCATACCGCAGCATGCGACATAGCTTTGCAGACGATAAATGTAACCGTCTCAGAGAGAAAAGCGGCCAATGTGACGATCTGACTTTAAGACGATTCGATAACAAATGACGAAAATGGACGGATTTCTCAGGTTTTTACTCCATATGAACACTTTTCACATTCTCCCGTGCTACGCGGCTCCTAGTCCTCCTTTCATGCAAAATCTTAAGGTCCTAGGTCTTATCCAAGCCACCAAAGCCGGCTAAAAAGTGAATAATCGATAATTAAAACTTGAATTGTACTACTTCTTACTGGCTATTACTTCAACTTAGAAGCTTCTTCTGTGTTCTACTATGGTGCTTTTAGTGTTCCCGCATACCGCAGCACGCGGCATAGCTTTGCAGACGATAAATGTAACCGTTTCAGAGAGAAGAGCGGCCAATGTGACGATCTGGCTTGAAATCGATTCGATAACAAATGACGAAAACGGATGGATTTATTAGGTTTTTACTACATATGAACACTTTTCACATTCTCCCGTGCAACGCGGCTGCTAGTCTTCGTTTCATGCAAAATCTTAAGGTCCTAAGTCATGTCCAAGCCACCAAAGCCGGCTAAAAAGTGATTAACCGACAACTAAAACTTAAATAGTACTACTTCTTACTGGCTATTACTTCAATTTAGAAGCTTCTTCTGTGTTCTAATATGGTGCTTTTAGTGCCTCCGCATACCGCAGCACGCGACATAGCTTTGCAGACGATAAATGTAACCGTCTCAGAGAGAAAAGCGTCCAATGTGACGATCTGGCTTTAAGTCGATTCGATAACAAATGACGAAAACGGACGGATTTCTCAGGTTTTTACTACATGTGAACACTTTTCACATTCTCCCGTGCAACGCGGCTGCTAGTCCTCCTTTCATGCAAAATCTTAAGGTCCTACGTCATGTCCAAGCCACCAAAGCCGGCTAAAAAGTGAATAATCGACAACTAAAACTTGAATTTTACTACTTCTTACTGGCTACTACTTCAACTTAGAAGCTTCTTCTGTGTTCAACTATGGTGCTTTTAGTGTTTCCGCATACCGCAGCACGCAACATAGCTTTGCACACGATAAATGTAACCGTCTCAGAGAGAAAAGCGGCCAATGTGACGATCTGGCTTTAAGTCGATTCGATAACAAATGACGAAAAGGGACGGATTTCTCAGGTTTTTACTACATGTGAACACTTTTCACATTCTCCCGTGCAACGCGGCTGCTAGTCCTCCTTTCATGCAAAATCTTAAGGTCCTACGTCATGTCCAAGCCACCAAAGCTGGCTAAAAGGTGAATAATCAATAACTAAAAGTTTAATTGTACTACTTCTTACTGGCTATTACTTCAACATAGAAGTTTCTTCTGTGTTCTACTATGGTGCTTTTAGTGTCTCCGCATACGGCAGCACGCGACATAGCTTTGCAGACGATAAATGTAACCGTCTCAGAGAGAAAAGCGGCCAATGTGACGATCTGGCTTTAAGTGCATTCGATAACAAAGACGAAACCGGACGGATTTCTCAGGTTTCTACTACAATGAACACTTTTCACATTCTCCCGTGCAAGGCGACTGATAGTCCTCCTTTCATGCAAAATCTTAAGGTCCTAGGTCATGTCCAAGCCACCAAAGCGGCTAAAAAGTGAATAATCGACAACTAAAACTTGAATTGTACTACTTCTTACTGGCTATTACTTCAACTTAGAAGTTTCTTCTGTGTTCTAATATGGTGCATTTAGTGACTCCGCATACCGCAGCACGCGACATTGCTTTGCAGACGATAAATGTAACCGTCTCAGAGAGAAAAGCGGCCAAAGTGACGATCTGGCTTTAAGTCGATTCGATAACAAATGTCGATTACGGACGGATTTCTCAGGTTTTTACTCCATATGAACACTTTTCACATTCTCCCGTGCAACGCGGCTGCTAGTCCTCCTTTCATGCAAAATCTTAAGGTCCTAGGTCTTATCCAAGCCACCAAAGCCGGCTAAAAAGTGAATAATCGATAATTAAAACTTGAATTGTACTACTTCTTACTGGCTATTACTTCAACTTAGAAGCTTCTTCTGTGTTCTACTATGGTGCTTTTAGTGTTCCCGCATACCGCAGCACGCGACCTAGCTTTGCAGACGATAAATGTAACCGTTTCAGAGAGAAGAGCGGCCAATGTGACGATCTGGCTTTAAATCGTTTCGATAACAAATGACGAAAACGGACGGATTTCTCAGGTTTTTACTACATATGAACACTTTTCACATTCTCCCATGCAACGCGGCTGCTAGTCCTCCTTTCATGCAGAATCTTAAGGTCCTAGGTCATGTTCAAGCCACCAAAGACGGCTAAAAAGTGAATAATCGATAACTAAAACTTGAATAGTACTACTTCTTACTGGCTATTACTTCAACTTAGAAGCTTCTTCTGTGTTCTACTATTGTGCTTTTAGTGTCTCCGCATACCGCAGCACGCGACATAGCTTTGCAGACGATAAATGTAACCGTCTCAGAGAGAAAAGCGGCCAATGTGACGATCTGGCTTTAAGTCGATTCGATAACAAATGACGAAAATGGTCAGATTTATCAGGTTTTTACTACATATGAACACTTTTCACATTCTCCCATGCAACGCGGCTGCTACTCCTCCTTTCATGCAAAATCTTAAGGTCCTAGGTCATGTCCAAGCCACCAAAGCCGGCTAAAAGGTGAATAATCGATAATTAAAACTTGAATTGTACTACTTCTTACTGACTATTGCTTCAACTTAGAAGCTTCTTCTGTATTCTACTATGGTGCTTTTAGTGTTTCCGCATACCGCAGCATGCGACATAGCTTTGCAGACGATAAATGTAACCGTCTCAGAGAGAAAAGCGGCCAATGTGACGATCTGGCGTTAAGTCGATTCGATTACAAATGACGAAAAGGGACGGATTTCTCAGGTTTTTACTACATGTGAACACTTTTCTTATTCTCCCGTGCAACGCGGCTGCTAGTCCTCCTTTCATGCAAAATCTTATGGTCCTAGGTCATGTCATTGCCACCAAAGCCGGCTAAAAAGTGAATAATCGATAATTAAAACTTGAATTGTACTACTTCTTACTGGCTATTACTTCAACTTAGAAGCTTCTTCTGTGTTCTACTATGGTGCTTTTAGTGATCCCGCATACCGCAGCACGCGACATAGCTTTGCAGACGATAAATGTAAAAGTTTCAGAGAGAAGAGCGGCCAATGTGACGATCTGGCTTTAAATCGATTCGATAACAAATGACGAAAACGGACGGATTTCTCAGGTTTTTACTACATATGAACACTTTTCACATTCTCCCGTGCAACGCGGCTGCTAGTCTTCCTTTCATGCAAAATGTTAAGGTCCTAGGTCATATCCAAGCCACCAAAGCCGGCTAAAATGTGAATAATCGAGAATTAAAACTTGAATTGTACTACTTCTTACTGACTATTACTTCAACTTAGAAGCTTCTTCTGTGTTCTACTATGGTGCTTTTAGTGTTCCCGCATACCGAAGCACGCGACATAGCTTTGCAGACGATAAATGTAACCTTTTCAGAGAGAAGAGCGGCCAATGTGTCGATCTGGCTTTAAATCGATTCGATAACAAATGACGAAAAAAGACGGATTTCTCAGGTTTTTACTACATATGAACACTTTTCACATTCTCCCGTGCAACGCGGCTGCTAGTCCTCCTTTCATGCAAAATCTTAAGGTCCTAGGTCATGTCCAAGCCACCAAAGCCGGCTAAAAAGTGATTAATCGACAACTAAAACTTAAATAGTACTACTTCTTTCTGGCTATTACTTCAATTTAGAAGCTTCTTCTGTGTTCTAATATGGTGCTTTTAGTGTCTCCGCATACCGCAGCACGCGACATAGCTTTGCAGACGATAAATGTAACCGTCTCAGAGAGAAAAGCGGCCAATGTGACGATCTGGCTTTAAGTTGATTCGATAACAAATGACGAAAACGGACTGATTTCTCAGGTTTTTACTACATATGAACAATTTCACATTCTCCAGTGCAACGCGGCTGCTAGTCCTCCTTCCATGCAAAATCTTAAGGTCCTAGGTCATGTCAAAGCAACCAAAGCCGGCTAAAAAGTGAATAATCGACAACTAAAACTTGAATTGTACTACTTCTTACTGGCTATTACTTCAACTTAGAAACTCCTTCTGTGTTCTACTATGGTGCTTTTAGTGTCTCCGCATACGGCAGCACGCGACATAGCTTTGCAGACGATAAATGTAACCGTCTCAGGGAGAAAAGCGGCCAATGTGACGATCTGGCTTTAAGTCGATTCGATAACAAATGACGAAAATGGTCAGATTTCTCAGGTTTTTACTACATATGAACACTTTCACATTCTCCCATGTAACGCGGCTGCTAGTCCTCCTTTCATGCAAAATCTTAAGGTCCTAGGTCATGTCCAAGCCACCAAAGCCGGCTAAAAGGTGAATAATCGATAACTTAAACTTGAATTGTACTACTTCTTACTGGCTATTGCTTCAACTTAGAAGCTTCTTCTGTGTTCTACTATGGTGCTTTTAGTGTTTCCGCATACCGCAGCACGCGACATAGCTTTGCAGACGATAAATGTAACCGTCTCAGAGAGAAAAGCAGGCAATGTGACGATCTGGCTCTATGTCGATTCGACAACAAATGACGAAAACGGACGGATTTCTCAGGTTTTTACTACATATGAACACTTTTCACATTCTCCCGTGCAACGCGGCTGCTAGTACTCCTTTCATGCAAAATCTTATGCTTCTAGGTCATATCATAGCCACCAAAGCCGGCTAAAAAGTGACAATCGACAAATAAAACTTGAATTGTACTACATCTTACTGGCTATTACTTCAACTTAGAAGCTTCTTCTGTGTTCTGCTATGGTGCTTTTAGTATCTCCGCATACGGCAGCACGCGACGTAACTTTGCAGACGATAAATGTAACCGTCTAAGAGAGAAAAGCGGCCAATGTAACGATCTGGCTTTAAGTGCATTCGATAAGAAGACGAAACCGGACGGATTTCTCAGGTTTTTACTACATATGAACACTTTTCACATTCTCCCGTGCAACGCGACTGATAGTCCTCCTTTCATGCAAAATCTTAAGGTCCTAGGTCATGTTCAAGCCATCAAAGACAGCTAAAAAGTGAATAATCGATAACTAAAACTTGCATTGTACTACTTCTTACTGGCTATTACTTCAACTTAGAAGCTTCTTCTGTGTTCTATTATGGTGCTTTTAGTGTCTCCGCATACCGCAGCACGCGACATAGCTTTGCAGACGATAAATGTAACCGTTTCAGAGAGAAGAGCGGCCAATGTGACGATCTGGCTTTAAATCGATTCGATAACAAATGACGAAAACGGACGGATTTCTCAGGTTTTTACTACATATGAACACTTTTCACATTCTCCCGTGCAACGCGGCTGCTAGTCTTCCTTTCATGCAAAATGTTAAGGTCCTAGGTCATACCCAAGCCACCAAAGCCGGCTAAAATGTGAATAATCGATAATTAAAACTTAAATTGTACTACTTCTTACTGACTATTACTTCAACTTAGAAGCTTCTTCTGTGTTCTACTATGGTGCTTTTAGTGTTCCCGCATACCGAAGCACGCGACATAGCTTTGCAGACGATAAATGTAACCGTTTCAGAGAGAAGAGCGGCCAATGTGTCGATATGGCTTTAAATCGATTCGATAACAAATGACGAAAAAAGACGGATTTCTCATGTTTTTACTACATATGAACACTTTTCACATTCTCCCGTGCAACGCGGCTGCTAGTCCTCCTTTCATGCAAAATCTTAAAGTACTAGGTCATGTCCAAGCCACCAAAGCCGGCTAAAATGTGAATAATCGACAACTAAAACTTGAATTGTACTACTTCTTACTGGCTATTACTTCAACTTAGATGCTTCTTCTGTGTTCTACTATGGTGCTTTAAGTGTTTCCGCATACCGTAGCACGCGACATAGCTTTGCAGACGATAAATGTAACCGTCTCAGAGAGAAGAACGGCCAATGTGACGATCTGGCTTTAAGTCGATTCGATAACAAATGACGAAAGCGGACAGATTTCTGAGGTTTTTACTACATATGAACACTTTTCACATTCTCGCGGGCAACGCGGCTGCTACTCCTCCTTTCATGCAAAATCTTAAGGTCCTAGGTCATGCCCAAGCCACCAAAGCCGGCTAAAAAGTAAATAATCGACAACTAAAACTTGAATTGTACTACTTCTTACTGGCTATTACTTCAAATTAGAAGCTTCTTTCGTGTTCTACTATGGTGCTTTTAGTGTTTCCGCATACCGCAGCACGCGACATAGCTTTGCAGACGATATATGTAACCGTTTCAGAGAGAAGAGCGGCCAATGTGACGATCTGGCTTTAAGTCGATTCGATAACAAATGACGAAAACGGACGGATTTTTCAGGTTCTTACTACATATGAACACTTTTCACATTCTCCCGTGCAACGCGGCTGCTAGTCCTCCTTTCACGCAAAATCTTAAGGTCCTAGGTCATGTCCAAGCCACTAAAGCCGGCAAAAACGTGAATAATCGACAAATAAAACTTGAATTGTACTACTTCTTACTGGCTATTACTTCAACTTAGAAGCTTCTTCAGTGTTCTACTATGGTGCTTTTAGTGTCTCCGCATACGGCAGCACGCGACGTAACTTTGCAGACGATAAATGTAACCGTCTAAGAGAGAAAAGCGGCCAATGTAACGATCTGGCTTTAAGTGCATTCGATAAGAAGACGAAACCGGACGGATTTCTCAGGTTTTTACTACATATGAACACTTTTCACATTCTCCCGTGCAACGCGACTGATAGTCCTCCTTTCATGCAAAATCTTAAGGTCCTAGGTCATGTTCAAGCCATCAAAGACAGCTAAAAAGTGAATAATCGATAACTAAAACTTGCATTGTACTACTTCTTACTGGCTATTACTTCAACTTAGAAGCTTCTTCTGTGTTCTATTATGGTGCTTTTAGTGTCTCCGCATACCGCAGCACGCGACATAGCTTTGCAGACGATAAATGTAACCGTTTCAGAGAGAAGAGCGGCCAATGTGACGATCTGGCTTTAAATCGATTCGATAACAAATGACGAAAACGGACGGATTTCTCAGGTTTTTACTACATATGAACACTTTTCACATTCTCCCGTGCAACGCGGCTGCTAGTCTTCCTTTCATGCAAAATGTTAAGGTCCTAGGTCATACCCAAGACACCAAAGCCGGCTAAAATGTGAATAATCGATAATTAAAACTTAAATTGTACTACTTCTTACTGACTATTACTTCAACTTAGAAGCTTCTTCTGTGTTCTACTATGGTGCTTTTAGTGTTCCCGCATACCGAAGCACGCGACATAGCTTTGCAGACGATAAATGTAACCGTTTCAGAGAGAAGAGCGGCCAATGTGTCGATATGGCTTTAAATCGATTCGATAACAAATGACGAAAAAAGACGGATTTCTCATGTTTTTACTACATATGAACACTTTTCACATTCTCCCGTGCAACGCGGCTGCTAGTCCTCCTTTCATGCAAAATCTTAAAGTACTAGGTCATGTCCAAGCCACCAAAGCCGGCTAAAATGTGAATAATCGACAACTAAAACTTGAATTGTACTACTTCTTACTGGCTATTACTTCAACTTAGATGCTTCTTCTGTGTTCTACTATGGTGCTTTAAGTGTTTCCGCATACCATAGCACGCATCATAGCTTTGCAGACGATAAATGTAACCGTCTCAGAGAGAAGAACGGCCAATGTGACGATCTGGCTTTAAGTCGATTCGATAACAAATGACGAAAGCGGACAGATTTCTGAGGTTTTTACTACATATGAACACTTTTCACATTCTCGCGGGCAACGCGGCTGCTACTCCTCCTTTCATGCAAAATCTTAAGGTCCTAGGTCATGCCCAAGCCACCAAAGCCGGCTAAAAAGTAAATAATCGACAACTAAAACTTGAATTGTACTACTTCTTACTGGCTATTACTTCAAATTAGAAGCTTCTTTTGTGTTCTACTATGGTGCTTTTAGTGTTTCCGCATACCGCAGCACGCGACATAGCTTTGCAGACGATATATGTAACCGTTTCAGACAGAAGAGCGGCCAATGTGACGATCTGGCTTTAAGTCGATTCGATAACAAATGACGAAAACGGACGGATTTTTCAGGTTCTTACTACATATGAACACTTTTCACATTCTCCCGTGCAACGCGGCTGCTAGTCCTCCTTTCAAGCAAAATCTTAAGGTCCTAGGTCATGTCCAAGCCACTAAAGCCGGCAAAAACGTGAATAATCGACAAATAAAACTTGAATTGTACTACTTCTTACTGGCTATTACTTCAACTTAGAAGCTTCTTCTGTGTTCCACTATGGTGCTTTTAGTGTTCCGCATACCGCAGCACGCGACATAGCTTTGCAGACGATAAATGTAACCGTCTCGGAGAGAAAAGCGGCCAATATAACGATCTGGCTTTAAGTCGATTCGATAACAAATGACGAAAACGGACGGATTTCTCAGGTTTTCACTACATATGAACACTTTTCACATTCTCGCGTGCAACGCGGCTGCTAGTCCTCCTTTCATGCAAAATCTTAAGGTCCTAGGTCACGTCCAAGCCACCAAAGCCGGCTAAAAAGTGAATAATCGACAACTAAACCTTGAATTGTACTACTTCTTACTGGCTATTACTTCAACTTAGAAGCTTCTTCTGTGTTCTACTATGGTGCTTTTAGTGTCTCCACATACCGCAGCACGCGACATAGCTTTGCAGACGATAAATGTAACCGTCTCAGAGAGAAAAGCGGCCAATGTGACGATCTGGCTTTACGTCGATTCGATAACAAAGACGAAAACGGACGGATTTCTCAGGTTTTCACTACATATGAACACTTTTCACATTCTCCCGTGCAACGCGGCTGCTAGTCCTACTTTCATGCAAAATCGTAAGGTTCCACCTCATGTCCAAGCCACCAAAGCCGGCTAAAAAGTGAATAATCAATAACTAAAACATGAATTGTACTACTTCTTACTGGCTATTACTTCAACTTAGAAGCTTCTTCTGTGTTCTACTATGGTGCTTTTAGTGTCTCCGCATATCGCAGCACGTGACATAGCTTTGCAGACGATAAATGTAACTGTTTCAGAGAGAAAAGCGGCCAATGTGACGATCTGGCTTTAAGTCGACTCGATAACAAATGACGAAAACGGACGGATTTCTCAGGTTTTTACTACATATGAACACTTTTCACATTCTCCCGTGGACCGCGGCTGCTAGTCCTCCTTTCATGCAAAATCTGAAGGTACTAGGTCATGTCCAAGCCACCAAAGCCGGCTAAAATGTGAATAATCGACAACTAAAACTTGAATTGTACTACTTCTTACTGGCTATTACTTCAACATAGAAGCTTCTTCTGTGTTCTACTGTGGTGCTTTTAGTGTTTTCGCATACGGCAGCACGCGAAATAGCTTTGCAGATGATAAATGTAACCGTCTCAGAGAGAAAAGCGGCCACTGTGACCACCTGGCTTTAAGTCGATTCGATAACAAAGACGAAAACGGACGGATTTCTCAGGTTTCTACTACATATGAAAACTTTTCACATTCTCCCATGCAACGCGGCTGCTAGTCTCCCTTTCATGCAAAATCTTAAGGTCCTAGGTCATGTCCAAGCCACCAAAGCCGGCTAAAAAGTGATTAATCGACAACTAAAACTTAAATAGTACTACTTCTTACTGGCATTACTTCAATTTAGAACCTTCTTCTGTGTTTTAATATGGTGCTTTTATTGTCTCCGCATACCGCAGCACGCGATATAGCTTTGCAGACGATAAATGTAACCGTCTCAGAGAGAAAAGCGGCCAATGTGACATCTGGCTTTAAGTCGATTCGATAACAAATGACGAAAGCGGACGGATTTCTGAGGTTTTTACAACATATGAACACTTTTCACATTCTCGCGGGCAACGCGGCTGCTACTCCTCCTTTCATGCAAAATCTTAAGGTCCTAGGTCATGCCCAAGCCACCAAAGCCGGCTAAAAAGTAAATAATCGACAACTATAACTTGAATTGTACTACTTCTTACTGGCTATTACTTCAACATAGAAGCTTCTTTTGTGTTCTACTATGGTGCTTTTAGTGTTTCCGCATACCGCAGCACGCGACATAGCTTTGCAGACGATATATGTAACCGTTTCAGAGAGAAGAGCGGCCAATGTGACGATCTGGCTTTAAGTCGATTCGATAACAAATGACGAAAAGGGACGGATTTCTCAGGTTTTTACTACATATGAACACTTTTCACATTCTCCCGTGCAACGCGGCTGCTAGTCCTCCTTTCAAGCAATATCTTATGGTCCTACGTCATGTCCAAGCCACCAAAGCCGGCAAAAACGTGAATAATCGACAACTAAAACTTGAATTTTACTACTTCTTACTGGCTATTACTTCAACTTAGAAGCTTCTTCTGTGTTCTACCATGGTGCTTTTAGTGTTTCGGCATACCGCAGCACGCGACATAGCTTTGCAGACGATAAGTGTAACCGTTTCAGAGAGAAGAGCGGCCAATGTGACGATCTGGCTTTAAGTCGATTCGATAACAAATGACGAAAACGGACGGATTTCTCAGGTTTTTACTACATATGAACACTTTTCACACTCTCTCGTGCAACGCGGCTGCTAGTCTTCCTTTCATGCAAAATCTTAAGGTTCCACCACATGTCCAAGCCATCAAAGCCGGCTAAAAAGTGAATAATCGACAACTAAAACTTGAATTGTACTACTTCTTACTGGCTATTACTTCAACTTAGAAGCTTCTTCTGTGTTTTACTATGGTGCTTTTAGTGCCTCCGCATACTCAGCACGCGACATAGCTTTGCAGACGATAATTGTGACCGTCTCAGAAAGAAAAGCGGCCAATGTGACGATCTGTCTTTAAGTCGATTCGATAACAAATGACGAAAGCGGACGGATTTCTCAGGTTTTTACTACATATGAACACTTTTCACATTCTCGCGTGCAACGCGGCTGCTACTCCTCCTTTCATGCAAAATATTAAGGTTCCACCTAATGTCAAAGCCACCAAAACCGGCTAAATAGTGTATAATCGACAACTAAAACTTGAATTGTACTACTTCTTACTGGCTATTACTTCAACATAGAAGCTTCTTTTGTGTTCTACTATGGTGCTTTTAGTGTTTCCGCATACCGCAGCACGCGACATAGCTTTGCAGACGATAAGTGTAACCGTTTCAGAGAGAAGAGCGGCCAATGTGACGATCTGACTTTAAGTCGATTCGATAACAAATGACGAAAAGGGACGGATTTCTCAGGTTCTTACTACATATGAACACTTTTCACATTCTCCCGTGCAACGCGGCTGCTAGTCCTCCTTTCAAGCAAAATCTTATGGTCCTACGTCATGTCCAAGCCACCAAAGCCGGCAAAAACGTGAATAATCGACAACTAAAACTTGAATTGTTCTACTTCTTACTGGCTATTACTTCAACTTAGAAGCTTCTTCTGTGTTCTACTATGGTGCTTTTAGTGTTTCGGCATACCGCAGCACGCGACATAGCTTTGCAGACGATAAGTGTAACCGTTTCAGAGAGAAGAGCGGCCAATGTGACGATCTGGCTTTAAGTCGATTCGATAACAAATGACGAAAACGGACGGATTTCTCAGGTTTTTACTACATATGAACACTTTTCACACTCTCTCGTGCAACGCGGCTGCTAGTCTTCCTTTCATGCAAAATCTTAAGGTTCCACCACATGTCCAAGCCATCAAAGCCGGCTAAAAAGTGAATAATCGACAACTAAAACTTGAATTGTACTACTTCTTACTGGCTATTACTTCAACTTAGAAGCTTCTTCTGTGTTTTACTATGGTGCTTTTAGTGCCTCCGCATACTCAGCACGCGACATAGCTTTGCAGACGATAATTGTGACCGTCTCAGAAAGAAAAGCGGCCAATGTGACGATCTGTCTTTAAGTCGATTCGATAACAAATGACGAAAGCGGACGGATTTCTCAGGTTTTTACTACATATGAACACTTTTCACATTCTCGCGTGCAACGCGGCTGCTACTCCTCCTTTCATGCAAAATATTAAGGTTCCACCTAATGTCAAAGCCACCAAAACCGGCTAAATAGTGTATAATCGACAACTAAAACTTGAATTGTACTACTTCTTACTGGCTATTACTTCAACATAGAAGCTTCTTTTGTGTTCTACTATGGTGCTTTTAGTGTTTCCGCATACCGCAGCACGCGACATAGCTTTGCAGACGATAAGTGTAACCGTTTCAGAGAGAAGAGCGGCCAATGTGACGATCTGGCTTTAAGTCGATTCGATAACAAATGACGAAAAGGGACGGATTTCTCAGGTTCTTACTACATATGAACACTTTTCACATTCTCCCGTGCAACGCGGCTGCTAGTCCTCCTTTCAAGCAAAATCTTATGGTCCTACGTCATGTCCAAGCCACCAAAGCCGGCAAAAACGTGAATAATCGACAACTAAAACTTGAATTGTTCTACTTCTTACTGGCTATTACTTCAACTTAGAAGCTTCTTCTGTGTTCTACTATGGTGCTTTTAGTGTTTCGGCATACCGCAGCACGCGACATAGCTTTGCAGACGATAAGTGTAACCGTTTCAGAGAGAAGAGCGGCCAATGTGACGATCTGGCTTTAAGTCGATTCGATAACAAATGACGAAAACGGACGGATTTCTCAGGTTTTTACTACATATGAACACTTTTCACACTCTCTCGTGCAACGCGGCTGCTAGTCTTCCTTTCATGCCAAATCTTAAGGTTCCACCTCATGTCCAAGCCATCAAAGCCGGCTAAAAAGTGAATAATCGACAACTAAAGCTTGAATTGTACTACTTCTTACTGGCTATTACTTCAACTTAGAAGCTTCTTCTGTGTTTTACTATGGTGCGTTTAGTGTCTCCGCATACCTCAGCACGCGACATAGCTTTGCAGACGATAATTGTAACCGTCTCAGAAAGAAAAGCGGCCAATGTGACGATCTGTCTTTATGTCGATTCGATAACAAATGACGAAAGCGGACGGATTTCTCAGGTTTTTACTACATATGAACACTTTTCACATTCTCGCGTGCAACGCGGCTGCTACTCCTCCTTTCATGCAAAATATTAAGGTTCCACGTAATGTCAAAGCCACCAAAGCCGGCTAAATAGTGTATAATCGACAACTAAAACTTGAATTGTACTACTTCTTACTGGCTATTACTTCAACTTAGAAGCTTCTTCTGTGTTTTACTATGGTGCTTTTAGTGTCTCCGCTTACTGCAGCACGCGACATAGCTTTGCAGACGATAAGTGTAACCGTTTCAGAGAGAAGAGCGGCCAATGTGACGATCTGGTTTAAGTCGATTCGATAACAAATGACGAAAACGGACGGATTTCTCAGGTTTTTACTACATATGAAAACTTTTCACACTCTCTCGTGCAACGCGGCTGCTAGTCTTCCTTTCATGCAAAATCTTAAGGTTCCACCTCATGTCCAAGCCATCAAAGCCGGCTAAAAAGTGAAAAATCGACAACTAAAGCTTGAATTGTACTACTTCTTACTGGCTATTACTTCAACTTAGAAGCTTCTTCTGTGTTTTACTATGGTGCTTTTAGTGTCTCCGCATACCTCAGCACGCGACATAGCTTTGCAGACGATAATTGTAACCGTCTCAGAAAGAAAAGCGGCCAATGTGACGATCTGTCTTTATGTCGATTCGATAACAAATGACGAAAGCGGACGGATTTCTCAGGTTTTTACTACATATGAACACTTTTCACATTCTCGCGTGCAACGCGGCTGCTACTCCTCCTTTCATGCAAAATATTAAGGTTCCACCTAATGTCAAAGCCACCAAAGCCGGCTAAATAGTGTATAATCGACAACTAAAACTTGAATTGTACTACTTCTTACTGGCTATTACTTCAACTTAGAAGCTTCTTCTGTGTTTTACTATGGTGCTTTTAGTGTCTCCGCTTACCGCAGCACGCGACATAGCTTTGCAGACGATATATGTAACCGTTTCAGAGAGAAGAGCGGCCAATGTGACGATCTGGCTTTAAGTCGATTCGATAACAAATGACGAAAACGGACGGATTTCTCAGGTTCTTAATACATATGAACACTTTTCACATTCTCCCGTGCTACGCGGCTGCTAGTCCTCCTTTCAAGCAAAATCTTATGGTCCTACGTCATGTCCAAGCCACCAAAGCCGGCAAAAACGTGAATAATCGACAACTAAAAGTTGAATTGTACTACTTCTTACTGGCTATTATTTCAACTTAGAAGCTTCTTCTGTGTTCTACTATGGTGCTTTTAGTGTTTCGGCATACCGCAGCACGCGACATAGCTTTGCAGACGATAAGTGTAACCGTTTCAGAGAGAAGAGCGGCCAATGTGACATCTGGCTTTAAGTCGATTCGATAACAAATGACGAAAACGGACGGATTTCTCAGGTTTTTACTACATATGAACACTTTTCACACTCTCTCGTGCAACGCGGCTGCTAGTCTTTCTTTTATGCAAAATCTTAAGGTTCCACCTCATGTCCAAGCCATCAAAGCCGGCTAAAAAGTGAATAATCGACAACTAAAGCTTGAATTGTACTACTTCTTACTGGCTATTACTTCAACATAGAAGCTTCTTCTGTGTTCTACTATGGTGCTTTTAGTGTTTCCGCATACCGCAGCACGCGACATAGCTATGCAGACGATAAATGTAACCGTTTCACAGAGAAGAGCGGCCAATGTGACGATCTGGCTTTAAGTCGATTCGATAACAATTGACGAAAACGGACGGATTTCTCAGGTTTTTACTACATATGAACACTTTTCACATTCTCCCATGCAACGCGGCTGCTACTCCTCCTTTCATGCAACATCTTAAGGTCCTAGGTCATGTCCAAGCCACCAAAGCAGGCTAAAAAGTGAATAATCGACAACTAAAACTTCAATTGTACTACTTTTTACTGGCTATTACTTCAACATAGAAGCTTCTTCTGTGTTCTACTATGGTGGTTTTAGTGTTTCCGCATACCGCAGCACGCGACATAGCTTTGCAGACGATAAATGTAACCGTTTCAGAGAGAAGAGCGGCCAATGTGACGATCTGGCTTTAAGTCGATTCGATAACAAATGACGAAAACGGACGGATTTCTCAGGTTTTTACTACATATGAACACTTTTCACATTCTCCCTTGCAACGCGGCTGCAAGTCCTCCTTTCACGCAAAATCTTAAGGTCCTAGGTGATGTCCAAGCCACCAAAGCCGGCTAAAAAGTGAATAATCGACAACTAAAACTTGAATTGTACTACTTCTTACTGGCTATTGCTTCAGCGTAGAAGCTTCTTCTGTGTTCTACTATGGTGATTTTAGTGTCTCCGCATACCGCAGCACGCGACATAGCTTTGCATACGATAAATGTAACCCGCTCAGAGAGAAAAGCGGCCAATGTGACGATCTGGCTTTAAGTCGTTTCGATAACAAATGACGAAAACGGACTGATTTCTCAGGTTTTTACTACATATGAACACTTTTCACATTCTCCCATGCAACGCGGCTGCTAGTCCTCCTTTCATGCAACATCTTAAAGCCCTAGGTCACGTCCAATCCACCAAAGCCGGCTAAAAAGTGAATAATCGACAACTAAAACTTGAATTGTACTACTTCTTACTGGCTATTACTTCAACATAGAAGCTTCTTCTGTGTTCTACTATGGTGCTTTTAGTGTTTCGGTATACTGCAGCACGCGACATAGCTTTGCAGACGATAAGTGTAACCGTTTCAGAGAGAAGAACGGCCAATGTGACGATCTGGCTTTAAGTCGATTCGATAACAAATGACGAAAACGGACGGATTTATCAGGTTTTTATTACATATGAACACTTTTCACATTCTCCCGTGCAACGCGGCTGCTAGTCCTCCTTTCATGCAAAATCTTAAGGTCCTAGGTCATGTCCAAGCCACCAAAGCAGGCTAAAAAGTGAATAATCGACAACTAAAATTTCAATTGTACTACTTCTTACTGGCTATTACTTCAACATAGAAGCATCTTCTGTGTTCTACTGTGGTGATTTTAGTGTTTCCGCATACCGCAGCACGCGACATAGCTTTGCAGACGATAAATGTAACCGTTTCAGAGAGAAAAGCGGCCAATGTGACGATCTGGCTTTAAGTCGATTCGATAACAAATGACGAAAACGGACGGATTTCTCAGGTTCTTACTACATATGAACACTTTTCATATTCTGCCTTGCAACGCGGCTGCAAGTCCTCCTTTCACGCAAAATCTTAAGGTCCTAGGTGATGTCCAAGCCACCAAAGCCGGCTAAAAAGTGAATAATCGACAACTAAAACTTGAATTGTACTACTTCTTACTGTCTATTACTTCAACATAGAAGCTTCTTCTGTGTTCTACTATGGTGATTTTAGTGTTTCCGCATACCGCAGCAAGCGACATAGCTTTGCAGACGATAAATGTAACCGTTTCAAAGAGAAGAGCGGCCAATGTGACGATCTGGCTTTAAGTCGATTCGATAAAAAATGACGAAAACGGACGGATTTCTCAGGTTCTTACTACATATGAACACTTTTCACATTCTCCCGTGCTACGCGGCTGCTAGTCCTCCTTTCAAGCAAAATCTTATGGTCCTACGTCATGTCCAAGCCACCAAAGCCGGCAAAAACGTGAATAATCGACAACTAAAAGTTGAATTGTACTACTTCTTACTGGCTATTACTTCAACTTAGAAGCTTCTTCTGTGTTCTACTATGGTGCTTTTAGTGTTTCGGCATACCGCAGCACGCGACATAGCTTTGCAGACGATAAGTGTAACCGTTTCAGAGAGAAGAGCGGCCAATGTGACATCTGGCTTTAAGTCGATTCGATAACAAATGACGAAAACGGACGGATTTCTCAGGTTTTTACTACATATGAACACTTTTCACACTCTCTCGTGCAACGCGGCTGCTAGTCTTCCTTTCATGCAAAATCTTAAGCTTCCACCTCATGTCCAAGCCATCAAAGCCGGCTAAAAAGTGATTAATCGACAACTAAAACTTGAATTGTACTACTTCTTACTGGCTATTACTTCAACTTAGAAGCTTCTTCTGTGTTTTACTATGGTGCTTTTAGTGTCTCCGCATACCTCAGCACGCGACATAGCTTTGCAGACGATAATTGTAACCGTCTCAGAAAGAAAAGCGGCCAATGTGACGATCTGTCTTTATGTCGATTCGATAACAAATGACGAAAGCGGACGGATTTCTCAGGTTTTTACTACATATGAACACTTTTCACATTCTCGCGTGCAACGCGGCTGCTACTCCTCCTTTCATGCAAAATATTAAGGTTCCACCAAATGTCAAAGCCACCAAAGCCGGCTAAATAGTGTATAATCGACAACTAAAACTTGAATTGTACTACTTCTTACTGGCTATTACTTCAACTTAGAAGCTTCTTCTGTGTTTTACTATGGTGCTTTTAGTGTCTCCGCTTACCGCATACGCGACATAGCTTTGCAGACGATAAATGTAACCGTCTCAGAGAGAAAAGCGGCCAATGTGACGATCGGGCTTTAAGTCGATTCGATAACAAATGACGAAAACGGAGGGATTTCTCAGGTTTTTACTACATATGAACCCTTTTCACATTCTCCCATGCAACGCGGCTGCTAGTCCTCCTTTCATGCAAAATCTTAAGGTCCTACGTCATGTCCAAGCCACCAAAGCAGGCTAAAAGTGAATAATCGACAACTAAAACTTCAATTGTACTACTTCTTACTGGCTATTACTTCAACATAGAAGCTTCTTCTGTGTTCTACTATGGTGCTTTTAGTGTTTCCGCATACCGCAGCACGCGACATAGCTATGCAGACGATAAATGTAACCGTTTCACAGAGAAGAGCGGCCAATGTGACGATCTGGCTTTAAGTCGATTCGATAACAATTGACGAAAACGGACGGATTTCTCAGGTTTTTACTACATATGAACACTTTTCACATTCTCCCATGCAACGCGGCTGCTACTCCTCCTTTCATGCAACATCTTAAGGTCCTAGGTCATGTCCAAGCCACCAAAGCAGGCTAAAAAGTGAATAGTCGACAACTAAAACTTCAATTGTACTACTTTTTACTGGCTATTACTTCAACATAGAAGCTTCTTCTGTGTTCTACTATGGTGGTTTTAGTGTTTCCGCATACCGCAGCACGCGACATAGCTTTGCAGACGATAAATGTAACCGTTTCAGAGAGAAGAGCGGCCAATGTGACGATCTGGCTTTAAGTCGATTCGATAACAAATGACGAAAACGGACGGATTTCTCAGGTTTTTACTACATATGAACACTTTTCACATTCTCCCTTGCAACGCGGCTGCAAGTCCTCCTTTCATGCAAAATCTTAAGGTCCTAGGTGATGTCCAAGCCACCAAAGCCGGCTAAAAAGTGAATAATCGACAACTAAAACTTGAATTGTACTACTTCTTACTGGCTATTGCTTCAACGTAGAAGCTTCTTCTGTGTTCTACTATGGTGCTTTTAGTGTTTCGGTATACTGCAGCACGCGACATAGCTTTGCATACGATAAATGTAACCGTCTCAGAGAGAAAAGCGGCCAATGTGACGATCTGGCTTTAAGTCGTTTCGATAACAAATGACGAAAACGGACTGATTTCTCAGGTTTTTACTACATATGAACACTTTTCACATTCTCCCATGCAACGCGGCTGCTAGTCCTCCTTTCATGCAACATCTTAAAGCCCTAGGTCACGTCCAATCCACCAAAGCCGGCTAAAAAGTGAATAATCGACAACTAAAACTTGAATTGTACTACTTCTTACTGGCTATTACTTCAACATAGAAGCTTCTTCTGTGTTCTACTATGGTGCTTTTAGTGTTTCGGTATACTGCAGCACGCGACATAGCTTTGCAGACGATAAATGTAACCGTTTCAGAGAGAAGAACGGCCAATGTGACGATCTGGCTTTAAGTCGATTCGATAACAAATGACGAAAACGGACGGATTTATCAGGTTTTTATTACATATGAACACTTTTCACATTCTCCCGTGCAACGCGGCTGCTAGTCCTCCTTTCATGCAAAATCTTAAGGTCCTAGGTCATGTCCAAGCCACCAAAGCAGGCTAAAAAGTGAATAATCGACAACTAAAACTTCAATTGTACTACTTCTTACTGGCTATTACTTCAACATAGAAGCATCTTCTGTGTTCTACTGTGGTGATTTTAGTGTTTCCGCATACCGCAGCACGCGACATAGCTTTGCAGACGATAAATGTAACCGTTTCAGAGAGAAAAGCGGCCAATGTGACGATCTGGCTTTAAGTCGATTCGATAACAAATGACGAAAACGGACGGATCTCTCAGGTTTTTACTACATATGAACACTTTTCATATTCTGCCTTGCAACGCGGCTGCAAGTCCTCCTTTCACGCAAAATCTTAAGGTCCTAGGTGATGTCCAAGCCACCAAAGCCGGCTAAAAAGTGAATAATCGACAACAAAAAGTTGAATTCTACTACTTCTTACTGTCTATTACTTCAACATAGAAGCTTCTTCTGTGTTCTACTATGGTGCTTTTAGTGTTTCGGCATACCGCAGCACGCGACATAGCTTTGCAGACGATAAGTGTAACCGTTTCAGAGAGAAGAGCGGCCAATGTGACATCTGGCTTTAAGTCGATTCGATAACAAATGACGAAAACGGACGGATTTCTCAGGTTTTTACTACATATGAACACTTTTCACACTCTCTCGTGCAACGCGGCTGCTAGTCTTCCTTTCATGCAAAATCTTAAGCTTCCACCTCATGTCCAAGCCATCAAAGCCGGCTAAAAAGTGAATAATCGACAACTAAAACTTGAATTGTACTACTTCTTACTGGCTATTACTTCAACTTAGAAGCTTCTTCTGTGTTTTACTATGGTGCTTTTAGTGTCTCCGCATACCTCAGCACGCGACATAGCTTTGCAGACGATAATTGTAACCGTCTCAGAAAGAAAAGCGGCCAATGTGACGATCTGTCTTTATGTCGATTCGATAACAAATGACGAAAGCGGACGGATTTCTCAGGTTTTTACTACATATGAACACTTTTCACATTCTCGCGTGCAACGCGGCTGCTACTCCTCCTTTCATGCAAAATATTAAGGTTCCACCAAATGTCAAAGCCACCAAAGCCGGCTAAATAGTGTATAATCGACAACTAAAACTTGAATTGTACTACTTCTTACTGGCTATTACTTCAACTTAGAAGCTTCTTCTGTGTTTTACTATGGTGCTTTTAGTGTCTCCGCTTACCGCAGCACGCGACATAGCTTTGCAGACGATAAATGTAACCGTTTCACAGAGAAGAGCGGCCAATGTGACGATCTGGCTTTAAGTCGATTCGATAACAATTGACGAAAACGGACGGATTTCTCAGGTTTTTACTACATATGAACACTTTTCACATTCTCCCATGCAACGCGGCTGCTACTCCTCCTTTCATGCAACATCTTAAGGTCCTAGGTCATGTCCAAGCCACCAAAGCAGGCTAAAAAGTGAATAATCGACAACTAAAACTTCAATTGTACTACTTTTTACTGGCTATTACTTCAACATAGAAGCTTCTTCTGTGTTCTACTATGGTGGTTTTAGTGTTTCCGCATACCGCAGCACGCGACATAGCTTTGCAGACGATAAATGTAACCGTTTCAGAGAGAAGAGCGGCCAATGTGACGATCTGGCTTTAAGTCGATTCGATAACAAATGACGAAAACGGACGGATTTCTCAGGTTCTTACTACATATGAACACTTTTCACATTCTCCCGTGCTACGCGGCTGCTAGTCCTCCTTTCAAGCAAAATCTTATGGTCCTACGTCATGTCCAAGCCACCAAAGCCGGCAAAAACGTGAATAATCGACAACTAAAAGTTGAATTGTACTACTTCTTACTGGCTATTACTTCAACTTAGAAGCTTCTTCTGTGTTCTACTATGGTGCTTTTAGTGTTTCGGCATACCGCAGCACGCGACATAGCTTTGCAGACGATAAGTGTAACCGTTTCAGAGAGAAGAGCGGCCAATGTGACATCTGGCTTTAAGTCGATTCGATAACAAATGACGAAAACGGACGGATTTCTCAGGTTTTTACTACATATGAACACTTTTCACACTCTCTCGTGCAACGCGGCTGCTAGTCTTCCTTTCATGCAAAATCTTAAGCTTCCACCTCATGTCCAAGCCATCAAAGCCGGCTAAAAAGTGAATAATCGACAACTAAAACTTGAATTGTACTACTTCTTACTGGCTATTACTTCAACTTAGAAGCTTCTTCTGTGTTTTACTATGGTGCTTTTAGTGTCTCCGCATACCTCAGCACGCGACATAGCTTTGCAGACGATAATTGTAACCGTCTCAGAAAGAAAAGCGGCCAATGTGACGATCTGTCTTTATGTCGATTCGATAACAAATGACGAAAGCGGACGGATTTCTCAGGTTTTTACTACATATGAACACTTTTCACATTCTCGCGTGCAACGCGGCTGCTACTCCTCCTTTCATGCAAAATATTAAGGTTCCACCAAATGTCAAAGCCACCAAAGCCGGCTAAATAGTGTATAATCGACAACTAAAACTTGAATTGTACTACTTCTTACTGGCTATTACTTCAACTTAGAAGCTTCTTCTGTGTTTTACTATGGTGCTTTTAGTGTCTCCGCTTACCGCAGCACGCGACATAGCTTTGCAGACGATAAATGTAACCGTTTCACAGAGAAGAGCGGCCAATGTGACGATCTGGCTTTAAGTCGATTCGATAACAATTGACGAAAACGGACGGATTTCTCAGGTTTTTACTACATATGAACACTTTTCACATTCTCCCATGCAACGCGGCTGCTACTCCTCCTTTCATGCAACATCTTAAGGTCCTAGGTCATGTCCAAGCCACCAAAGCAGGCTAAAAAGTGAATAATCGACAACTAAAACTTCAATTGTACTACTTTTTACTGGCTATTACTTCAACATAGAAGCTTCTTCTGTGTTCTACTATGGTGGTTTTAGTGTTTCCGCATACCGCAGCACGCGACATAGCTTTGCAGACGATAAATGTAACCGTATCAGAGAGAAGAGCGGCCAATGTGACGATCTGGCTTTAAGTCGATTCGATAACAAATGACGAAAACGGACGGATTTCTCAGGTTTTTACTACATATGAACACTTTTCACATTCTCCCTTGCAACGCGGCTGCAAGTCCTCCTTTCACGCAAAATCTTAAGGTCCTAGGTGATGTCCAAGCCACCAAAGCCGGCTAAAAAGTGAATAATCGACAACTAAAACTTGAATTGTACTACTTCTTACTGGCTATTGCTTCAACGTAGAAGCTTCTTCTGTGTTCTACTACGGTGCTTTTAGTGTCTCCGCATACCGCAGCACGCGACATAGCTTTGCATACGATAAATGTAACCGTCTCAGAGAGAAAAGCGGCCAATGTGACGATCTGGCTTTAAGTCGATTCGATAACAAATGACGAAAACGGACTGATTTCTCAGGTTTTTACTACATATGAACACTTTTCACATTCTCCCATGCAACGCGGCTGCTAGTCCTCCTTTCATGCAACACCTTAAAGTCCTAGGTCACGTCCAATCCACCAAAGCCGGCTAAAAAGTGAATAATCGACAACTAAAACTTGAATTGTACTACTTCTTACTGGCTATTACTTCAACATAGAAGCTTCTTCTGTGTTCTACTATGGTGCTTTTAGTGTTTCGGTATACTGCAGCACGCGACATAGCTTTGCAGACGATAAATGTAACCGTTTCAGAGAGAAGAACGGTCAATGTGACGATCTGGCTTAAAGTCGATTCGATAACAAATGACGAAAACGGACGGATTTATCAGGTTTTTATTACATATGAACACTTTTCACATTCTCCCGTGCAACGCGGCTGCTAGTCCTCCTTTCATGCAAAATCTTAAGGTCCTAGGTCATGTCCAAGCCACCAAAGCAGGCTAAAAAGTGAATAATCGACAACTGAAACTTCAATTGTACTACTTCTTACTGGCTATTACTTCAACATAGAAGCATCTTCTGTGTTCTACTATGGTGCTTTTAGTGTTTCCGCATACCGCAGCACGCGACATAGCTTTGCAGACGATAAATGTAACCGTTTCAGAGAGAAGAGCGGCCAATGTGACGATCTGGCTTTAAGTCGATTCGATAACAAATGACGAAAACGGACGGATTTCTCAGGTTTTTACTACATATGAACACTTTTCACATTCTCCCTTGCAACGCGGGTGCAAGTCCTCCTTTCATGCAAAATCTTAAGGTCCTAGGTGATGTCCAAGCCACCAAAGCCGGCTAAAAAGTGAATAATCGATAACTAAAACTTCAATTATACTACTTCTTACTGGCTATTACTTCAACATAGAAGCTTCTTCTGTGTTCTACTATGGTGCTTTTAGTGTTTCCGCATACCGCAGCACGCGACATAGCTTTGCAGACGATAAATGTAACCGTTTCAGAGAGAAGAGCGGCCAATGTGACGAACTGGCTTTAAGTCGATTCGATAACAAATGACGAAAGCCGACGGATTTCTCAGGTTTTTACTACATATGAACACTTTTCACATTCTCGCGTGCAACGCGGCTGCTACTCCTCCTTTCATGCAAAATATTAAGGTTCCACCAAATGTCAAAGCCACCAAAGCCGGCTAAATAGTGTATAATCGACAACTAAAACTTGAATAGTACTACTTCTTACTGGCTATTACTTCAACTTAGAAGCTTCTTCTGTGTTTTACTATGGTGCTTTTAGTGTCTCCGCTTACCGCAGCACGCGACATAGCTTTGCAGACGATAAATGTAACCGTCTCAGAGAGAAAAGCGGCCAATGTGACGATCGGGCTTTAAGTCGATTCGATAACAAATGACGAAAACGGAGGGATTTCTCAGGTTTTTACTACATATGAACCCTTTTCACATTCTCCCATGCAACGCGGCTGCTAGTCCTCCTTTCATGCAAAATCTTAAGGTCCTAGGTCATGTCCAAGCCACCAAAGCAGGCTAAAGGTGAATAATCGACAACTAAAACTTCAATTGTACTACTTCTTACTGGCTATTACTTCAACATAGAAGCTTCTTCTGTGTTCTACTATGGTGCTTTTAGTGTTTCCGCATACCGCAGCACGCGACATAGCTATGCAGACGATAAATGTAACCGTTTCACAGAGAAGAGCGGCCAATGTGACGATCTGGCTTTAAGTCGATTCGATAACAATTGACGAAAACGGACGGATTTCTCAGGTTTTTACTACATATGAACACTTTTCACATTCTCCCATGCAACGCGGCTGCTACTCCTCCTTTCATGCAACATCTTAAGGTCCTAGGTCATGTCCAAGCCACCAAAGCAGGCTAAAAAGTGAATAATCGACAACTAAAACTTCAATTGTACTAATTTTTACTGGCTATTACTTCAACATAGAAGCTTCTTCTGTGTTCTACTATGGTGCTTTTAGTGTTTCCGCATACCGCAGCACGCGACATAGCTTTGCAGACGATAAATGTAACCGTTTCAGAGAGAAGAGCGGCCAATGTGACGATCTGGCTTTAAGTCGATTCGATAACAAATGACGAAAACGGACGGATTTCTCAGGTTTTTACTACATATGAACACTTTTCACATTCTCCCTTGCAACGCGGCTGCAAGTCCTCCTTTCACGCAAAATCTTAAGGTCCTAGGTGATGTCCAAGCCACCAAAGCCGGCTAAAAAGTGAATAATCGACAACTAAAACTTGAATTGTACTACTTCTTACTGGCTATTGCTTCAACGTAGAAGCTTCTTCTGTGTTCTACTATGGTGCTTTTAGTGTCTCCGCATACCGCAGCACGCGACATAGCTTTGCATACGATAAATGTAACCGTCTCAGAGAGAAAAGCGGCCAATGTGACGATCTGGCTTTAAGTCGATTCGATAACAAATGACGAAAACGGACTGATTTCTCAGGTTTTTACTACATATGAACACTTTTCACATTCTCCCATGCAACGCGGCTGCTAGTCCTCCTTTCATGCAACATCTTAAAGCCCTAGGTCACGTCCAATCCACCAAAGCCGGCTAAAATGTGAATAATCGACAACTAAAACTTGAATTGTACTACTTCTTACTGTCTATTACTTCAACATAGAAGCTTCTTCTGTGTTCTACTATGGTGATTTTAGTGTTTCCGCATACCGCAGCACGCGACATAGCTTTGCAGACGATAAATGTAACCGTCTCAGAGAGAAAAGCGGCCAATGTGACGATCTGGCTTTAAGTCGATTCGATAACAAATGACGAAAACGGACTGATTTCTCAGGTTTTTACTACATATGAACACTTTTCACATTCTCCCATGCAACGCGGCTGCTAGTCCTCCTTTCATGCAACATCTTAAAGTCCTAGGTCACGTCCAATCCACCAAAGCCGGCTAAAAAGTGAATAATCGACAACTAAAACTTGAATTGTACTACTTCTTACTGGCTATTACTTCAACATAGAAGCTTCTTCTGTGTTCTACTATGGTGCTTTTAGTGTTTCGGTATACTGCAGCACGCGACATAGCTTTGCAGACGATAAATGTAACCGTTTCAGAGAGAAGAACGGTCAATGTGACGATCTGGCTTAAAGTCGATTCGATAACAAATGACGAAAACGGACGGATTTATCAGGTTTTTATTACATATGAACACTTTTCACATTCTCCCGTGCAACGCGGCTGCTAGTCCTCCTTTCATGCAAAATCTTAAGGTCCTAGGTCATGTCCAAGCCACCAAAGCAGGCTAAAAAGTGAATAATCGACAACTGAAACTTCAATTGTACTACTTCTTACTGGCTATTACTTCAACATAGAAGCATCTTCTGTGTTCTACTATGGTGCTTTTAGTGTTTCCGCATACCGCAGCACGCGACATAGCTTTGCAGACGATAAATGTAACCGTTTCAGAGAGAAGAGCGGCCAATGTGACGATCTGGCTTTAAGTCGATTCGATAACAAATGACGAAAACGGACGGATTTCTCAGGTTTTTACTACATATGAACACTTTTCACATTCTCCCTTGCAACGCGGGTGCAAGTCCTCCTTTCATGCAAAATCTTAAGGTCCTAGGTGATGTCCAAGCCACCAAAGCCGGCTAAAAAGTGAATAATCGATAACTAAAACTTCAATTATACTACTTCTTACTGGCTATTACTTCAACATAGAAGCTTCTTCTGTGTTCTACTATGGTGCTTTTAGTGTTTCCGCATACCGCAGCACGCGACATAGCTTTGCAGACGATAAATGTAACCGTTTCAGAGAGAAGAGCGGCCAATGTGACGAACTGGCTTTAAGTCGATTCGATAACAAATGACGAAAGCCGACGGATTTCTCAGGTTTTTACTACATATGAACACTTTTCACATTCTCGCGTGCAACGCGGCTGCTACTCCTCCTTTCATGCAAAATATTAAGGTTCCACCAAATGTCAAAGCCACCAAAGCCGGCTAAATAGTGTATAATCGACAACTAAAACTTGAATAGTACTACTTCTTACTGGCTATTACTTCAACTTAGAAGCTTCTTCTGTGTTTTACTATGGTGCTTTTAGTGTCTCCGCTTACCGCAGCACGCGACATAGCTTTGCAGACAAGAAATGTAACCGTCTCAGAGAGAAAAGCGGCCAATGTGACGATCGGGCTTTAAGTCGATTCGATAACAAATGACGAAAACGGAGGGATTTCTCAGGTTTTTACTACATATGAACCCTTTTCACATTCTCCCATGCAACGCGGCTGCTAGTCCTCCTTTCATGCAAAATCTTAAGGTCCTAGGTCATGTCCAAGCCACCAAAGCAGGCTAAAGGTGAATAATCGACAACTAAAACTTCAATTGTACTACTTCTTACTGGCTATTACTTCAACATAGAAGCTTCTTCTGTGTTCTACTATGGTGCTTTTAGTGTTTCCGCATACCGCAGCACGCGACATAGCTATGCAGACGATAAATGTAACCGTTTCACAGAGAAGAGCGGCCAATGTGACGATCTGGCTTTAAGTCGATTCGATAACAATTGACGAAAACGGACGGATTTCTCAGGTTTTTACTACATATGAACACTTTTCACATTCTCCCATGCAACGCGGCTGCTACTCCTCCTTTCATGCAACATCTTAAGGTCCTAGGTCATGTCCAAGCCACCAAAGCAGGCTAAAAAGTGAATAATCGACAACTAAAACTTCAATTGTACTAATTTTTACTGGCTATTACTTCAACATAGAAGCTTCTTCTGTGTTCTACTATGGTGGTTTTAGTGTTTCCGCATACCGCAGCACGCGACATAGCTTTGCAGACGATAAATGTAACCGTTTCAGAGAGAAGAGCGGCCAATGTGACGATCTGGCTTTAAGTCGATTCGATAACAAATGACGAAAACGGACGGATTTCTCAGGTTTTTACTACATATGAACACTTTTCACATTCTCCCTTGCAACGCGGCTGCAAGTCCTCCTTTCACGCAAAATCTTAAGGTCCTAGGTGATGTCCAAGCCACCAAAGCCGGCTAAAAAGTGAATAATCGACAACTAAAACTTGAATTGTACTACTTCTTACTGGCTATTGCTTCAACGTAGAAGCTTCTTCTGTGTTCTACTATGGTGCTTTTAGTGTCTCCGCATACCGCAGCACGCGACATAGCTTTGCATACGATAAATGTAACCGTCTCAGAGAGAAAAGCGGCCAATGTGACGATCTGGCTTTAAGTCGATTCGATAACAAATGACGAAAACGGACTGATTTCTCAGGTTTTTACTACATATGAACACTTTTCACATTCTCCCATGCAACGCGGCTGCTAGTCCTCCTTTCATGCAACATCTTAAAGCCCTAGGTCACGTCCAATCCACCAAAGCCGGCAAAAATGTGAATAATCGACAACTAAAACTTGAATTGTACTACTTCTTACTGTCTATTACTTCAACATAGAAGCTTCTTCTGTGTTCTACTATGGTGATTTTAGTGTTTCCGCATACCGCAGCAAGCGACATAGCTTTGCAGACGATAAATGTAACCGTTTCAGAGAGAAGAGCGGCCAATGTGACGATCTGGCTTTAAGTCGATTCGATAAAAAATGACGAAAACGGACGGATTTCTCAGGTTCTTACTACATATGAACACTTTTCACATTCTCCCGTGCTACGCGGCTGCTAGTCCTCCTTTCAAGCAAAATCTTATGGTCCTACGTCATGTCCAAGCCACCAAAGCCGGTAAAAACGTGAATAATCGACAACTAAAAGTTGAATTGTACTACTTCTTACTGGCTATTACTTCAACTTAGAAGCTTCTTCTGTGTTCTACTATGGTGCTTTTAGTGTTTCGGCATACCGCAGCACGCGACATAGCTTTGCAGACGATAAGTGTAACCGTTTCAGAGAGAAGAGCGGCCAATGTGACATCTGGCTTTAAGTCGATTCGATAACAAATGACGAAAACGGACGGATTTCTCAGGTTTTTACTACATATGAACACTTTTCACACTCTCTCGTGCAACGCGGCTGCTAGTCTTCCTTTCATGCAAAATCTTAAGCTTCCACCTCATGTCCAAGCCATCAAAGCCGGCTAAAAAGTGAATAATCGACCACTAAAACTTGAATTGTACTACTTCTTACTGGCCATTACTTCAACTTAGAAGCTTCTTCTGTGTTTTACTATGGTGCTTTTAGTGTCTCCGCATACCTCAGCACGCGACATAGCTTTGCAGACGATAATTGTAACCGTCTCAGAAAGAAAAGCGGCCAATGTGACGATCTGTCTTTATGTCGATTCGATAACAAATGACGAAAGCGGACGGATTTCTCAGGTTTTTACTACATATGAACACTTTTCACATTCTCGCGTGCAACGAGGCTGCTACTCCTCCTTTCATGCAAAATATTAAGGTTGCACCAAATGTCAAAGCCACCAAAGCCGTCTAAATAGTGTATAATCGACAACTAAAACTTGAATTGTACTACTTCTTACTGGCTATTACTTCAACTTAGAAGCTTCTTCTGTGTTTTACTATGGTGCTTTTAGTGTCTCCGCTTACCGCAGCACGCGACTTAGCTTTGCAGACGATAAATGTAACCGTTTCACAGAGGAGAGCGGCCAATGTGACGATCTGGCTTTAAGTCGATTCGATAACAATTGACGAAAACGGACGGATTTCTCAGGTTTTTACTACATATGAACACTTTTCACATTCTCCCATGCAACGCGGCTGCTACTCCTCCTTTCATGCAACATCTTAAGGTCCTAGGTCATGTCCAAGCCACCAAAGCAGGCTAAAAAGTGAATAATCGACAACTAAAACTTCAATTGTACTACTTTTTACTGGCTATTACTTCAACATAGAAGCTTCTTCTGTGTTCTACTATGGTGGTTTTAGTGTTTCCGCATACCGCAGCACGCGACATAGCTTTGCAGACGATAAATGTAACCGTTTCAGAGAGAAGAGCGGCCAATGTGACGATCTGGCTTTAAGTCGATTCGATAACAAATGACGAAAACGGACTGATTTCTCAGGTTTTTACTACATATGAACACTTTTCACATTCTCCCTTGCAACGCGGCTGCTAGTCCTCCTTTCATGCAACATCTTAAAGTCCTAGGTCACGTCCAATCCACCAAAGCCGGCTAAAAAGTGAATAATCGACAACTAAAACTTGAATTGTACTACTTCTTACTGGCTATTACTTCAACATAGAAGCTTCTTCTGTGTTCTACTATGGTGCTTTTAGTGTTTCGGTATACTGCAGCACGCGACATAGCTTTGCAGACGATAAATGTAACCGTTTCAGAGAGAAGAACGGTCAATGTGACGATCTGGCTTTAAGTCGATTCGATAACAAATGACGAAAACGGACGGATTTATCAGGTTTTTATTACATATGAACACTTTTCACATTCTCCCGTGCAACGCGGCTGCTAGTCCTCCTTTCATGCAAAATCTTAAGGTCCTAGGTCATGTCCAAGCCACCAAAGCAGGCTAAAAAGTGAATAATCGACAACTGAAACTTCAATTGTACTACTTCTTACTGGCTATTACTTCAACATAGAAGCATCTTCTGTGTTCTACTATGGTGCTTTTAGTGTTTCCGCATACCGCAGCACGCGACATAGCTTTGCAGACGATAAATGTAACCGTTTCAGAGAGAAGAGCGGCCAATGTGACGATCTGGCTTTAAGTCGATTCGATAACAAATGACGAAAACGGACGGATTTCTCAGGTTTTTACTACATATGAACACTTTTCACATTCTCCCTTGCAACGCGGGTGCAAGTCCTCCTTTCATGCAAAATCTTAAGGTCCTAGGTGATGTCCAAGCCACCAAAGCCGGCTAAAAAGTGAATAATCGATAACTAAAACTTCAATTATACTACTTCTTACTGGCTATTACTTCAACATAGAAGCTTCTTCTGTGTTCTACTATGGTGCTTTTAGTGTTTCCGCATACCGCAGCACGCGACATAGCTTTGCAGACGATAAATGTAACCGTTTCAGAGAGAAGAGCGGCCAATGTGACGAACTGGCTTTAAGTCGATTCGATAACAAATGACGAAAACGGACTGATTTCTCAGGTTTTTACTACATATGAACACTTTTCACTTTCTCCCATGCAACACGGCTGCTAGTCCTCCTTTCATGCAAAATCTTAAGGTCCTAGGTCATGTCCAAGCCACCAAAGCAGGCTAAAAAGTGAATAATCGACAACTAAAACTTCAATTGTACTGCTTCTTACTGGCTATTACTTCAACATAGAAGCTTATTGTGTGTTCTACTATGGTGCTTTTAGTGTTTCCGCATACCGCAGCACGCGACATAGCTTTGCAGACGATAAATGTAACCGTGTCAGAGAGAAGAGCGGCCAATGTGACGATCTGGCTTTAAGTCGATTCGATAACAAATGACGAAAACGGACGGATTTCTCAGGTTTTTACTACATATGAACACTTTTCACATTCTCGCGGGCAACGCGGCTGCTACTCCTCCTTTCATGCAAAATCTTAAGGTCCTAGGTCATGTCCAAGCCACCAAAGCCGGCTAAAAAGTGAATAATCGACAACTAAAACTTGAATTGTACTACTTCTTACTGTCTATTACTTCAACATAGAAGCTTCTTCTGTGTTCTACTATGGTGATTTTAGTGTTTCCGCCTACCGCAGCACGCGACATAGCTTTGCAGACGATAAATGTAACCGTTTCAGAGAGAAGAGCGGCCAATGTGACGATCTGGCTTTAAGTCGATTTGATAACAAATGACGAAAACGGACGGATTTCTCAGGTTTTTACTACATATGAACACTTTTCACATTCTCCCACGCAACGCGGCTCCTAGTCCTCCTTTCATGCAACATCTTAAAGTCCTAGGTCATGTCCAATCCACCAATGCCGGCTAAAAAGTGAATAATCGACAACTATAACTTGAATTGTACTACTTGTTACTGGCTATTACTTCAACATAGAAGCTTCTTCTGTGTTCTACTATGGTGCTTTTAGTGTTTCCGCATACCGCAGCACGCGACATAGCTTTGCAGAAGATAAATGTAACCGTTTCAGATAGAAGAGCGGCCAATGTGACGATCTGGCTTTAAGTTGATTCGATAACAAATGACGAAAACGGACGGATTTCTCAGGTTTTTACTACATATGAACACTTTTCACATTCTCCCTTGCAACGCGGCTGCAAGTCCTCCTTTCATGCAAAATCTTAAGGTCCTAGGTCATGTCCAAGCCACCAAAGCAGGCTAAAAGTGAATAATCGACAACTAAAACTTCAATTATACTACTTCTTACTGGCTATTACTTCAACATAGGAGCTTCTTCTGTGTTCTACTATGGTGATTTTAGTGTTTCCGCATACCGCAGCACGCGACATAGCTTTGCAGACTATAAATGTAACCGTTTCAGAGAGAAGAGCGGCCAATGTGACGATCTGGCTTTAAGTCGATTCGATAACAAATGACGAAAACGTACGGATTTCTCAGGTTTTTACTGCATATGAACACTTTTCACATTCTCCCGTGCAACGCGGCTGCTAGTCCTCCTTTCATGCAAAATCTTAAGGTCCTAGGTCATGCCCAAGCCACCAAAGCCGGCTAAAAAGTGAATAATCGACAACTAAAACTTGAATTGTACTACTTCTTACTTTCTATTGCTTCAACTTAGAATCTTCTTCTGTGTTCTACTATGGTGCTTTTAGTGTCTCCGCATACCGCAGCACGCGACATAGCTTTGCATACGATAAATGTAACCGTCTCAGAGAGAAAAGCGGCCAATGTGACGATCTGGCTTTAAGTCGATTCGATAGCAAATGACGAAAACGGACGGATTTCTCAGGTATTTACTACATATGAACACTTTTCACATTCTCGCGGGCAACGCGGCTGCTACTCCTCCTTTCATGCAAAATCTTAATGTCTTAGGTCATGTCCAAGCCACCAAAGCCGGCTAAAAAGTGATTAATCGACAACTAAAACTTGAATTGTACTACTTCTTACTGGCTATTACTTCAAATTAGAAGCTTCTTCTGTGTTCTACTATGGTGCTTTTAGTGTTTCGGTATACTGCAGCACGCGACATAGCTTTGCAGACGATAAATGTAACCGTTTCAGAGAGAAGAACGGCCAATGTGACGATCTGGCTTTAAGTCGATTCGATAACAAATGACGAAAACGGACGGATCTATCAGGTTTTTACTACATATGAACACTTTTCACATTCTCCCGTGCAACGCGGCTGCTAGTCCTCCTCTCATGCAAAATCTTAAGGTCCTAGGTCATGTCCAAGCCACCAAAGCAGGCTAAAAAGTGAATAATCGACAACTAAAACTTCAATTGTACTACTTCTTACTGGCTATTACTTCAACATAGAAGCTTCTTCTGTGTTCTACTATGGTGCTTTTAGTGTTTCCGCATACTGCAGCACGCGACATAGCTTTGCAGACTATAAATGTAACCGTTTCAGAGAGAAGAGCGGCCAATGTGACGAACTGGCTTTAAGTCGATTCGATAACAAAAGACGAAAACGGACGGATTTCTCAGGTTTTTACTACATATGAACACTTTTCACTTTCTCCCATGCAACGCGGCTGCTAGTCCTCCTTTCATGCAAAATCTTAAGGTCCTAGGTCATGTCCAAGCCACCAAAGCAGGCTAAAAAGTGAATAATCGACAACTAAAACTTCAATTGTACTACTTCTTACTGGCTATTACTTCAACATAGAAGCTTCTTCTGTGTTCTACTAAGGTGCTTTTAGTGTTTCCGCATACCGCAGCACGCGACATAGCTTTGCAGACGATAAATGTAACCGTTTCAGAGAGAAGAGCGGCCAATGTGACGATCTGGCTTTAAGTCGATTCGATAACAAATGACGAAAGCGGACGGATTTCTCAGGTTTTTACTACATAGGAACACTTTTCACATTCTCGCGGGCAACGCGGCTGCTAGTCCTCCTTTCATGCAAAATCTTAAGGTCCTAGGTCATGTCCAAGCCACCAAAGCCGGCTAAAAAGTGATTAATCGACAACTAAAACTTGAATTGTACTACTTCTTACCGGCTATTACTTCAAATTAGAAGCTTCTTCTGTGTTCTACTATGGTGCTTTTAGTGTTTCGGTATACTGCAGCACGCGACATAGCTTTGCAGACGATAAATGTAACCGTTTCAGAGAGAAGAACGGCCAATGTGACGATCTGGCTTTAAGTCGATTCGATAACAAATGACGAAAACGGACGGATCTATCAGGTTTTTACTACATATGAACACTTTTCACATTCTCCCGTGCAACGCGGCTGCTAGTCCTCCTTTCATGCAAAATCTTAAGGTCCTAGGTCATGTCCAAGCCACCAAAGCAGGCCAAAAAGTGAATAATCGACAACTAAAACTTCAATTGTACTACTTCTTACTGGCTGTTACTTCAACATAGAAGCTTCCTCTGTGTTCTACTATGGTGCTTTTAGTGTTTCCGCATACCGCAGCACGCGACATAGCTTTGCAGACTATAAATGTAACCGTTTCAGAGAGAAGAGCGGCCAATGTGACGAACTGGCTTTAAGTCGATTCGATAACAAATGACGAAAACGGACGGATTTCTCAGGTTTTTACTACATATGAACACTTTTCACTTTCTCCCATGCAACGCGGCTGCTAGTCCTCCTTTCATGCAAAATCTTAAGGTCCTAGGTCATGTCCAAGCCACCAAAGCAGGCTAAAAAGTGAATAATCGACAACTAAAACTTCAATTGTACTACTTCTTACTGGCTATTACTTCAACATAGAAGCTTCTTCTGTGTTCTACTATGGTGCGTTTAGTGTTTCCGCATACCGCAGCACGCGACATAGCTTTGCAGACGACAAATGTAACCGTTTCAGAGAGAAGAGCGGCCAATGTGACGATCTGGCTTTAAGTCGATTCGATAACAAATGACGAAAACGGACGGATTTCTCAGGTTTTTACTACATATGAACACTTTTCACATTCTCCCTTGCAACGCGGCTGCAAGTCCTCCTTTCACGCAAAATCTTAAGGTCCTAGGTGATGTCCAAGCCACCAAAGCCGGCTAAAAAGTGAATAATCGACAACTAAAACTTGAATTGTACTACTTCTTACTGGCTATTGCTTCAACTTAGAAGCTTCTTCTGTGCTCTACTATGGTGCTATCAGTGTCTCCGCATACCGCAGCACGCGACATAGCTTTGCAGACGATAAATGTAACCGTCTCAGAGAGAAGAACGGCCAATGTGACGATCTGGCTTTAAGTCGATTCGATAGCAAATGACGAAAACGGACGGATTTCTCAGGTTTTTACTACATATGAACACTTTTCACATTCTCCCTTGCAACGCGGGTGCAAGTCCTCCTTTCATGCAAAATCTTAAGGTCCTAGGTGATGTCCAAGCCACCAAAGCCGGCTAAAAAGTGAATAATCGATAACTAAAACTTGAATTGTACTACTTCTTACTGGCTATTACTTCAACTTAGAAGCTTCTTCTGTGTTCTACTATGGTACTTTTAGTGTCTCCGCATACCGTAGCACGTGACATAGCTTTGCAGACGATAAATGTAACCGTCTCAGAGAGAAAAGCGGCCAATGTGACGATCTGTCTTTAAATCGATTAGATAACAAATGACGAAAGCGGTCGGATTTCTCAGGTTTTTACTACATAGGAACACTTTTCACATTCTCGCGGGCAACGCGGCTGCTACTCCTCCTTTCATGCAAAATCTTAAGGTCCTAGGTCATGTCCAAGCCACCAAAGCCGGCTAAAAAGTGAATAATCGACAACTAAAACTTGAATTGTACTACTTCTTACCGGCTATTACTTCAAATTAGAAGCTTCTTCTGTGTTCTACTATGGTGCTTTTAGTGTTTCGGTATACTGCAGCACGCGACATAGCTTTGCAGACGATAAATGTAACCGTTTCAGAGAGAAGAACGGCCAATGTGACGATCTGGCTTTAAGTCGATTCGATAACAAATGACGAAAACGGACGGATCTATCAGGTTTTTACTACATATGAACACTTTTCACATTCTCCCGTGCAACGCGGCTGCTAGTCCTCCTTTCATGCAAAATCTTAAGGTCCTAGGTCATGTCCAAGCCACCAAAGCAGGCCAAAAAGTGAATAATCGACAACTAAAACTTCAATTGTACTACTTCTTACTGGCTATTACTTCAAAATAGAAGCTTCTTCTGTGTTCTACTATGGTGCTTTTAGTGTTTCCGCATACCGCAGCACGCGACATAGCTTTGCAGACTATAAATGTAACCGTTTCAGAGAGAAGAGCGGCCAATGTGACGATCTGGCTTTAAGTCGATTCGATAACAAATGACGAAAACGGACGGATTTCTCAGGTTTTTACTACATATGAACACTTTTCACTTTCTCCCATGCAACGCGGCTGCTAGTCCTCCTTTCATGCAAAATCTTAAGGTCATAGGTCATGTCCAAGCCACCAAAGCAGGCTAAAAAGTGAATAATCGACAACTAAAACTTCAATTGTACTACTTCTTACTGGCTATTACTTCAAATTAGAAGCTTCTTCTGTGTTCTACTATGGTGCTTTTAGTGTTTCGGTATACTGCAGCACGCGACATAGCTTTGCAGACGATAAATGTAACCGTTTCAGAGAGAAGAGCGGCCAATGTGACGATCTGGCTTTAAGTCGATTCGATAACAAATGACGAAAACGTACGGATTTCTCTGGTTTTTACTGCATATGAACACTTTTCACATTCTCCCGTGCAACGCGGCTGCTAGTCCTCCTTTCATGCAAAATCTTAAGGTCCTAGGTCATGCCCAAGCCACCAAAGCCGGCTAAAAAGTGAATAATCGACAACTAAAACTTGAATTGTACTACTTCTTACTTTCTATTGCTTCAACTTAGAAGCTTCTTCTGTGTTCTACTATGGTGCTTTTAGTGTCTCCGCATACCGCAGCACGCGACATAGCTTTGCATACGATAAATGTAACCGTCTCAGAGAGAAAAGCGGCCAATGTGACGATCTGACATTAAGTCGCTTCGATAACAAGTGACGAAAGCGGACGGATTTCTGAGGTTTTTACTACATATGAACACTTTTCACATTCTCGCGGGCAACGCGGCTGCTACTCCTCCTTTAATGCAAAATCTTATGGTCCTAGGTCATGTCCAAGCCACCAAAGACGGCTAAAAAATGAATAATCGATAACTAAAACTTGAATTGTACTACTTCTTACTGGCTATTGCTTCAACTTAGAAGCTTCTTCTGTGTTCTACTATGGTACTTTTAGTGTCTCCGCATACCGCAGCACGTGACATAGCTTTGCAGACGATAAATGTAACCGTCTCAGAGAGAAAAGCGGCCAATGTGACGATCTGTCTTTAAGTCGATTCGATAACAAATGACGAAAGCGGACGGATCTATCAGGTTTTTACTACATATGAACACTTTTCACATTCTCGCGGACAACGCGGCTGCTACGCCTCCTTTCATGCAAAATATTAAGGTCTTAGGTCATGTCCAAGCCACCAAAGCCGGCTAAAAAGTGATTAATCGACAACTAAAACTTGAATTGTACTACTTCTTACTGGCTATTACTTCAAATTAGAAGCTTCTTCTGTGTTCTACTATGGTGCTTTTAGTGTTTCGGTATACTGCAGCACGCGACATAGCTTTGCAGACGATAAATGTAACCGTTTCAGAGAGAAGAACGGCCAATGTGACGATCTGGCTTTAAGTCGATTCGATAACAAATGACGAAAACGGACGGATCTATCAGGTTTTTACTACATATGAACACTTTTCACATTCTCCCGTGCAACGCGGCTGCTAGTCCTCCTTTCATGCAAAATCTTAAGGTCCTAGGTCATGTCCAAGCCACCAAAGCAGGCCAAAAAGTGAATAATCGACAACTAAAACTTCAATTGTACTACTTCTTACTGGCTATTACTTCAACATAGAAGCTTCTTCTGTGTTCTACTATGGTGCTTTTAGTGTTTCCGCATACTGCAGCACGCGACATAGCTTTGCAGACTATAAATGTAACCGTTTCAGAGAGAAGAGCGGCCAATGTGACGAACTGGCTTTAAGTCGATTCGATAACAAATGACGAAAACGGACGGATTTCTCAGGTTTTTACTACATATGAACACTTTTCACTTTCTCCCATGCAACGCGGCTGCTAGTCCTCCTTTCATGCAAAATCTTAAGGTCCTAGGTCATGTCCAAGCCACCAAAGCAGGCTAAAAAGTGAATAATCGACAACTAAAACTTCAATTGTACTACTTCTTACTGGCTATTACTTCAACATAGAAGCTTCTTCTGTGTTCTACTATGGTGCTTTTAGTGTTTCCGCATACCGCAGCACGCGACATAGCTTTGCAGACGATAAATGTAACCGTTTCAGAGAGAAGAGCGGCCAATGTGACGATCTGGCTTTAAGTCGATTCGATAACAAATGACGAAAACGGACGGGTTTCTCAGGTTTTTACTACATATGAACACTTTTCACATTCTCCCTTGCAACGCGGCTGCAAGTCCTCCTTTCACGCAAAATCTTAAGGTCCTAGGTGATGTCCAAGCCACCAAAGCCGGCTAAAAAGTGAATAATCGACAACTAAAACTTGAATTGTACTACTTCTTACTGGCTATTGCTTCAACTTAGAAGCTTCTTCTGTGCTCTACTATGGTGCTATTAGTGTCTCCGCATACCGCAGCACGCGACATAGCTTTGCTGACGATAAATGTAACCGTCTCAGAGAGAAGAACGGCCAATGTGACGATCTGGCTTTAAGTCGATTCGATAGCAAATGACGGAAACGGACGGATTTCTCAGGTTTTTACTACATATGAACACTTTTCACATTCTCCCTTGCAACGCGGGTGCAAGTCCTCCTTTCATGCAAAATCTTAAGGTCCTAGGTGATGTCCAAGCCACCAAAGCCGGCTAAAAAGTGAATAATCGATAACTAAAACTTGAATTGTACTACTTCTTACTGGCTATTGCTTCAACTTAGAAGCTTCTTCTGTGTTCTACTATGGTACTTTTAGTGTCTCCGCATACCGCAGCACGTGACATAGCTTTGCAGACGATAAATGTAACCGTCTCAGAGAGAAAAGCGGCCAATGTGACGATCTGTCTTTAAATCGATTAGATAACAAATGACGAAAGCGGACGGATTTCTCAGGTTTTTACTACATAGGAACACTTTTCACATTCTCGCGGGCAACGCGGCTGCTACTCCTCCTTTCATGCAAAATCTTAAGGTCCTAGGTCATGTCCAAGCCTCCTAAGCCGGCTAAAGAGTGATTAATCGACAACTAAAACTTGAATTGTACTACTTCTTACCGGCTATTACTTCAAATTAGAAGCTTCTTCTGTGTTCTACTATGGTGCTTTTAGTGTTTCGGTATACTGCAGCACGCGACATAGCTTTGCAGACGATAAATGTAACCGTTTCAGAGAGAAGAACGGCCAATGTGACGATCTGGCTTTAAGTCGATTCGATAACAAATGACGAAAACGGACGGATCTATCAGGTTTTTACTACATATGAACACTTTTCACATTCTCCCGTGCAACGCGGCTGCTAGTCCTCCTTTCATGCAAAATCTTAAGGTCCTAGGTCATGTCCAAGCCACCAAAGCAGGCCAAAAAGTGAATAATCGACAACTAAAACTTCAATTGTACTACTTCTTACTGGCTATTACTTCAACATAGAAGCTTCTTCTGTGTTCTACTATGGTGCTTTTAGTGTTTCCGCATACCGCAGCACGCGACATAGCTTTGCAGACTATAAATGTAACCGTTTCAGAGAGAAGAGCGGCCAATGTGACGAACTGGCTTTAAGTCGATTCGATAACAAATGACGAAAACGGACGGATTTCTCAGGTTTTTACTACATATGAACACTTTTCACTTTCTCCCATGCAACGCGGCTGCTAGTCCTCCTTTCATGCAAAATCGTAAGGTCCTAGGTCATGTCCAAGCCACCAAAGCAGGCTAAAAAGTGAATAATCGACAACTAAAACTTCAATTGTACTACTTCTTACTGGCTATTACTTCAACATAGAAGCTTCTTCTGTGTTCTACTATGGTGCTTTTAGTGTTTCCGCATACCGCAGCACGCGACATAGCTTTGCAGACGATAAATGTAACCGTTTCAGAGAGAAGAGCGGCCAATGTGACGATCTGGCTTTAAGTCGATTCGATAACAAATGACGAAAACGGACGGATTTCTCAGGTTTTTACTACATATGAACACTTTTCACATTCTCCCTTGCAACGCGGCTGCAAGTCCTCCTTTCACGCAAAATCTTAAGGTCCTAGGTGATGTCCAAGCCACCAAAGCCGGCTAAAAAGTGAATAATCGACAACTAAAACTTGAATTGTACTACTTCTTACTGGCTATTGCTTCAACTTAGAAGCTTCTTCTGTGCTCTACTATGGTGCTATCAGTGTCTCCGCATACCGCAGCACGCGACATAGCTTTGCAGACGATAAATGTAACCGTCTCAGAGAGAAGAACGGCCAATGTGACGATCTGGCTTTAAGTCGATTCGATAGCAAATGACGAAAACGGACGGATTTCTCAGGTTTTTACTACATATGAACACTTTTCACATTCTCCCTTGCAACGCGGGTGCAAGTCCTCCTTTCATGCAAAATCTTAAGGTCCTAGGTGATGTCCAAGCCACCAAAGCCGGCTAAAAAGTGAATAATCGATAACTAAAACTTGAATTGTACTACTTCTTACTGGCTATTACTTCAACTTAGAAGCTTCTTCTGTGTTCTACTATGGTACCTTTAGTGTCTCCGCATACCGCAGCACGTGACATAGCTTTGCAGACGATAAATGTAACCGTCTCAGAGAGAAAAGCGGCCAATGTGACGATCTGTCTTTAAATCGATTAGATAACAAATGACGAAAGCGGTCTGATTTCTCAGGTTTTTACTACATAGGAACACTTTTCACATTCTCGCGGGCAACGCGGCTGCTACTCCTCCTTTCATGCAAAATCTTAAGGTCCTAGGTCATGTCCAAGCCACCAAAGCCGGCTAAAAAGTGATTAATCGACAACTAAAACTTGAATTGTACTACTTCTTACCGGCTATTACTTCAAATTAGAAGCTTCTTCTGTGTTCTACTATGGTGCTTTTAGTGTTTCGGTATACTGCAGCACGCGACATAGCTTTGCAGACGATAAATGTAACCGTTTCAGAGAGAAGAACGGCCAATGTGACGATCTGGCTTTAAGTCGATTCGATAACAAATGACGAAAACGGACGGATCTATCAGGTTTTTACTACATATGAACACTTTTCACATTCTCCCGTGCAACGCGGCTGCTAGTCCTCCTTTCATGCAAAATCTTAAGGTCCTAGGTCATGTCCAAGCCACCAAAGCAGGCCAAAAAGTGAATAATCGACAACTAAAACTTCAATTTTACTACTTCTTACTGGCTATTACTTCAACATAGGAGCTTCTTCTGTGTTCTACTATGGTGATTTTAGTGTTTCCGCATACCGCAGCACGCGACATAGCTTTGCAGACTATAAATGTAACCGTTTCAGAGAGAAGAGCGGCCAATGTGACGAACTGGCTTTAAGTCGATTCGATAACAAATGACGAAAACGGACGGATTTCTCAGGTTTTTACTACATATGAACACTTTTCACTTTCTCCCATGCAACGCGGCTGCTAGTCCTCCTTTCATGCAAAATCTTAAGGTCCTAGGTCATGTCCAAGCCACCAAAGCAGGCTAAAAAGTGAATAATCGACAACTAAAACTTCAATTGTACTACTTCTTACTGGCTATTACTTCAACATAGAAGCTTCTTCTGTGTTCTACTATGGTGCTTTTAGTGTTTCCGCATACCGCAGCACGCGACATAGCTTTGCAGACGATAAATGTAACCGTTTCAGAGAGAAGAGCGGCCAATGTGACGATCTGGCTTTAAGTCGATTCGATAACAAATGACGAAAACGGACGGATTTCTCAGGTTTTTACTACGTATGAACACTTTTCACATTCTCCCTTGCAACGCGGCTGCAAGTCCTCCTTTCACGCAAAATCTTAAGGTCCTAGGTGATGTCCAAGCCACCAAAGCCGGCTAAAAAGTGAATAATCGACAACTAAAACTTGAATTGTACTACTTCTTACTGGCTATTGGTTCAACTTAGAAGCTTCTTCTATGCTCTACTATGGTGCTATCAGTGTCTCCGCATACCGCAGCACGCGACATAGCTTTGCAGACGATAAATGTAACCGTCTCAGAGAGAAGAACGGCCAATGTGACGATCTGGCTTTAAGTCGATTCGATAGCAAATGACGAAACGGACGGGTTTCTCAGGTTTTTACTACATATGAACACTTTTCACATTCTCCCTTGCAACGTGGGTGCAAGTCCTCCTTTCATGCAAAATCTTAAGGTCCTAGGTCATGTCCAAGCCACCAAAGCCGGCTAAAAAGTGAATAATCGAAAACAAAAACTTGAATTGTACTACTTCTTACTGGCTATTACTTCAAATTAGAAGCTTCTTCTGTGTTCTACTATGGTGCTTTTAGTGTTTCGGTATACTGCAGCACGCGACATAGCTTTGCAGACGATAAATGTAACCGTCTCAGAGAGAAAAGCGGCCAATGTGACGATCTGTCTTTAAATCGATTAGATAAAAAATGACGAAAGCGGTCGGATTTCTCAGGTTTTTACTACATAGGAACACTTTTCACATTCTCCCTTGCAACGCGGCTGCTACTCCTCCTTTCATGCAAAATCTTAAGGTCCTAGTTCATGTCCAAGCCACCAAAGCCGGCTAAAAAGTGAATAATCGACAACTAAAACTTGAATTGTACTACTTCTTACTGGCTATTACTTCAAATTAGAAGCTTCTTCTGTGTTCTACTATGGTGCTTTTAGTGTTTCGGTATACTGCAGCGCGCGACATAGCTTTGCAGACGATAAATGTAACCGTTTCAGAGAGAAGAACGGCCAATATGACGATCTGGCTTTAAGTCGATTCGATAACAAATGACGAAAACGGACGGATTTATCAGGTTTTTACTACATATGAACACTTTTCACATTCTCCCGTGCAACGCGGCTGCTAGTCCTCCTTTCATGCAAAATCTTAAGGTCCTAGGTCATATCCAAGCCACCAAAGCAGGCAAAAAAGTGAATAATCGACAACTAAAACTTCAATTGTACTTCTTCTTACTGGCTATTACTTCAACATAGAAGCTTCTTCTGTGTTCTACTATGGTGCTTTTAGTGTTTCCGCATACCGCAGCACGCGACATAGCTTTGCAGACGATAAATGTAACCGTTTCAGAGAGAAGAGCGGCCAATGTGACGAACTGGCTTTAATTCGATTCGATAACAAATGACGAAAACGGACGGATTTCTCAGGTTTTTACTACATATGAACACTTTTCACTTTCTCCCATGCAACGCGGCTGCTAGTCCTCCTTTCATGCAACATCTTAAGGTCCTAGGTCATGTCCAAGCCACCAAAGCAGGCTAAAAAGTGAATAATCGACAACTAAAACTTCAATTGTACTACTTCTTACTGGCTATTACTTCAACATAGAAGCTTCATCTGTGTTCTACTATGGTGCTCTTAGTGTTTCCGCATACCGCAGAACGCGACATAGCTTTGCAGACGATAAATGTAACCGTTTCAGAGAGAAGAGCGGCCAATGTGACGATCTGGCTTTAAGTCGATTCGATAACAAATGACGAAAACGGACGGATTTCTCAGGTTTTTACTACATATGAACACTTTTCACATTCTCCCTTGCAACGCGGCTGCAAGTCCTCCTTTCACGCAGAATCTTAAGGTCCTAGGTGATGTCCAAGCCACCAAAGCCGGCTAAATAGTAAATAATCGACAACTAAAACTTCAATTGTACTACTTCTTACTGGCTATTGCTTCAACTTAGAAACTTCTTCTGTGCTCTACTATGATGCTTTTAGTGTCTCCGCATACCGCAGCACGCGACATAGCTTTGCAGACGATAAATGTAACCGTCTCAGAGAGAAGAACGGCCAATGTTACGATCTGGCTTTAAGACGATTCGATAACAAATGACGAAAACGGACGGATTTCTCAGGTTTTTACTACATATGAACACTTTTCACATTCTCCCATGAACGCGGCTGCTAGTCCTCCTTTCATGCAACATCTTAAGGTCCTAGGTCATGTCCAAGCCACCAAAGCCGGCTAAAAAGTGAATAATCGATAACTAAAACTTGAATTGTACTACTTCTTACTGGCTATTACTTCAAATTAGAAGCTTCTTCTGTGTTCTACTATGGTGCTTTTAGTGTTTCGGTATACTGCAGCACGCGACATAGCTTTGCAGACGATAAATGTAACCGTTTCAGAGAGAAGAACGGCAATGTGACGATCTGGCTTTAAGTCGATTCGATAACGAATGACGAAAACGGACGGATTTATCAGGTTTTTACTACATATGAACACTTTTCACATTCTTCCGTGCAACGCGGCTGTAAGTCCTCCTTTCAAGCAAAATCTTAAGGTCCTAGGTCATGCCCAAGCCACCAAAGCCGGCTAAAAAGTGAATAATCGACAACTAAAACTTGAATTGTACTACTTCTTACTGGCTATTGCTTCAACGTAGAAGCTTCTTCTGTGTTCTACAATGGTGCTTTTAGTGTCTCCGCATACCGCAGCACGCGACATAGCTTTGCATACGATAAATGTAACCGTCTCAGAGAGAAAAGCGGCCAATGTGACGATCTGACTTTAAGTCGATTCGATAACAAGTGACGAAAGCGGACGGATTTCTCAGGTTTTTACTACATATGAACACTTTTCACATTCTCACGGGCAACGCTGCTGCTACTCCTCCTTTCATGCAAAATCTTAAGGTCCTAGGTCATGTCCAAGCCACCAAAGACGGCTAAAAAGTGAATAATCGATAACTAAAACTTGAATTGTACTACTTCTTACTGGCTATTACTTCAACTTAGAAGCTTCTTCTGTGCTCTACTATGGTGCTTTTAGTGTCTCCGCATACCGCAGCACGCGACATAGCTTTGCAGACGATAAATGTAACCGTCTCAGAGAGAAAAGCGGCCAATGTGACGATCTGGCTTTAAGTCGATTCGATAACAAATGACGAAAACGGACTGATTTCTCAGGTTTTTACTACATATGAACACTTTTCACATTCTCCCATGCAACGCGGCTGCTAGTCCTCCTTTCATGCAACATCTTAAAGTCCTAGGTCATGTCCAATCCACCAAAGCCGGCTAAAAAGTGAATAATCGAAAACTAAAACTTGAATTGTACTACTTCTTACTGGCTATTACTTCAAATTAGAAGCTTCTTCTGTGTTCTACTATGGTGCTTTTAGTGTTTCGGTATACTGCAGCACGCGACATAGCTCTGCAGACGATAAATGTAACCGTTTCAGAGAGAAGAACGACCAATGTGACGATCTGGCTTTTAGTCGATTCGATAACAAATGACGAAAACGGACGGATTTGTCAGGTTTTTACTACATATGAACACTTTTCACATTCCCCTGTGCAACGCGGCTGCTAGTCCTCCTTTCATGCAAAATCTTAAGGTCCTAGGTCATGTCCAAGCCACCAAAGCAGGCTAAAAAGTGAATAATCGACAACTAAAACTTCAATTGTACTACTTCTTACTGGCTATTACTTCAACATAGAAGCTTCTTCTGTGTTCTACTATGGTGCTTTTAGTGTTTCCGCATACCGTAGCACGCGACATAGCTTTGCAGACGATAAATGTAACCGTTTCAGAGAGAAGAGCGGCCAATGTGACGATCTGGCTTTAAGTCGATTTGATAACAAATGACGAAAACGGACGGATTTCTCAGGTTTTTACTACATATGAACACTTTTCACATTCTCGCGGGCAACGCGGCTGCTACTCCTCCTTTCATGCAAAATCTTAAGGTCCTAGGTCATGTCCAAGCCACCAAAGCCGGCTAAAAAGTGATTAATCGATAACTAAAACTTGAATTGTACTACTTCTTACTGGCTATTACTTCAAATTAGAAGCTTCTTCTGTGTTCTACAATGGTGCTTTTAGTGTTTTGGTATACTGCAGCACGCGACATAGCTTTGCAGACGATAAATGTAACCGTTTCAGAGAGAAGAACGGCCAATGTGACGATCTGGCTTTAAGTCGATTCGATAACAAATGACGAAAACGGACGGATCTATCAGGTTTTTACTACATATGAACACTTTTCACATTCTCCCGTGCAACGCGGCTGCTAGTCCTCCTTTCATGCAAAATCTTAAGGTCCTAGGTCATGTCCAAGCCACCAAAGCAGGCCAAAAAGTGAATAATCGACAACTAAAACTTCAATTGTACTACTTCTTACTGGCTATTACTTCAACATAGAAGCTTCTTCTGTGTTCTACTATGGTGCTTTTAGTGTTTCCGCATACCGCAGCACGCGACATAGCTTTGCAGACTATAAATGTAACCGTTTCAGAGAGAAGAGCGGCCAATGTGACGAACTGGCTTTAAGTCGATTCGATAACAAATGACGAAAACGGACGGATTTCTCAGGTTTTTACTACATATGAACACTTTTCACTTTCTCCCATGCAACGCAGCTGCTACTCCTCCTTTCATGCAAAATCTTAAGGTCCTAGGTCATGTCCAAGCCACCAAAGCAGGCTAAAAAGTGAATAATCGACAACTAAAACTTCAATTGTACTACTTCTTACTGGCTATTACTTCAACATAGAAGCTTCTTCTGTGTTCTACTATGGTGCTTTTAGTGTTTCCGCATACCGCAGCACGCGACATAGCTTTGCAGACGATAAATGTAACCGTTTCAGAGAGAAGAGCGGCCAATGTGACGATCTGGCTTTAAGTCGATTCGATAACAAATGACGAAAACGGACGGATTTCTCAGGTTTTTACTACATATGAACACTTTTCACATTCTCCCTTGCAACGTGGGTGCAAGTCCTCCTTTCATGCAAAATCTTAAGGTCCTAGGTGATGTCCAAGCCACCAAAGCCGGCTAAAAAGTGAATAATCGATAACTAAAACTTGAATTGCACTACTTCTTACTGGCTATTGCTTCAACTCAGAAGCTTCTTCTGTGTTCTACTATGGTGCTTTTAGTGTCTCCGCATACCGCAGCACGTGACATAGCTTTGCAGACGATAAATGTAACCGTCTCAGAGAGAAAAGCGGCCAATGTGACGATCTGGCTTTAAGTCGATTCGATAACAAATGACGAAAACGGACGGATTTCTCAGGTTTTTACTACATATGAACACTTTTCACATTCTCCCTTGCAACGTGGGTGCAAGTCCTCCTTTCATGCAAAATCTTAAGGTCCTAGGTGATGTCCAAGCCACCAAAGCCGGCTAAAAAGTGAATAATCGATAACTAAAACTTGAATTGCACTACTTCTTACTGGCTATTGCTTCAACTCAGAAGCTTCTTCTGTGTTCTACTATGGTGCTTTTAGTGTCTCCGCATACCGCAGCACGTGACATAGCTTTGCAGACGATAAATGTAACCGTCTCAGAGAGAAAAGCGGCCAATGTGACGATCTGTCTTTAAGTCGATTCGATAACAAATGACGAAAGCGGACGGATTTCTCAGGTTTTTACTACATATGAACACTTTTCACATTCTCGCGGGCAACGCGGCTGCTACTCCTCCTTTCATGCAAAATCTTAAGGTCCTAGGTCATGTCCAAGCCACCAAAGCCGGCTAAAAAGTGAATAATCGACAGCTAAAACTTGAATTGTACTACTTCTTACTGGCTATTACTTCAAATTAGAAGCTTCTTCTGTGTTCTACTATGGTGCTTTTAGTGTTTCGGTATACTGCAGCGCGCGACATAGCTTTGCAGACGATAAATGTAACCGTTTCAGAGAGAAGAACGGCCAATGTGACGATCTGGCTTTAAGTCGATTCGATAACAAATGACGAAAACGGACGGATTTCTCAGGTTTTTACTACATATGAACACTTTTCACATTCTCCCGTGCAACGCGGCTGCTAGTCCTCCTTTCATGCAAAATCTTAAGGTCCTAGGTCATATCCAAGCCACCAAAGCAGGCTAAAAAGTGAATAATCGACAACTAAACCTTCAATTGTACTACTTCTTACTGGCTATTACTTCAACATAGAAGCTTCTTCTGTGTTCTACTATGGTGCTTTTAGTGTTTCCGCATACCGCCGCACGCGACATAGCTTTGCAGACGATAAATGTAACCGTTTCAGAGAGAAGAGCGGCCAATGTGACGAACTGGCTTTAAGTCGATTCGATAACAAATGACGAAAACGGACGGATTTCTCAGGTTTTTACTACATATGAACACTTTTCACTTTCTCCCATGCAACGCGGCTGCTAGTCCTCCTTTCATGCAACATCTTAAGGTCCTAGGTCATGTCCAAGCCACCAAAGCAGGCTAAAAAGTGAATAATCGACAACTAAAACTTGAATTGTACTACTTCTTACTGGCTATTGCTTCAACTTAGAAGCTTCTTCTGTGTTCTACTATGGTGCTTTTAGTGTATCCGCATACCGCAGCACGTGACATAGCTTTGCAGACGATAAATGTAACCGTCTCAGAGAGAAAAGCGGCCAATGTGACGATCTGTCTTTAAGGCGATTCGATAACAAATGACGAAAGCGGACGGATTTCTCAGGTTTTTACTACATATGAACACTTTTCACATTCTCGCGGGCAACGCGGCTGCTACTCCTCCTTTCATGCAAAATCTTAAGGTCCTAGGTCATGTCCAAGCCACCAAAGCCGGCTAAAAAGTGATTAATCGATAACTAAAACTTGAATTGTACTACTTCTTACTGGCTATTACTTCAAATTAGAAGCTTCTTCTGTGTTCTACAATGGTGCTTTTAGTGTTTTGGTATACTGCAGCACGCGACATAGCTTTGCAGACGATAAATGTAACCGTTTCAGAGAGAAGAACGGCCAATGTGACGATCTGGCTTTAAGTCGATTCGATAACAAATGACGAAAACGGACGGATCTACCAGGTTTTTACTACATATGAACACTTTTCACATTCTCCCGTGCAACGCGGCTGCTAGTCCTCCTTTCATGCAAAATCTTAAGGTCCTAGGTCATGTCCAAGCCACCAAAGCAGGCCAAAAAGTGAATAATCGACAACTAAAACTTCAATTGTACTACTTCTTACTGGCTATTACTTCAACATAGAAGCTTCTTCTGTGTTCTACTATGGTGCTTTTAGTGTTTCCGCATACCGCAGCACGCGACATAGCTTTGCAGACTATAAATGTAACCGTTTCAGAGAGAAGAGCGGCCAATGTGACGAACTGGCTTTAAGTCGATTCGATAACAAATGACGAAAACGGACGGATTTCTCAGGTTTTTACTACATATGAACACTTTTCACTTTCTCCCATGCAACGCAGCTGCTACTCCTCCTTTCATGCAAAATCTTAAGGTCCTAGGTCATGTCCAAGCCACCAAAGCAGGCTAAAAAGTGAATAATCGACAACTAAAACTTCAATTGTACTACTTCTTACTGGCTATTACTTCAACATAGAAGCTTCTTCTGTGTTCTACTATGGTGCTTTTAGTGTTTCCGCATACCGCAGCACGCGACATAGCTTTGCAGACGATAAATGTAACCGTTTCAGAGAGAAGAGCGGCCAATGTGACGATCTGGCTTTAAGTCGATTCGATAACAAATGACGAAAACGGACGGATTTCTCAGGTTTTTACTACATATGAACACTTTTCACATTCTCCCTTGCAACGTGGGTGCAAGTCCTCCTTTCATGCAAAATCTTAAGGTCCTAGGTGATGTCCAAGCCACCAAAGCCGGCTAAAAAGTGAATAATCGATAACTAAAACTTGAATTGCACTACTTCTTACTGGCTATTGCTTCAACTCAGAAGCTTCTTCTGTGTTCTACTATGGTGCTTTTAGTGTCTCCGCATACCGCAGCACGTGACATAGCTTTGCAGACGATAAATGTAACCGTCTCAGAGAGAAAAGCGGCCAATGTGACGATCTGTCTTTAAGTCGATTCGATAACAAATGACGAAAGCGGACGGATTTCTCAGGTTTTTACTACATATGAACACTTTTCACATTCTCGCAGGCAACGCGGCTGCTACTCCTCCTTTCATGCAAAATCTTAAGGTCCTAGGTCATGTCCAAGCCACCAAAGCCGGCTAAAAAGTGAATAATCGACAACTAAAACTTGAATTGTACTTTTTCTTACTGGCTATTACTTCAAATTAGAAGCTTCTGTGTTCTACTATGGTGATTTTAGTGTTTCGGTATACTGCAGCGCGCGACATAGCTTTGCAGACGATATATGTAACCGTTTCAGAGAGAAGAACGGCCAATGTGACGATCTGGCTTTAAGTCGATTCGATAACAAATGACGAAAACGGACGGATCTACCAGGTTTTTACTACATATGAACACTTTTCACATTCTCCCGTGCAACGCGGCTGCTAGTCCTCCTTTCATGCAAAATCTTAAGGTCCTAGGTCATATCCAAACCACCAAAGCAGGCTAAAAAGTGAATAATCGACAACTAAACCTTCAATTGTACTACTTCTTACTGGCTATTACTTCAACATAGAAGCTTCTTCTGTAATCTACTATGGTGCTTTTAGTGTTTCCGCATACCGCCGCACGCGACATAGCTTTGCAGACGATAAATGTAACCGTTTCAGAGAGAAGAGCGGCCAATGTGACGAACTGGCTTTAAGTCGATTCGATAACAAATGACGAAAACGGACGGATTGCTCAGGTTTTTACTACATATGAACACTTTTCACTTTCTCCCATGCAACGCGGCTGCTAGTCCTCCTTTCATGCAACATCTTAAGGTCCTAGGTCATGTCCAAGCCACCAAAGCAGGCTAAAAAGTGAATAATCGACAACTAAAACTTCAATTGTACTACTTCTTACTGGCTATTACTTCAACATAGAAGCTTCTTCTGTGTTCTACTATGGTGCTTTTAGTGTTTCCGCATACCGCAGCACGCGACATAGCTTTGCAGACGATAAATGTAACCGTTTCAGAGAGAAGAGCGGCCAATGTGACGAACTGGCTTTAAGTCGATTCGATAACAAATGACGAAAACGGACGGATTTCTCAGGTTTTTACTACATATGAACACTTTTCACTTTCTCCCATGCAACGCGGCTGCTAGTCCTCCTTTCATGCAACATCTTAAGGTCCTAGGTCATGTCCAAGCCACCAAAGCAGACTAAAAAGTGAATAATCGACAACTAAAACTTCAATTGTACTACTTCTTACTGGCTATTACTTCAACATAGAAGCTTCATCTGTGTTCTACTATGGTGCTTTTAGTGTTTCCGCATACCGCAGCACGCGACATAGCTTTGCAGACGATAAATGTAACCGTTTCAGAGAGAAGAGCGGCCAATGTGACGATCTGGCTTTAAGTCGATTCGATAACAAATGACGAAAACGGACGGATTTCTCAGGTTTTTACTACATATGAACACTTTTCACATTCTCCCTTGCAACGCGGCTGCAAGTCCTCCTTTCACGCAAAATCTTAAGGTCCTAGGTGATGTCCAAGCCACCAAAGCCGGCTAAAAAGTAAATAATCGACAACTAAAACTTGAATTGTACTACTTCTTACTGGCTATTGCTTCAACTTAGAAGCTTCTTCTGTGCTCTACTATGATGCTTTTAGTGTCTCCGTATACCGCAGCACGCGACATAGCTTTGCAGACGATAAATGTAACCGTCTCAGAGAGAAGAACGGCCAATGTGACGATCTGGCTTTAAGACGATTCGATAACAAATGACGAAAACGGACGGATTTCTCAGGTTTTTACTACATATGAACACTTTTCACATTCTCCCATGAACGCGGCTGCTAGTCCTCCTTTCATGCAACATCTTAAGGTCCTAGGTCATGTCCAAGCCACCAAAGCCGGCTAAATAGTGAATAATCGAAAACAAAAACTTGAATTGTACTACTTCTTACTGGCTATTACTTCAAATTAGAAGCTTCTTCTGTGTTCTACTATGGTGCTTTTAGTGTTTCGGTATACTGCAGCACGCGACATAGCTTTGCAGACGATAAATGTAACCGTTTCAGAGAGAAGAACGGCCAATGTGACGATCTGGCTTTAAGTCGATTCAATAACAAATGAGAAAACGGACGGATCTATCAGGTTTTTACTACATATGAACACTTTTCACATTCTCCCGTGCAACGCGGCTGCTAGTCCTCCTTTCATGCAAAATCTTAAGGTCCTAGGTCATGTCCAAGCCACCAAAGCAGGCCAAAAAGTGAATAATCGACAACTAAAACTTCAATTGTACTACTTCTTACTGGCTATTACTTCAACATAGAAGCTTCTTCTGTGTTCTACTATGGTGCTTTTAGTGTTTCCGCATACCGCAGCACGCGACATAGCTTTGCAGACTATAAATGTAACCGTTTCAGAGAGAAGAGCGGCCAATGTGACGAACTGGCTTTAAGTCGATTCGATAACAAATGACGAAAACGGACGGATTTCTCAGGTTTTTACTACATATGAACACTTTTCACATTCTCCCGTGCAACGCGGCTGCTAGTCCTCCTTTCATGCAAAATCTTAAGGTCCTAGGTCATGCCCAAGCCACCGATGCCGGCTAAAAAGTGAATAATCGACAACTAAAACTTGAATTGTACTACTTCTTACTGGCTATTGCTTCAACGTAGAAGATTCTTCTGTGTTCTACTATGGTTCTTTTAGTGTCTCCGCATACCGCAGCACGCGACATAGCTTTGCATACGATAAATGTAACCGTCTCAGAGAGAAAAGCGGCCAATGTGACGATCTGACTTTAAGTCGATTCGATAACAAGTGACGAAAGCGGACGGATTTCTCAGGTTTTTACTACATATGAACACTTTTCACATTCTCGCGGGCAACGCTGCTGCTACTCCTCCTTTCATGCAAAATCTTAAGGTCCTAGGTCATGTCCAAGCCACCAAAGACGGCTAAAAAGTGAATAATCGATAACTAAAACTTGAATTGTACTACTTCTTACTGGCTATTACTTCAACTTAGAAGCTTCTTCTGTGCTCTACTATGGTGCTTTTAGTGTCTCCGCATACCGCAGCACGCGACATAGCTTTGCAGACGATAAATGTAACCGTCTCAGAGAGAAAAGCGGCCAATGTGACGATCTGGCTTTAAGTCGATTCGATAACAAATGACGAAAACGGACTGATTTCTCAGGTTTTAACTACATATGAACACTTTTCACATTCTCCCATGCAACGCGGCTGCTAGTCCTCCTTTCATGAAACATCTTAAAGTCCTAGGTCATGTCCAATCCACCAAAGCCGGCTAAAAAGTGAATAATCGAAAACTAAAACTTGAATTGTACTACTTCTTACTGGCTATTACTTCAAATTAGAAGCTTCTTCTGTGTTCTACTATGGTGCTTTTAGTGTTTCGGTTTACTGCAGCACGCGACATAGCTTTGCAGACGATAAATGTAACCGTTTCAGAGAGAAGAACGACCAATGTGACGATCTGACTTTTAGTCGATTCGATAACAAATGACGAAAACGGACGGATTTATCAGGTTTTTACTACATATGAACACTTTTCACATTCTCCCGTGCAACGCGGCAGCTAGTCCTCCTTTCATGCAAAATCTTAAGGTCCTAGGTCATGTCCAAGCCACCAAAGCAGGCTAAAAAGTGTATAATCGACAACTCAAACTTCAATTGTACTACTTCTTACTGGCTATTGCTTCAACTTAGAAGCTTTTTCTGTGTTCTACTATGGTGCTTTTAGTGTCTCCGCATACCGCAGCACGTGACATAGCTTTGCAGACGATAAATGTAACCGTCTCAGAGAGAAAAGCGGCCAATGTGACGATCTGTCTTTAAGGCGATTCGATAACAAATGACGAAAGCGGACGGATTTCTCACGTTTTTACTACATATGAACACTTTTCACATTCTCGCGGGCAACGCGGCTGCTACCCCTCCTTTCATGCAAAATCTTAAGGTCCTAGGTCATGTCCAAGCCACCAAAGCCGGCTAAAAAGTGAATAATCGACAACTAAAACTTGAATTGTACTACTTCTTACTGGCTATTACTTCAAATTAGTAGCTTCTTCTGTGTTCTACTATGGTGCTTTTAGTGTTTCGGTATACTGCAGCACGCGACATAGCTTTGCAGACGATAAATGTAACCGTTTCAGAGAGAAGAACGGCCAATGTGACGATCTGGCTTTAAGTCGATTCGATAACAAATGACGAAAACGGACGGATTTATCAGGTTTTTACTACATATGAACACTTTTCACATTCTCCCGTGCAACGCGGCTGCTAGTCCTCCTTTCATGCAAAATCTTAAGGTCCTAGGTCATGTCCAAGCCACCAAAGCAGGCTAAAAAGTGAATAATCGACAACTAAAACTTCAATTGTACTACTTCTTACTGGCTATTACTTCAACATAGAAGCTTCTTCTGTGTTCTACTATGGTGCTTTTAGTGTTTCCGCATACCGCAGCACGCGACATAGCTTTGCAGACGATAAATGTAACCGTTTCAGAGAGAAGAGCGGCCAATGTGACGATCTGGCTTTAAGTCGATTCGATAACAAATGACGAAAACGGACGGATTTCTCAGCTTTTTACTACATATGAACACTTTTCACATTCTCCCGTGCAACGCGGCTGCTACTCCTCCTTTCATGCAAAATATTAAGGTTCCACCTAATGTCCAAGCCACCAAAGCCGGCTAAAAAGTGAATAATCGACAACTAAAACTTGAATTCTACTACTTCTTACTGGCTATTACTTCAAATTAGAAGCTTCTTCTGTGTTCTACTAAGGTGCTTTTAGTGTTTCGGCATACCGCAGCACGCGACATAGCTTTGCAGACGATAAATGTAACCGTTTCAGAGAGAAGAGCGGCCAATGTGACGAACTGGCTTTAAGTCGATTCGATAACAAATGACGAAAACGGACGGATTTCTCAGGTTTTTACTACATATGAACACTTTTCACTTTCTCCCATGCAACGCGGCTGCTAGTCCTCCTTTCATGCAACATCTTAAGGTCCTAGGTCATGTCCAAGCCACCAAAGCAGGCTAAAAAGTGAATAATCGACAACTAAAACTTCAATTGTACTACTTCTTACTGGCTATTACTTCAACATAGAAGCTTCTTCTGTGTTCTACTATGGTGCTTTTAGTGTTTCCGCATACCGCAGCACGCGACATAGCTTTGCAGACGATAAATGTAACCGTTTCAGAGAGAAGAGCGGCCAATGTGACGATGTGGCTTTAAGTCGATTCGATAACTAATGACGAAAACGGACGGATTTCTCAGGTTTTTACTACATATGAACACTTTTCACATTCTCCCTTGCAACGCGGCTGCAAGTCCTCCTTTCACGCAAAATCTTAAGGTCCTAGGTGATGTCCAAGCCACCAAAGCCGGCTAAAAAGTGAATAATCGACAACTAAAACTTGAATTGTACTACTTCTTACTGGCTATTGCTTCAACTTAGAAGCTTCTTCTGTGCTCTACTATGGTGCTTTTAGTGTCTCCGCATACCGCAGCACGCGACATAGCTTTGCAGACGATAAATGTAACCGTCTCAGAGAGAAGAACGGCCAATGTGACGATCTGGCTTTAAGACGATTCGATAACAAATGACGAAAACGGACGGATTTCTCAGGTTTTTACTACATATGAACACTTTTCACATTCTCCCATGCAACGCGGCTGCTAGTCCTCCTTTCATGCAACATCTTAAGGTCCTAGGTCATGTCCAAGCCACCAAAGCCGGCTAAAAAGTGAATAATCGAAAACTAAAACTTGAATTGTACTACTTCTTACTGGCTATTACTTCAAATTAGAAGCTTCTTCTATGTTCTACTATGGTGCTTTTAGTGTTTCGGTATACTGCAGCACGCGACATAGCTTTGCAGACGATAAATGTAACCGTTTCAGAGAGAAGAACGGCCAATGTGACGATCTGGCTTTAAGTCGATTCGATAACGAATGACGAAAACGGACGGATTTATCAGGTTTTTACTACATATGAACACTTTTCACATTCTTCCGTGCAACGCGGCTGCTAGTCCTCCTTTCATGCAAAATCTTAAGGTCCTAGGTCATGCCCAAGCCACCAAAGCCGGCTAAAAAGTGAATAATCGACAACTAAAACTTGAATTGTACTACTTCTTACTGGCTATTGCTTCAACGTAGAAGCTTCTTCTGTGTTCTACTATGGTGCTTTTAGTGTCTCCGCATACCGCAGCACGCGACATAGCTTTGCAGACGATAAATGTAACCGTTTCAGAGAGAAGAACGGCCAATGTGACGATCTGGCTTTAAGTCGATTCAATAACAAATGAGAAAACGGACGGATCTATCAGGTTTTTACTACATATGAACACTTTTCACATTCTCCCGTGCAACGCGGCTGCTAGTCCTCCTTTCATGCAAAATCTTAAGGTCCTAGGTCATGTCCAAGCCACCAAAGCAGGCCAAAAAGTGAATAATCGACAACTAAAACTTCAATTGTACTACTTCTTACTGGCTATTACTTCAACATAGAAGCTTCTTCTGTGTTCTACTATGGTGCTTTTAGTGTTTCCGCATACCGCAGCACGCGACATAGCTTTGCAGACTATAAATGTAACCGTTTCAGAGAGAAGAGCGGCCAATGTGACGAACTGGCTTTAAGTCGATTCGATAACAAATGACGAAAACGGACGGATTTCTCAGGTTTTTACTACATATGAACACTTTTCACATTCTCCCGTGCAACGCGGCTGCTAGTCCTCCTTTCATGCAAAATCTTAAGGTCCTAGGTCATGTCCAAGCCACCAAAGCAGGCCAAAAAGTGAATAATCGACAACTAAAACTTCAATTGTACTACTTCTTACTGGCTATTACTTCAACATAGAAGCTTCTTCTGTGTTCTACTATGGTGCTTTTAGTGTTTCCGCATACCGCAGCACGCGACATAGCTTTGCAGACTATAAATGTAACCGTTTCAGAGAGAAGAGCGGCCAATGTGACGATCTGGCTTTAAGTCGATTCGATAACAAATGAAGAAAACGGACGGATTTCTCAGCTTTTTACTACATATGAACACTTTTCACATTCTCCCGTGCAACGCGGCTGCTACTCCTCCTTTCATGCAAAATATTAAGGTTCCACCTAATGTCCAAGCCACCAAAGCCGGCTAAAAAGTGAATAATCGACAACTAAAACTTGAATTCTACTACTTCTTACTGGCTATTACTTCAAATTAGAAGCTTCTTCTGTGTTCTACTAAGGTGCTTTTAGTGTTTCGGCATACCGCAGCACGCGACATAGCTTTGCAGACGATAAATGTAACCGTTTCAGAGAGAAGAGCGGCCAATGTGACGAACTGGCTTTAAGTCGATTCGATAACAAATGACGAAAACGGACGGATTTCTCAGGTTTTTACTACATATGAACACTTTTCACTTTCTCCCATGCAACGCGGCTGCTAGTCCTCCTTTCATGCAACATCTTAAGGTCCTAGGTCATGTCCAAGCCACCAAAGCAGGCTAAAAAGTGAATAATCGACAACTAAAACTTCAATTGTACTACTTCTTACTGGCTATTACTTCAACATAGAAGCTTCTTCTGTGTTCTACTATGGTGCTTTTAGTGTTTCCGCATAACGCAGCACGCGACATAGCTTTGCAGACGATAAATGTAACCGTTTCAGAGAGAAGAGCGGCCAATGTGACGATGTGGCTTTAAGTCGATTCGATAACTAATGACGAAAACGGACGGATTTCTCAGGTTTTTACTACATATGAACACTTTTCACATTCTCCCTTGCAACGCGGCTGCAAGTCCTCCTTTCACGCAAAATCTTAAGGTCCTAGGTGATGTCCAAGCCACCAAAGCCGGCTAAAAAGTGAATAATCGACAACTAAAACTTGAATTGTACTACTTCTTACTGGCTATTGCTTCAACTTAGAAGCTTCTTCTGTGCTCTACTATGGTGCTTTTAGTGTCTCCGCATACCGCAGCACGCGACATAGCTTTGCAGACGATAAATGTAACCGTCTCAGAGAGAAGAACGGCCAATGTGACGATCTGGCTTTAAGACGATTCGATAACAAATGACGAAAACGGACGGATTTCTCAGGTTTTTACTACATATGAACACTTTTCACATTCTCCCATGCAACGCGGCTGCTAGTCCTCCTTTCATGCAACATCTTAAGGTCCTAGGTCATGTCCAAGCCACCGAAGCCGGCTAAAAAGTGAATAATCGAAAACTAACACTTGAATTGTACTACTTCTTACTGGCTATTACTTCAAATTAGAAGCTTCTTCTATGTTCTACTATGGTGCTTTTAGTGTTTCGGTATACTGCAGCACGCGACATAGCTTTGCAGACGATAAATGTAACCGTTTCAGAGAGAAGAACGGCCAATGTGACGATCTGGCTTTAAGTCGATTCGATAACGAATGACGAAAACGGACGGATTTATCAGGTTTTTACTACATATGAACACTTTTCACATTCTTCCGTGCAACGCGGCTGCTAGTCCTCCTTTCATGCAAAATCTTAAGGTCCTAGGTCATGCCCAAGCCACCAAAGCCGGCTAAAAAGTGAATAATCGACAACTAAAACTTGAATTGTACTACTTCTTACTGGCTATTGCTTCAACGTAGAAGCTTCTTCTGTGTTCTACTATGGTGCTTTTAGTGTCTCCGCATACCGCAGCACGCGACATAGCTTGCAGACGATAAATGTAACCGTTTCAGAGAGAAGAACGGCCAATGTGACGATCTGGCTTTAAGTCGATTCAATAACAAATGAGAAAACGGACGGATCTATCAGGTTTTTACTACATATGAACACTTTTCACATTCTCCCGTGCAACGCGGCTGCTAGTCCTCCTTTCATGCAAAATCTTAAGGTCCTAGGTCATGTCCAAGCCACCAAAGCAGGCCAAAAAGTGAATAATCGACAACTAAAACTTCAATTGTACTACTTCTTACTGGCTATTACTTCAACATAGAAGCTTCTTCTGTGTTCTACTATGGTGCTTTTAGTGTTTCCGCATACCGCAGCACGCGACATAGCTTTGCAGACTATAAATGTAACCGTTTCAGAGAGAAGAGCGGCCAATGTGACGAACTGGCTTTAAGTCGATTCGATAACAAATGACGAAAACGGACGGATTTCTCAGGTTTTTACTACATATGAACACTTTTCACTTTCTCCCATGCAACGCGGCTGCTAGTCCTCCTTTCATGCAAAATCTTAAGGTCCTAGGTCATGTCCAAGCCACCAAAGCAGGCTAAAAAGTGAATAATCGACAACTAAAACTTCAATTGTACTACTTCTTACTGGCTATTACTTCAACATAGAAGCTTCATCTGTGTTCTACTATGGTGCTTTTAGTGTTTCCGCATACCGCAGCACGCGACATAGCTTTGCAGACGATAAATGTAACCGTTTCAGAGAGATGAGCGGCCAATGTGACGATCTGGCTTTAAGTCGATTCGATAACAAATGACGAAAACGGACGGATTTCTCAGGTTTTTACTACATATGAACACTTTTCACATTCTCCCTTGCAACGCGGCTGCAAGTCCTCCTTTCACGCAGAATCTTAAGGTCCTAGGTGATGTCCAAGCCACCAAAGCCGGCTAAAAAGTAAATAATCGACAACTAAAACTTGAATTGTACTACTTCTTACTGGCTATTGCTTCAACTTAGAAGCTTCTTCTGTGCTCTACAATGGTGCTTTTAGTGTCTCCGCATACCGCAGCACGCGACATAGCTTTGCAGACGATAAATGTAACCGTCTCAGAGAGAAGAACGGCCAATGTGACGATCTGGCTTTAAGACGATTCGATAACAAATGACGAAAACGGACGGATTTCTCAGGTTTTTACTACATATGAACACTTTTCACATTCTCCCATGAACGCGGCTGCTAGTCCTCCTTTCATGCAACATCTTAAGGTCCTAGGTGATGTCCAAGCCACCAAAGCCGGCTAAAAAGTGAATAATCGAAAACAAAAACTTGAATTGTACTACTTCTTACTGGCTATTACTTCAAATTAGAAGCTTCTTCTGTGTTCTACTATGGTGCTTTTAGTGTTTCGGTATACTGCAGCACGCGACATAGCTTTGCAGACGATAAATGTAACCGTTTCAGAGAGAAGAACGGCAATGTGACGATCTGGCTTTAAGTCGATTCGATAACGAATGACGAAAACGGACGGATTTATCAGGTTTTTACTACATATGAACACTTTTCACATTCTTCCGTGCAACGCGGCTGCTAGTCCTCCTTTCATGCAAAATCTTAAGGTCCTAGGTCATGTCCAATCCACCAAAGCCGGCTAAAAAGTGAATAATCGAAAACTAAAACTTGAATTGTACTACTTCTTACTGGCTATTACTTCAAATTAGAAGCTTCTTCTGTGTTCTACTATGGTGCTTTTAGTGTTTCGGTATACTGCAGCACGCGACATAGCTTTGCAGACGATAAATGTAACCGTTTCAGAGAGAAGAACGACCAATGTGACGATCTGGCTTTTAGTCGATTCGATAACAAATGACGAAAACGGACGGATTTCTCAGGTTTTTACTACATATGAACACTTTTCACATTCTCGCGGGCAACGCTGCTGCTACTCCTCCTTTCATGCAAAATCTTAAGGTCCTAGGTCATGTCCAAGCCACCAAAGACGGCTAAAAAGTGAATAATCGATAACTAAAACTTGAATTGTACTACTTCTTACTGGCTATTACTTCAACTTAGAAGCTTCTTCTGTGCTCTACTATGGTGCTTTTAGTGTCTCCGCATACCGCAGCACGCGACATAGCTTTGCAGACGATAAATGTAACCGTCTCAGAGAGAAAGGCGGCCAATGTGACGATCTGGCTTTAAGTCGATTCGATAACAAATGACGAAAACGGACTGATTTCTCAGGTTTGTACTACATATGAACACTTTTCACATTCTCCCATGCAACGCGGCTGCTAGTCCTCCTTTCATGCAACATCTTAAAGTCCTAGGTCATGTCCAATCCACCAAAGCCGGCTAAAAAGTGAATAATCGAAAACTAAAACTTGAATTGTACTACTTCTTACTGGCTATTACATCAAATTAGAAGCTTCTTCTGTGTTCTACTATGGTGCTTTTAGTGTTTCGGTATACTGCAGCACGCGACATAGCTTTGCAGACGATAAATGTAACCGTTTCAGAGAGAAGAACGGCCAATGTGACGATCTGGCTTTAAGTCGATTCGATAACAAATGACGAAAACGGACGGATTTATCAGGTTTTTACTACATATGAACACTTTTCACATTGTCCCGTGCAACGCGGCTGCTAGTCCTCCTTTCATGCAAAATCTTAAGGTCCTAGGTCATATCCAAGCCACCAAAGCAGGCTAAAAAGTGAATAATCGACAACTAAAACTTCAATTGTACTACTTCTTACTGGCTATTACTTCAACATAGAAGCTTCTTCTGTGTTCTACTATGGTGCCTTTAGTGTTTCCGCATACCGCAGCACGCGACATAGCTTTGCAGACGATAAATGTAACCGTTTCAGAGAGAAGAGCGGCCAATGTGACGAACTGGCTTTAAGTCGATTCGATAACAAATGACGAAAACGGACGGATTTCTCAGGTTTTTACTACATATGACCACTTTTCACTTTCTCCCATGCAACGCGGCTGCTAGTCCTCCTTTCATGCAACATCTTAAGGTCCTAGGTCATGTCCAAGCCACCAAAGCAGGCTAAAAAGTGAATAATCGACAACTAAAACTTCAATTGTACTACTTCTTACTGGCTATTACTTCAACATAGAAGCTTCATCTGTGTTCTACTATGGTGCTTTTAGTGTTTCCGCATACCGCAGCACGCGACATAGCTTTGCAGACGATAAATGTAACCGTTTCACAGAGAAGAGCGGCCAATGTGACGATCTGGCTTTAAGTCGATTCGATAACAAATGACGAAAACGGACGGATTTCTCAGGTTTTTACTACATATGAACACTTTTCACATTCTCCCTTGCAACGCGGCTGCTACTCCTCCTTTCACGCAGAATCTTAAGGTCCTAGGTGATGTCCAAGCCACCAAAGCCGGCTAAAAAGTAAATAATCGACAACTAAAACTTGAATTGTACTACTTCTTACTGGCAATTGCTTCAACTTAGAAGCTTCATCTGTGTTCTACTATGGTGCTTTTAGTGTTTCCGCATACCGCAGCACGCGACATAGCTTTGCAGACGATAAATGTAACCGTTTCAGAGAGAAGAGCGGCCAATGTGACGATCTGGCTTTAAATCGATTCGATAACAAATGACGAAAACGGACGGATTTCTCAGGTTTTTACTACATATGAACACTTTTCACATTCTCCCTTGCAACGCGGCTGCAAGTCCTCCTTTCACGCAGAATCTTAAGGTCCTAGGTGATGTCCAAGCCACCAAAGCCGGCTAAAAAGTAAATAATCGACAACTAAAACTTGAATTGTACTACTTCTTACTGGCAATTGCTTCAACTTAGAAGCTTCTTCTGTGCTCTACTATGATGCTTTTAGTGTCTCCGCATACCGCAGCACGCGACATAGCTTTGCAGACGATAAATGTAACCGTCTCAGAGAGAAGAACGGCCAATGTGACGATCTGGCTTTAAGACGATTCGATAACAAATGACGAAAACGGACGGATTTCTCAGGTTTTTACTACATATGAACACTTTTCACATTCTCCCATGAACGCGGCTGCTAGTCCTCCTTTCATGCAACATCTTAAGGTCCTAGGTGATGTCCAAGCCACCAAAGCCGGCTAAAAAGTGAATAATCGAAAACAAAAACTTGAATTGTACTACTTCTTACTGGCTATTACTTCAAATTAGAAGCTTCTTCTGTGTTCTACTATGGTGCTTTTAGTGTTTCGGTATACTGCAGCACGCGACATAGCTTTGCAGACGATAAATGTAACCGTTTCAGAGAGAAGAACGGCAATGTGACGATCTGGCTTTAAGTCGATTCGATAACGAATGACGAAAACGGACGGATTTATCAGGTTTTTACTACATATGAACACTTTTCACATTCTTCCGTGCAACGCGGCTGCTAGTCCTCCTTTCATGCAAAATCTTAAGGTCCTAGGTCATGCCCAAGCCACCAAAGCCGGCTAAAAAGTGAATAATTGACAACTAAAACTTGAATTGTACTACTTCTTACTGGCTATTGCTTCAACGTAGAAGCTTCTTCTGTGTTCTACTATGGTGCTTTTAGTGTCTCCGCATACCGCAGCACGCGACATAGCTTTGCATACGATAAATGTAACCGTCTCAGAGAGAAAAGCGGCCAATGTGACGATCTGACTTTAAGTCGATTCGATAACAAGTGACGAAAGCGGACGGATTTCTCAGGTTTTTACTACATTTGAACACTTTTCACATTCTCGCGGGCAACGCTGCTGCTACTCCTCCTTTCATGCAAAATCTTAAGGTCCTAGGTCATGCCCAAGCCACCAAAGACGGCTAAAAAGTGAATAATCGATAACTAAAACTTGAATTGTACTACTTCTTACTGGCTATTACTTCAACTTAGAAGCTTCTTCTGTGCTCTACTATGGTGCTTTTAGTGTCTCCGCATACCGCAGCACGCGACATAGCTTTGCAGACGATAAATGTAACCGTCTCAGAGAGAAAAGCGGCCAATGTGACGATCAGGCTTTAAGTCGATTCGATAACAAATGACGAAAACGGACTGATTTCTCAGGTTTTTACTACATATGAACACTTTTCACATTCTCCCATGCAACGCGGCTGCTAGTCCTCCTTTCATGCAACATCTTAAAGTCCTAGGTCATGTCCAATCCACCAAAGCCGGCTAAAAAGTGAATAATCGAAAACTAAAACTTGAATTGTACTACTTCTTACTGGCTATTACTTCAAATTAGAAGCTTCTTCTGTGTTCTACTATGGTGCTTTTAGTGTTTCGGTATACTGCAGCACGCGACATAGCTTTGCAGACGATAAATGTAACCGTTTCAGAGAGAAGAACGGCCAATGTGACGATCTGGCTTTAAGTCGATTCGATAACAAATGACGAAAACGGACGGATTTATCAGGTTTTTACTACATATGAACACTTTTCACATTCTCCCGTGCAACGCGGCTGCTAGTCCTCCTTTCATGCAAAATCTTAAGGTCCTAGGTCATATCCAAGCCACGAAAGCAGGCTAAAAAGTGAATAATCGACAACTAAAACTTCAATTGTACTACTTCTTACTGGCTATTACTTCAACATAGAAGCTTCTTCTGTGTTCTACTATGGTGCTTGTAGTGTTTCCGCATACCGCAGCAGGCGACATAGCTTTGCAGACGATAAATGTAACCGTTTCAGAGAGAAGAGCGGCCAATGTGACGAACTGGCTTTAAGTCGATTCGATAACAAATGACGAAAACGGACGGATTTCTCAGGTTTTTACTACATGTGAACACTTTTCACTTTCTCCCATGCAACGCGGCTGCTAGTCCTCCTTTCATGCAACATCTTAAGGTCCTAGGTCATGTCCAAGCCACCAAAGCAGGCTAAAAAGTGAATAATCGACAACTAAAACTTGAATTGTACTACTTCTTACTGGCTATTACTTCAACATAGAAGCTTCATCTGTGTTCTACTATGGTGCTTTTAGTGTTTCCGCATACCGCAGCACGCGACATAGCTTTGCAGACGATAAATGTAACCGTTTCAGAGAGAAGAGCGGCCAATGTGACGATCTGGCTTTAAGACGATTCGATAACAAATGACGAAAACGGACGGATTTCTCAGGTTTTTACTACATATGAACACTTTTCACATTCTTCCGTGCAACGCGGCTGCTAGTCCTCCTTTCATGCAAAATCTTAATGTCCTAGGTCATGTCCAAGCCACCAAAGACGGCTAAAAAGTGAATAATCGATAACTAAAACTTGAATTGTACTACTTCTTACTGGCTATTACTTCAACTTAGAAGCTTCTTCTGTGCTCTACTATGGTGCTTTTAGTGTCTCCGCATACCGCAGCACGCGACATAGCTTTGCAGACGATAAATGTAACCGTCTCAGAGAGAAAAGCGGCCAATGTGACGATCTGGCTTTAAGTCGATTCGATAACAAATGACGAAAACGGACGGATTTCTCAGGTTTTTACTACATATGAACACTTTTCACATTCTCCCATGCAACGCGGCTGCTAGTCCTCCTTTCATGCAACATCTTAAAGTCCTAGGTCATGTCCAATCCACCAAAGCCGGCTAAAAAGTGAATAATCGAAAACTAAAAGTTGAATTGTACTACTTCTTACTGGCTATTACTTCAAATTAGAAGCTTCTTCTGTGTTCTACTATGGTGCTTTTAGTGTTTCGGTATACTGCAGCACGCGACATAGCTTTGCAGACGATAAATGTAACCGTTTCAGAGAGAAGAACGACCAATGTGACGATCTGGCTTTTAGTCGATTCGATAACAAATGACGAAAACGGACGGATTTATCAGGTTTTTACTACATATGAACACTTTTCACATTCTCCCGTGCAACGCGGCTGCTAGTCCTCCTTTCATGCAAAATCTTAAGGTCCTAGGTCATGTCCAAGCCACCAAAGCAGGCTAAAAAGTGAATAATCGACAACTGAAACTTCAATTGTACTACTTCTTACTGGCTATTACTTCAACATAGAAGCTTCTTCTGTGTTCTACTATGGTGCTTTTAGTGTTTCCGCATACCGTAGCACGCGACATAGCTTTGCAGACGATAAATGTAACCGTTTCAGAGAGAAGAGCGGCCAATGTGACGAACTGGCTTTAAGTCGATTCGATAACAAATGACGAAAACGGACGGATTTCTCAGGTTTTTACTACATATGAACACTTTTCACTTTCTCCCATGCAACGCGGCTGCTAGTCCTCCTTTCATGCAAAATCTTAAGGTCCTAGGTCATGTCCAAGCCACCAAAGCAGGCTAAAAAGTGAATAATCGACAACTAAAACTTGAATTGTACTACTTCTTACTGGCTATTGCTTCAACTTAGAAGCTTCTTCTGTGTTCTACTATGGTGCTTTTAGTGTCTCCGCATACCGCAGCACGTGACATAGCTTTGCAGACGATAAATGTAACCGTCTCAGAGAGAAAAGCGGCCAATGTGACGATCTGTCTTTAAGGCGATTCGATAACAAATGACGAAAGCGGACGGATTTCTCAGGTTTTTACTACATATGAACACTTTTCACATTCTCGCGGGCAACGCGGCTGCTACTCCTCCTTTCATGCAAAATCTTAAGGTCCTAGGTCATGTCCAAGCCACCAAAGCCGGCTAAAAAGTGATTAATCGATAACTAAAACTTGAATTGTACTACTTCTTACTGGCTATTACTTCAAATTAGAAGCTTCTTCTGTGTTCTACAATGGTGGTTTTAGTGTTTTGGTATACTGCAGCACGCGACATAGCTTTGCAGACGATAAATGTAACCGTTTCAGAGAGAAGAACGGCCAATGTAACGATCTGGCTTTAAGTCGATTCGATAACAAATGACGAAAACGGACGGATCTATCAGGTTTTTACTACATATGAACACTTTTCACATTCTCCCGTGCAACGCGGCTGCTAGTCCTCCTTTCATGCAAAATCTTAAGGTCCTAGGTCATGTCCAAGCCACCAAAGCAGGCCAAAAAGTGAATAATCGACAACTAAAACTTCAATTGTACTACTTCTTACTGGCTATTACTTCAACATAGAAGCTTCTTCTGTGTTCTACTATGGTGCTTTTAGTGTTTCCGCATACCGCAGCACGCGACATAGCTTTGCAGACTATAAATGTAACCGTTTCAGAGAGAAGAGCGGCCAATGTGACGAACTGGCTTTAAGTCGATTCGATAACAAATGACGAAAACGGACGGATTTCTCAGGTTTTTACTACATATGAACACTTTTCACATTCTCCCGTGCAACGCGGCTGCTAGTCCTCCTTTCATGCAAAATCTTAAGGTCCTAGGTCATGTCCAAGCCACCAAAGCAGGCCAAAAAGTGAATAATCGACAACTAAAACTTCAATTGTACTACTTCTTACTGGCTATTACTTCAACATAGAAGCTTCTTCTGTGTTCTACTATGGTGCTTTTAGTGTTTCCGCATACCGCAGCACGCGACATAGCTTTGCAGACTATAAATGTAACCGTTTCAGAGAGAAGAGCGGCCAATGTGACGATCTGGCTTTAAGTCGATTCGATAACAAATGGCGAAAACGGACGGATTTCTCAGCTTTTTACTACATATGAACACTTTTCACATTCTCCCGTGCAACGCGGCTGCTACTCCTCCTTTCATGCAAAATATTAAGGTTCCACCTAATGTCCAAGCCACCAAAGCCGGCTAAAAAGTGAATAATCGACAACTAAAACTTGAATTCTACTACTTCTTACTGGCTATTACTTCAAATTAGAAGCTTCTTCTGTGTTCTACTATGGTGCTTTTAGTGTTTCCGCATACCGTAGCACGCGACATAGCTTTGCAGACGATAAATGTAACCGTTTCAGAGAGAAGAGCGGCCAATGTGACGAACTGGCTTTAAGTCGATTCGATAACAAATGACGAAAACGGACGGATTTCTCAGGTTTTTACAACATATGAACACTTTTCACTTTCTCCCATGCAACGCGGCTGCTAGTCCTCCTTTCATGCAAAATCTTAAGGTCCTAGGTCATGTCCAAGCCACCAAAGCAGGCTAAAAAGTGAATAATCGACAACTAAAACTTGAATTGTACTACTTCTTACTGGCTATTGCTTCAACTTAGAAGCTTCTTCTGTGTTCTACTATGGTGCTTTTAGTGTCTCCGCATACCGCAGCACGTGACATAGCTTTGCAGACGATAAATGTAACCGTCTCAGAGAGAAAAGCGGCCAATGTGACGATCTGTCTTTAAGGCGATTCGATAACAAATGACGAAAGCGGACGGATTTCTCAGGTTTTTACTACATATGAACACTTTTCACATTCTCGCGGGCAACGCGGCTGCTACTCCTCCTTTCATGCAAAATATTAAGGTCCTAGGTCATGTCCAAGCCACCAAAGCCGGCTAAAAAGTGATTAATCGATAACTAAAACTTGAATTGTACTACTTCTTACTGGCTATTACTTCAAATTAGAAGCTTCTTCTGTGTTCTACAATGGTGGTTTTAGTGTTTTGGTATACTGCAGCACGCGACATAGCTTTGCAGACGATAAATGTAACCGTTTCAGAGAGAAGAACGGCCAATGTAACGATCTGGCTTTAAGTCGATTCGATAACAAATGACGAAAACGGGCGGATCTATCAGGTTTTTACTACATATGAACACTTTTCACATTCTCGCGGGCAACGCGGCTGCTACTCCTCCTTTCATGCAAAATCTTAAGGTCCTAGGTCATGTCCAAGCCACCAAAGCAGGCCAAAAAGTGAATAATCGACAACTAAAACTTCAATTGTACTACTTCTTACTGGCTATTACTTCAACATAGAAGCTTCTTCTGTGTTCTACTATGGTGCTTTTAGTGTTTCCGCATACCGCAGCACGCGACATAGCTTTGCAGACTATAAATGTAACCGTTTCAGAGAGAAGAGCGGCCAATGTGACGAACTGGCTTTAAGTCGATTCGATAACAAATGACGAAAACGGACGGATTTCTCAGTATTTTACTACATATGAACACTTTTCACTTTCTCCCATGCAACGCGGCTGCTAGTCCTCCTTTCATGCAAAATCTTAAGGTCCTAGGTCATGTCCAAGCCACCAAAGCAGGCTAAAAAGTGAATAATCGACAACTAAAACTTCAATTGTACTACTTCTTACTGGCTATTACTTCAACATAGAAGCCTCTTCTGTGTTCTACTATGGTGCTTGTAGTGTTTCCGCATACCGCAGCAGGCGACATAGCTTTGCAGACGATAAATGTAACCGTTTCAGAGAGAAGAGCGGCCAATGTGACGATCTGGCTTTAAGTCGATTCGATAACAAATGACGAAAACGGACGGATTTCTCAGGTTTTTACTACATATGAACACTTTTCACTTTCTCCCATGCAACGCGGCTGCTAGTCCTCCTTTCATGCAAAATCTTAAGGTCCTAGGTCATGTCCAAGCCACCAAAGCAGGCTAAAAAGTGAATAATCGACAACTAAAACTTGAATTGTACTACTTCTTACTGGCTATTGCTTCAACTTAGAAGCTTCTTCTGTGTTCTACTATGGTGCTTTTAGTGTCTCCGCATACCGCAGCACGTGACATAGCTTTGCAGACGATAAATGTAACCGTCTCAGAGAGAAAAGCGGCCAATGTGACGATCTGTCTTTAAGGCGATTCGATAACAAATGACGAAAGCGGACGGATTTCTCAGGTTTTTACTACATATGAACACTTTTCACATTCTCGCGGGCAACGCGGCTGCTACTCCTCCTTTCATGCAAAATCTTAAGGTCCTAGGTCATGTCCAAGCCACCAAAGCCGGCTAAAAAGTGATTAATCGATAACTAAAACTTGAATTGTACTACTTCTTACTGGCTATTACTTCAAATTAGAAGCTTCTTCTGTGTTCTACAATGGTGCTTTTAGTGTTTTGGTATACTGCAGCACGCGACATAGCTTTGCAGACGATAAATGTAACCGTTTCAGAGAGAAGAACGGCCAATGTAACGATCTGGCTTTAAGTCGATTCGATAACAAATGACGAAAACGGACGGATCTATCAGGTTTTTACTACATATGAACACTTTTCACATTCTCCCGTGCAACGCGGCTGCTAGTCCTCCTTTCATGCAAAATCTTAAGGTCCTAGGTCATGTCCAAGCCACCAAAGCAGGCCAAAAAGTGAATAATCGACAACTAAAACTTCAATTGTACTACATCTTACTGGCTATTACTTCAACATAGAAGCTTCTTCTGTGTTCTACTATGGTGCTTTTAGTGTTTCCGCATACCGCAGCACGCGACATAGCTTTGCAGACGATAAATGTAACCGTTTCAGAGAGAAGAGCGGCCAATGTGACGAACTGGCTTTAAGACGATTCGATAACAAATGACGAAAACGGACGGATTTCTCAGGTTTTTACTACATATGAACACTTTTCACTTTCTCCCATGCAACGCGGCTGCTAGTCCTCCTTTCATGCAACATCTTAAGGTCCTAGGTCATGTCCAAGCCACCAAAGCAGGCTAAAAAGTGAATAATCGACTACTAAAACTTCAATTGTACTACTTCTTACTGGCTATTACTTCAACATAGAAGCTTCATCTGTGTTCTACTATGGTGCTTTTAGTGTTTCCGCATACCGCAGCACGCGACATAGCTTTGCAGACGATAAATGTAACCGTTTCAGAGAGAAGAGCGGCCAATGTGACGATCTGGCTTTAAGTCGATTCGATAACAAATGACGAAAACGGACGGATTTCTCAGGTTTTTACTACATATGAACACTTTTCACATTCTCCCATGAACGCGGCTGCTAGTCCTCCTTTCATGCAACATCTTAAGGTCCTAGGTCATGTCCAAGCCACCAAAGCCGGCTAAAAAGTGAATAATCGAAAACTAAAACTTGAATTGTACTACTTCTTACTGGCTATTACTTCAAATTAGAAGCTTCTTCTGTGTTCTACTATGGTGCTTTTAGTGTCTCCGCATACCGCAGCACGCGACATAGCTTTGCATACGATAAATGTAACCGTCTCAGAGAGAAAAGCGGCCAATGTGACGATCTGACTTTAAGTCGATTCGATAACAAGTGACGAAAGCGGACGGATTTCTCAGGTTTTTACTACATATGAACACTTTTCACATTCTCGCGGGCAACGCTGCTGCTACTCCTCCTTTCATGCAAAATCTTAAGGTCCTAGGTCATGTCCAAGCCACCAAAGACGGCTAAAAAGTGAATAATCGATAACTAAAACTTGAATTGTACTACTTCTTACTGGCTATTACTTCAACTTAGAAGCTTCTTCTGTGCTCTACTATGGTGCTTTTAGTGTCTCCGCAAACCGCAGCACGCGACATAGCTTTGCAGACGATAAATGTAACCGTCTCAGAGAGAAAAGCGGCCAATGTGACGATCTGGCTTTAAGTCGATTCGATAACAAATGACGAAAACGGACTGATTTCTCAGGTTTTTACTACATATGAACACTTTTCACATTCTCCCATGCAACGCGGCTGCTAGTCCTCCTTTCATGCAACATCTTAAAGTCCTAGGTCATGTCCAATCCACCAAAGCCGGCTAAAAAGTGAATAATCGAAAACTAAAACTTGAATTGTACTACTTCTTACTGGCTATTACTTCAAATTAGAAGCTTCTTCTGTGTTCTACTATGGTGCTTTTAGTGTTTCGGTATACTGCAGCACGCGACATAGCTTTGCAGACGATAAATGTAACCGTTTCAGAGAGAAGAACGACCAATGTGACGATCTGGCTTTTAGTCGATTCGATAACAAATGACGAAAACGGACGGATTTATCAGGTTTTTACTACATATGAACACTTTTCACATTCTCCCGTGCAACGCGGCTGCTAGTCCTCCTTTCATGCAAAATCTTAAGGTCCTAGGTCATGTCCAAGCCACCAAAGCAGGCTAAAAAGTGAATAATCGACAACTAAAACTTCAATTGTACTACTTCTTACTGGCTATTACTTCAACATAGAAGCTTCTTCTGTGTTCTACTATGGTGCTTTTAGTGTCTCCGCATACCGCAGCACGCGACATAGCTTTGCAGACGATAAATGTAACCGTTTCAGAGAGAAGAGCGGCCAATGTGACGAACTGGCTTTAAGTCGATTCGATAACAAATGACGAAAACGGACGGATTTCTCAGGTTTTTACTACATATGAACACTTTTCACTTTCTCCCATGCAACGCGGCTGCTAGTCCTCCTTTCATGCAAAATCTTAAGGTCCTAGGTCATGTCCAAGCCACCAAAGCAGGCTAAAAAGTGAATAATCGACAACTAAAACTTGAATTGTACTACTTCTTACTGGCTATTGCTTCAACTTAGAAGCTTCTTCTGTGTTCTACTATGGTGCTTTTAGTGTCTCCGCATACCGCAGCACGTGACATAGCTTTGCAGACGATAAATGTAACCGTCTCAGAGAGAAGAACGGCCAATGTGACGATCTGTCTTTAAGGCGATTCGATAACAAATGACGAAAGCGGACGGATTTCTCACGTTTTTACTACATATGAACACTTTTCACATTCTCGCGGGCAACGCGGCTGCTACTCCTCCTTTCATGCAAAATCTTAAGGTACTAGGTCATGTCCAAGCCACCAAAGCCGGCTAAAAAGTGAATAATCGACAACTAAAACTTGAATTGTACTACTTCTTACTGGCTATTACTTCAAATTAGAAGCTTCTTCTGTGTTCTACTATGGTGCTTTTAGTGTTTCGGTATACTGCAGCACGCGACATAGCTTTGCAGACGATAAATGTAACCGTTTCAGAGAGAAGAACGGCCAATGTGACGATCTGGCTTTAAGTCGATTCGATAACAAATGACGAAAACGGACGGATTTATCAGGTTTTTACTACATATGAACACTTTTCACATTCTCCCGTGCAACGCGGCTGCTAGTCCTCCTTTCATGCAAAATCTTAAGGTCCTAGGTCATGTCCAAGCCACCAAAGCAGGCTAAAAAGTGAATAATCGACAACTAAAACTTCAATTGTACTACTTCTTACTGGCTATTACTTCAACATAGAAGCTTCTTCTGTGTTCTACTATGGTGCTTTTAGTGTTTCCGCATACCGCAGCACGCGACATAGCTTTGCAGACGATAAATGTAACCGTTTCAGAGAGAAGAGCGGCCAATGTGACGATCTGGCTTTAAGTCGATTGGATAACAAATGACGAAAACGGACGGATTTCTCAGGTTTTTACTACATATGAACACTTTTCACATTCTCCCGTGCAACGCGGCTGCTACTCCTCCTTTCATGCAAAATATTAAGGTTCCACCTAATGTCCAAGCCACCAAAGCCGGCTAAAAAGTGAATAATCGACAACTAAAACTTGAATTGTACTACTTCTTACTGGCTATTACTTCAAATTAGAAGCTTCTTCTGTGTTCTACTAAGGTGCTTTTAGTGTTTCGGCATACCGCAGCACGCGACATAGCTTTGCAGACGATAAATGTAACCGTTTCAGAGAGAAGAGCGGCCAATGTGACGATCTGGCTTTAAGTCGATTCGATAACAAATGACGAAAACGGACGGATTTCTCAGGTTTTTACTACATATGAACACTTTTCACATTCTCCCTTGCAACGCGGCTGCTAGTCCTCCTTTCATGCAACATCTTAAGGTCCTAGGTGATGTCCAAGCCACCAAAGCCGGCTAAAAAGTGAATAATCGACAACTAAAACTTGAATTGTACTACTTCTTACTGGCTATTGCTTCAATTTAGAAGCTTCTTCTGTGCTCTACTATGGTGCTTTTAGTGTCTCCGCATACCGCAGCACGCGACATAGCTTTGCAGACGATAAATGTAACCGTCTCAGAGAGAAGAACGGCCAATGTGACGATCTGGCTTTAAGACGATTCGATAACAAATGACGAAAGCGGACGGATTTCTCAGGTTTTTACTACATATGAACACTTTTCACATTCTCGCGGGCAACGCGGCTGCTACTCCTCCTTTCATGCAAAATCTTAAGGTCCTAGGTCATGTCCAAGCCACCAAAGTCGGCTAAAAAGTGAATAATCGACAACTAAAACTTGAATTGTACTACTTCTTACTGGCTATTACTTCAAATTAGAAGCTTCTTCTGTGTTGTACTATGGTGCTTTTAGTGTTTCGGTATACTGCAGCACGCGACATAGCTTTGCAGACGATAAATGTAACCGTTTCAGAGAGAAGAACGGCCAATGTGACGATCTGGCTTTAAGTCGATTGGATAACAAATGACGAAAACGGACGGATTTCTCAGGTTTTTACTACATATGAACACTTTTCACATTCTCCCGTGCAACGCGGCTGCTAGTCCTCCTTTCATGCAAAATCTTAAGGTCCTAGGTCATGTCCAAGCCACCAAAGCAGGCTAAAAAGTGAATAATCGACAACTAAAACTTCAATTGTACTACTTCTTACTGGCTATTACTTCAACATAGAAGCTTCTTCTGTGTTCTACTATGGTGCTTTTAGTGTTTCCGCATACCGCAGCACGCGACATAGCTTTGCAGACGATAAATGTAACCGTTTCAGAGAGAAGAGCGGCCAATGTGACGAACTGGCTTTAAGTCGATTCGATAACAAATGACGAAAACGGACGGATTTCTCAGGTTTTTACTACATATGAACACTTTTCACATTCTCCCGTGCAACGCGGCTGCTACTTCTCCTTTCATGCAAAATATTATGGTTCCACCTAATGTCCAAGCCACCAAAGCCGGCTAAAAAGTGAATAATCGACAACTAAAACTTGAATTGTACTACTTCTTACTGGCTATTACTTCAAATTAGAAGCTTCTTCTGTGTTCTACTAAGGTGCTTTTAGTGTTTCGGCATACCGCAGCACGCGACATAGCTTTGCAGACGATAAATGTAACCGTTTCAGAGAGAAGAACGGCCAATGTGACGATCTGGCTTTAAGTCGATTCGATAACAAATGAAGAAAACGGACGGATTTCTGAGGTTTTTACTACATATACTTTTCACATTCTCCCATGCAACGCGGCTGCTAGTCCTCCTTTCATGAACATCTTAAGGTCCTAGGTCATGTCCAAGCCACCAAAGCCGGCTAAAAAGCGAATAATCGAAAACTAAAACTTGAATTGTACTACTTCTTACTGGCTATTACTTCAAATTAGAAGCTTCTTCTGTGTTCTACTATGGTGCTTTTAGTGTTTCGGTATACTGCAGCACGCGACATAGCTTTGCAGACGATAAATGTAACCGTCTCAGAGAGATAAGCGGCCAATGTGACGATCTGACTTTAAGTCGATTCGATAACAAGTGACGAAAGCGGACGGATTTCTCAGGTTTTTACTACATATGAACACTTTTCACATTCTCGCGGGCAACGCGGCTGCTACTCCTCCTTTCATGCAAAATCTTAAGGTCCTAGGTCATGTCCAAGCCACCAAAGTCGGCTAAAAAGTTAATAATCGATAACTAAAACTTGAATTGTACTACTTCTTACTGGCTATTACTTCAACTTAGAAGCTTCTTCTGTGCTCTACTATGGTGCTTTTAGTGTCTCCGCATACCGCAGCACGCGACATAGCTTTGCAGACGATAAATGTAACCGTCTCAGAGAGAAAAGCGGCCAATGTGACGATCTGGCTTTAAGTCGATTCGATAACAAATGACGAAAACGGACTGATTTCTCAGGTTTTTACTACATATGAACACTTTTCACATTCTCCCATGCAACGCGGCAGCTAGTCCTCCTTTCATGCAACATCTTAAAGACCTAGGTCATGTCCAAGCCACCAAAGCCGGCTAAAAACTGAATAATCGACAACTAAAACTTGAATTTTACTACTTCTTACTGGCTATTAGTTCAACTTAGAAGCTTCTTCTGTGTTCTACTATGGTGCTTTTTGCGTCTAAGCATACCGCAGCAAGCGACATAGATTTGCAGACGATAAATGTAACCGTTTCAGACAGAAAAGCGGCCAATGTGACGATCTGGCTTTAAGTCGATTCGACAACAAGTGACGAAAACGAACGGATTTCTAAGGTCTTTACTACATATGAACACTTTTCACATTCTCCCATGCAACGCGGCTGCTAGTCCTCCTTTCATGCAACATCTTAAAGTCCTAGGTCATGTCCAATCCACCAAAGCCGGGTAAAAAGTGAATAATCGACAACTAAAACTTGAATTGTACTACTTCTTACTGTCTATTACTTCAACATAGAAGCTTCTTCTGTGTTCTACTATGGTGCTTTTAGTGTTTCCGCATACCGCAGCACGTGACATAGCTTTGCAGACGATAAATGTAGCCGTTTCAGTGAGAAGAGCGGCCAATGTGACGATCTGGCTTTAAGTCGATTCGATAACAAATGACGAAAACGGACGGATTTCTCAGGTTTTTACTGCATATGAACACTTTTCACATCCCGCGTGCAAAGCGGCTGCTAGTCCTCCTTTCATGCAAAATCTTAAGGTCCTAGGTCATGCCCAAGCCACCAAAGTCGGCTAAAAAGTGAATAATCGACAACTAAAACTTGAATTGTACTACTTCTCACTGGCTATTGCTTCAACGTAGAAGCTTCTTCTGTGTTCTACTATGGTGCTTCTAGTGTCTCCGCATACCGCAGCACGCGACATAGCTTTGCATACGATAAATGTAACCGTCTCAGAGAGAAAAGCGGCCAATGTGGCGATCTGACTTTAAGTCGATTCGATAACAAGTGACGAAAGCGGACGGATTTCTCAGGTTTTTACTACATATGAACACTTTTCACATTCGCGCGGGCAACGCGGCTGCTACTCCACCTTTCATGCAAAATCTTAAGGTCCTAGGTCATGCCGAAGCCACCAAAGACGGCTAAAAAGTGAATAATCGATAACTAAAACTTGAATTGTACTACTTCTTACTGGCTATTACTTCAACTTAGAAGCTTCCTCTGTGCTCTACTATGGTGCATTTAGTGTCTCCGCATACCGCAGCACGCGACATAGCTTTGCAGACGATAAATGTAACCGTCTCAGAGAGAAAAGCGGCCAATGTGACGATCTGTCTTTAAGGCGATTCGATAACAAATGACGAAAGCGGACGGATTTCTCAGGTTTTTACTACATATGAACACTTTTCACATTCTCGCGGGCAACGCGGCTGCTACTCCTCCTTTCATGCAAAATCTTAAGGTCCTAGGTGATGTCCAAGCCACCAAAGCCGGCTAAAAAGTGAATAATCGACAACTTAAACTTGAATTGTACTACTTCTTACTGGCTATTACTTCAAATTAGAAGCTTCTTCTGTGTTCTACTATGGTGCTTTTAGTGTTTCGGTATACTGCAGCACGCGACATAGCTTTGCAGACGATAAATGTAACCGTTTCAGAGAGAAGAACGGCCAATGTGACGATCTGGCTTTAAGTCGATTGGATAACAAATGACGAAAACGGACGGATTTCTCAGGTTTTTACTACATATGAACACTTTTCACATTCTCCCGTGCAACGCGGCTGCTACTCCTCCTTTCATGCAAAATGTTAAGGTTCCACCTAATGTCCAAGCCACCAAAGCCGGCTAAAAAGTGAATAATCGACAACTAAAACTTGAATTGTACTACTTCTTACTGGCTATTACTTCAAATTAGAAGCTTCTTCTGTGTTCTACTAAGGTGCTTTTAGTGTTTCGGCATACCGCAGCACGCGACATAGCTTTGCAGACGATAAATGTAACCGTTTCAGAGAGAAGAGCGGCCAATGTGACGATCTGGCTTTAAGTCGATTCGATAACAAATGACGAAAACGGACGGATTTCTCAGGTTTTTACTACATATGAACACTTTTCACATTCTCCCTTGCAACGCGGCTGCTAGTCCTCCTTTCAAGCAACATCTTAAGGTCCTAGTTGATGTCCAAGCCACCAAAGCCGGCTAAAAAGTGAATAATCGACAACTAAAACTTGAATTGTACTACTTCTTACTGGCTATTGCTTCAATTTAGAAGCTTCTTCTGTGCTCTACTATGGTGCTTTTAGTGTCTCCGCATACCGCAGCACGCGACATAGCTTTGCAGACGATAAATGTAACCGTCTCAGAGAGAAGAACGGCCAATGTGACGATCTGGCTTTAAGACGATTCGATAACAAATGACGAAAACGGACGGATTTCTCAGGTTTTTACTACATATGAACACTTTTCACATTCTCCCATGCAACGCGGCTGCTAGTCCTCCTTTCATGCAACATCTTAAGGTCCTAGGTCATGTCCAAGCCACCAAAGCCGGCTAAAAAGTGAATAATCGAAATCTAAAACTTGAATTGTACTACTTCTTACTGGCTATTACTTCAAATTAGAAGCTTCTTCTATGTTCTACTATGGTGCTTTTAGTGTTTCGGTATACTGCAGCACGCGACATAGCTTTGCAGACGATAAATGTAACCGTTTCAGAGAGAAGAACGGCCAATGTGACGATCTGGCTTTAAGTCGATTCGATAACGAATGACGAAAACGGACGGATTTATCAGGTTTTTACTACATATGAACACTTTTCACATTCTTCCGTGCAACGCGGCTGCTAGTCCTCCTTTCATGCAAAATCTTAAGGTCCTAGGTCATGCCCAAGCCACCAAAGCCGGCTAAAAAGTGAATAATCGACAACTAAAACTTGAATTGTACTACTTCTTACTGGCTATTGCTTCAACGTAGAAGCTTCTTCTGTGTTCTACTATGGTGCTTTTAGTGTCTCCGCATACCGCAGTACGCGACATAGCTTTGCATACGATAAATGTAACCGTCTCAGAGTGAAAAGCGGCCAATGTAACGATCTGACTTTAAGTCGATTCGATAACATGTGACGAAAGCGGACGGATTTCTCAGGTTTTTACTACATATGAACACTTTTCACATTCTCCCGTGCAACGCGGCTGCTACTCCTCCTTTCATGCAAAATATTAAGGTTCCACCTAATGTCCAAGCCACCAAAGCCGGCTAAAAAGTGAATAATCGACAACTAAAACTTGATTTGTACTACTTCTTACTAGCTATTACTTCTAATTAGAAGCTTCTTCTGTGTTCTACTATGGTGCTTTTAGTGTTTCGGTATACTGCAGCACGCGACATAGCTTTGCAGACGATAAATGTAGTCGTTTCAGAGAGAAGAACGGCCAATGTGACGATCTGGCTTTAAGTCGATTCGATAACAAATGACGAAAACGGACGGATCTATCAGGTTTTTACTACATATGAACACTTTTCACATTCTCCCGTGCAACGCGGCTGCTAGTCCTCCTTTCATGCAACATCTTAAAGTCCTAGGTCATGTCCAATCCACCAAAGGCGGCTAAAAAGTGAATAATCGACAACTAAAACTTCAATTGTACCACTTCTTACTGGCTATTACTTCAACATAGAAGCTTCTTCTGTGTTCTACTAAGGTGCTTTTAGTGTTTCGGCATACCGCAGCACGCGACATAGCTTTGCAGACGATAAATGTAACCGTTTCAGAGAGAAAAGCGGCCAATGTGACGAACTGGCTTTAAGTCGCTTCGATAACAAATGACGAAAACCGACGGATTTCTCAGGTGTTTACTACATATGAACACTTTTCACTTTCTCCCATGCAACGCGGCTGCTAGTCCTCCTTTCATGCAACATCTTAACGTCCTAGGTCATGTACAAGCCACCAAAGCAGGCTAAAAAGTGAATAATCGACAACTAAAACTTCAATTGTACTACTTCTTACTGGCTATTACTTCAACATAGAAGCTTCTTCTGTGTTCTACTATGGTGCTTTTAGTGTTTCCGCATACCGCAGCACGCGACATAGCTTTGCAGACGATAAATGTAACCGTTTCAGAGAGAAAAGCGGCCAATGTGACGATCTGGCTTTAAGTCAATTCGATAACAAATGACGAAAACGGACGGATTTCTCAGGTTTTTACTACATATGAACACTTTTCACATTCTCCCTTGCAACGCGGCTGCAAGTCCTCCTTTCACGCAAAATCTTAAGGTCCTAGGTGATGTCCAAGCCACCAAAGCCGGCTAAAAAGTGAATAATCGACAACTAAAACTTGAATTGTACTACTTCTTACTGGCTATTGCTTCAACTTAGAAGCTTCTTCTGTGCTCTACTATGGTGCTTTTAGTGTCTCCGCATACCGCAGCACGCGACATAGCTTTGCAGACGATAAATGTAACCGTCTCAGAGAGAAGAACGGCCAATGTGACGATCTGGCTTTAAGACGATTCGATAACAAACAACGAAAGCGGACGGATTTCTCAGGTTTTTACTACATATGAACACTTTTCACATTCTCCCATGCAACGCGGCTGCTAGTCCTCCTTTCATGCAAAATGTTAAGGTCCTAGGTCATGTCCAAGCCACCAAAGCCGGCTAAAAAGTGAATAATCGAAAACTAAAACTTGAATTGTACTACTTCTTACTGGCTATTACTTCAAATTAGAAGCTTCTTCTGTGTTCTACTATGGTGCTTTTAGTGTTTCGGTATACTGCAGCACGCGACATAGCTTTGCAGACGATAAATGTAACCGTTTCAGAGAGAAGAACGGCCAATGTGACGATCTGGCTTTAAGTCGATTCCATAACGAATGACGAGAACGGACGGATTTATCAGGTTTTTACTACATATGAACACTTTTCACATTCTTCCGTGCAACGCGGCTGCTAGTCCTCCTTTCATGCAAAATCTTAAGGTCCTAGGTCATGCCCAAGCCACCAAAGCCGGCTAAAAAGTGAATAATCGACAACTAAAACTTGAATTGTACTACTTCTTACTGGCTATTGCTTCAACGTAGAAGCTTCTTCTGTGTTCTACTATGGTCCTTTTAGTGTCTCCGCATACCGCAGCACGCGACATAGCTTTGCATACGATAAATGTAACCGTCTCAGAGAGAAAAGCGGCCAATGTGACGATCTGACTTTAAGTCGATTCGATAACAAGTGACGAAAGCGGACGGATTTCTCAGGTTTTTACTACATATGAACACTTTTCACATTCTCGCGGGCAACGCTGCTGCTACTCCTCCTTTCATGCAAAATCTTAAGGTCCTAGGTCATGTCCAAGCCACCAAAGACGGCTAAAAAGTGAATAATCGATAACTAAAACTTGAATTGTACTACTTCTTACCGGCTATTACTTCAACTTAGAAGCTTCTTCTGTGCTCTACTATGGTGCTTTTAGTGTCTCCGCATACCGCAGCACGCGACATAGCTTTGCAGACGATAAATGTAACCGTCTCAGAGAGAAAAGCCGCCAATGTGACGATCTGGCTTTAAGTCGATTCGATAACAAATGACGAAAACGGACTGATTTCTCAGGTTTTTACTACATATGAACACTTTTCACATTCTCCCATGCAACGCGGCTGCTAGTCCTCCTTTCATGCAACATCTTAAAGTCCTAGGTCATGTCCAATCCACCAAAGCCGGCTAAAAAGTGAATAATCGACAACTAAAACTTGAATTGTACTACCTCTTACTGGCTATTACTTCAAATTAGAAGCTTCTTCTGTGTTCTACTATGGTGCTTTTAGTGTTTCGGTATACTGCAGCACGCGACATAGCTTTGCAGACGATAAATGTAACCGTTTCAGAGAGAAGAACGGCCAATGTGACGATCTGGCTTTTAGTCGATTCGATAACAAATGACGAAAACAGACGGTTATCTCAGGTTTTTACTACATATGAACACTTTTCACATTCTCCCGTGCAACGCGGCTGCTAGACCTCCTTTCATGCAAAATCTTAAGGTCCTAGGTCATGTCCAAGCCACCAAAGCCGGCTAAAAAGTGAATAATCGACAACTAAAACTTCAATTGTACTACTTCTTACCGGCTATTACTTCAACATAGAAGCTTCTTCTGTGTTCTACTATGGTGCTTTTAGTGTTTCCGCATACCGCAGCACGCGACATAGCTTTGCAGACGATAAATGTAACCGTTTCAGAGAGAAGAGCGGCCAATGTGACGATCTGGCTTTAAGTCGATTCGATAACAAATGACGAAAACGGACGGATTTCTCAGGTTTTTACTACATATGAACACTTTTCACATTCTCCCTTGCAACGCGGCTGCAAGTCCTCCTTTCACGCAAAATCTTAAGGTCCTAGGTGATGTCCAAGCCACAAAAGCCGGCTAAAAAGTGAATAATCGACAACTAAAACTTGAATTGTACTACTTCTTACTGGCTATTGCTTCAACTTAGAAGCTTCTTCTGTGCTCTACTATGGTGCTTTTAGTGTCTCCGCAAACCGCAGCACGCGACATAGCTTTGCAGACGATAAATGTAACCGTCTCAGAGAGAAAGCGGCCAATGTGACGATCTGGCTTTAAGTCGATTCGATAACAAATGACGAAAACGGACGGATTTCTCAGGTTTTTACTACATATGAACACTTTTCACATTCTCCCATGCAACGCGGCTGCTAGTCCTCCTTTCATGCAACATCTTAAGGTCCTAGGTCATGTCCAAGCCACCATAGCCGTCTAAAAAGTGATTAATCGACAACTAAAACTTGATTTGTACTATTTCTTACTGGCTATTACTTCAAATTAGAAGCTTCTTCTGTGTTCTACTATGGTGCTTTTAGTGTTTCGGTATACTGCAGCACGCGACATAGCTTTGCAGACGATAAATGTAACCGTTTCAGAGAGAAAAGCGGCCAATGTGACGATCTGACTTTAAGTCGATTCGATAACAAGTGACGAAAGCGGACGGATTTCTCAGGTTTTTACTACATATGAACACTTTTCACATTCTCGCGGGCAACGCGGCTGCTACTCCTCCTTTCATGCAAAATCTTAAGGTCCTAGGTCATGTCCAAGCCACCAAAGCCGGCTAAAAAGTGAATAATCGACAACTTAAACTTGAATTGTACTACTTCTTACTGGCTATTACTTCAAATTAGAAGCTTCTTCTGTGTTCTACTATGGTGCTTTTAGTGTTTCGGTATACTGCAGCACGCGACATAGCTTTGCAGACGATAAATGTAACCGTTTCAGAGAGAAGAACGGCCAATGTGACGATCTGGCTTTAAGTCGATTGGATAACAAATGACGAAAACGGACGGATTTCTCAGGTTTTTACTACATATGAACACTTTTCACATTCTCCCGTGCAACGCGGCTGCTACTCCTCCTTTCATGCAAAATATTAAGGTTCCACCTAATGTCCAAGCCACCAAAGCCGGCTAAAAAGTGAATAATCGACAACTAAAACTTGAATTGTACTACTTCTTACTGGCTAGTACTTCAAATTAGAAGCTTCTTCTGTGTTCTACTAAGGTGCTTTTAGTGTTTCGGCATACCGCAGCACGCGACATAGCTTTGCAGACGATAAATGTAACCGTTTCAGAGAGAAGAGCGGCCAATGTGACGAACTGGCTTTAAGTCGATTCGATAACAAATGACGAAAACGGACGGATTTCTCAGGTTTTTACTACATATGAACACTTTTCACATTCTCCCGTGCAACGCGGCTGCTACTCCTCCTTTCATGCAAAATATTAAGGTTCCACCTAATGTCCAAGCCACCAAAGCCGGCTAAAAAGTGAATAATCGACAACTAAAACTTGAATTGTACTACTTCTTACTGGCTATTACTTCAAATTAGAAGCTTCTTCTGTGTTCTACTAAGGTGCTTTTAGTGTTTCGGCATACCGCAGCACGCGACATAGCTTTGCAGACGATAAATGTAACCGTTTCAGAGAGAAGAACGGCCAATGTGACGATCTGGCTTTAAGTCGATTCGATAACAAATGAAGAAAACGGACGGATTTCTCAGGTTTTTACTACATATACTTTTCACATTCTCCCATGCAACGCGGCTGCTAGTCCTCCTTTCATGAACATCTTAAGGTCCTAGGTCATGTCCAAGCCACCAAAGCCGGCTAAAAAGCGAATAATCGAAAACTAAAACTTGAATTGTACTACTTCTTACTGGCTATTACTTCAAATTAGAAGCTTCTTCTGTGTTCTACTATGGTGCTTTTTGTGTTTCGGTATACTGCAGCACGCGACATAGCTTTGCAGACGATAAATGTAACCGTCTCAGAGAGATAAGCGGCCAATGTGACGATCTGACTTTAAGTCGATTCGATAACAAGTGACGAAAGCGGACGGATTTCTCAGGTTTTTACTACATATGAACACTTTTCACATTCTCGCGGGCAACGCGGCTGCTACTCCTCCTTTCATGCAAAATCTTAAGGTCCTAGGTCATGTCCAAGCCACCAAAGTCGGCTAAAAAGTTAATAATCGACAACTAAAACTTGAATTGTACTACTTCTTACTGTCTATTACTTCAACATAGAAGCTTCTTCTGTGTTCTACTATGGTGCTTTTAGTGTTTCCGCATACCGCAGCACGTGACATAGCTTTGCAGACGATAAATGTAGCCGTTTCAGTGAGAAGAGCGGCCAATGTGACGATCTGGCTTTAAGTCGATTCGATAACAAATGACGAAAACGGACGGATTTCTCAGGTTTTTACTGCATATGAACACTTTTCACATCCCGCGTGCAAAGCGGCTGCTAGTCCTCCTTTCATGCAAAATCTTAAGGTCCTAGGTCATGCCCAAGCCACCAAAGTCGGCTAAAAAGTGAATAATCGACAACTAAAACTTGAATTGTACTACTTCTCACTGGCTATTGCTTCAACGTAGAAGCTTCTTCTGTGTTCTACTATGGTGCTTTTAGTGTCTCCGCATACCGCAGCACGCGACATAGCTTTGCATACGATAAATGTAACCGTCTCAGAGAGAAAAGCGGCCAATGTGGCGATCTGACTTTAAGTCGATTCGATAACAAGTGACGAAAGCGGACGGATTTCTCAGGTTTTTACTACATATGAACACTTTTCACATTCGCGCGGGCAACGCGGCTGCTACTCCTCCTTTCATGCAAAATCTTAAGGTCCTAGGTCATGCCGAAGCCACCAAAGACGGCTAAAAAGTGAATAATCGATAACTAAAACTTGAATTGTACTACTTCTTACTGGCTATTACTTCAACTTAGAAGCTTCTTCTGTGCTCTACTATGGTGCATTTAGTGTCTCCGCATACCGCAGCACGCGACATAGCTTTGCAGACGATAAATGTAACCGTCTCAGAGAGAAAAGCGGCCAATGTGACGATCTGTCTTTAAGGCGATTCGATAACAAATGACGAAAGCGGACGGATTTCTCAGGTTTTTACTACATATGAACACTTTTCACATTCTCGCGGGCAACGCGGCTGCTACTCCTCCTTTCATGCAAAATCTTAAGGTCCTAGGTCATGTCCAAGCCACCAAAGTCGGCTAAAAAGTGAATAATCGACAACTAAAACTTGAATTGTACTACTTCTTACTGGCTATTACTTCAAATTAGAAGCTTCTTCTGTGTTCTACTATGGTGCTTTTAGTGTTTCGGTATACTGCAGCACGCGACATAGCTTTGCAGACGATAAATGTAACCGTTTCAGAGAGAAGAACGGCCAATGTGACGATCTGGCTTTAAGTCGATTGGATAACAAATGACGAAAACGGACGGATTTCTCAGGTTTTTACTACATATGAACACTTTTCACATTCTCCCGTGCAACGCGGCTGCTAGTCCTCCTTTCATGCAAAATCTTAAGGTCCTAGGTCATGTCCAAGCCACCAAAGCAGGCTAAAAAGTGAATAATCGACAACTAAAACTTCAATTGTACTACTTCTTACTGGCTATTACTTCAACATAGAAGCTTCTTCTGTGTTCTACTATGGTGCTTTTAGTGTTTCCGCATACCGCAGCACGCGACATAGCTTTGCAGACGATAAATGTAACCGTTTCAGAGAGAAGAGCGGCCAATGTGACGAACTGGCTTTAAGTCGATTCGATAACAAATGACGAAAACGGACGGATTTCTCAGGTTTTTACTACATATGAACACTTTTCACATTCTCCCGTGCAACGCGGCTGCTACTCCTCCTTTCATGCAAAATATTAAGGTTCCACCTAATGTCCAAGCCACCAAAGCCGGCTAAAAAGTGAATAATCGACAACTAAAACTTGAATTGTACTACTTCTTACTGGCTATTACTTCAAATTAGAAGCTTCTTCTGTGTTCTACTAAGGTGCTTTTAGTGTTTCGGCATACCGCAGCACGCGACATAGCTTTGCAGACGATAAATGTAACCGTTTCAGAGAGAAGAACGGCCAATGTGACGATCTGGCTTTAAGTCGATTCGATAACAAATGACGAAAACGGACGGATTTCTCAGGTTTTTACTGCATATGAACACTTTTCACATCCCGCGTGCAAAGCGGCTGCTAGTCCTCCTTTCATGCAAAATCTTAAGGTCCTAGGTCATGCCCAAGCCACCAAAGTCGGCTAAAAAGTGAATAATCGACAACTAAAACTTGAATTGTACTACTTCTCACTGGCTATTGCTTCAACGTAGAAGCTTCTTCTGTGTTCTACTATGGTGCTTTTAGTGTCTCCGCATACCGCAGCACGCGACATAGCTTTGCATACGATAAATGTAACCGTCTCAGAGAGAAAAGCGGCCAATGTGGCGATCTGACTTTAAGTCGATTCATCTACATCTACATCTACATCTACATTCGATAACAAGTGACGAAAGCGGACGGATTTCTCAGGTTTGTACTACATATGAACACTTTTCACATTCGCGCGGGCAACGCGGCTGCTACTCCTCCTTTCATGCAAAATCTTAAGGTCCTAGGTCATGCCGAAGCCACCAAAGACGGCTAAAAAGTGAATAATCGATAACTAAAACTTGAATTGTACTACTTCTTACTGGCTATTACTTCAACTTAGAAGCTTCTTCTGTGCTCTACTATGGTGCATTTAGTGTCTCCGCATACCGCAGCACGCGACATAGCTTTGCAGACGATAAATGTAACCGTCTCAGAGAGAAAAGCGGCCAATGTGACGATCTGTCTTTAAGGCGATTCGATAACAAATGACGAAAGCGGACGGATTTCTCAGGTTTTTACTACATATGAACACTTTTCACATTCTCGCGGGCAACGCGGCTGCTACTCCTCCTTTCATGCAAAATCTTAAGGTCCTAGGTCATGTCCAAGCCACCAAAGTCGGCTAAAAAGTGAATAATCGACAACTAAAACTTGAATTGTACTACTTCTTACTGGCTATTACTTCAAATTAGAAGCTTCTTCTGTGTTCTACTATGGTGCTTTTAGTGTTTCGGTATACTGCAGCACGCGACATAGCTTTGCAGACGATAAATGTAACCGTTTCAGAGAGAAGAACGGCCAATGTGACGATCTGGCTTTAAGTCGATTGGATAACAAATGACGAAAACGGACGGATTTCTCAGGTTTTTACTACATATGAACACTTTTCACATTCTCCCGTGCAACGCGGCTGCTAGTCCTCCTTTCATGCAAAATCTTAAGGTCCTAGGTCATGTCCAAGCCACCAAAGCAGGCTAAAAAGTGAATAATCGACAACTAAAACTTGAATTGTACTACTTCTTACTGGCTATTACTTCAACATAGAAGCTTCTTCTGTGTTCTACTATGGTGCTTTTAGTGTTTCCGCATACCGCAGCACGCGACATAGCTTTGCAGACGATAAATGTAACCGTTTCAGAGAGAAGAGCGGCCAATGTGACGAACTGGCTTTAAGTCGATTCGATAACAAATGACGAAAACGGACGGATTTCTCAGGTTTTTACTACATATGAACACTTTTCACATTCTCCCGTGCAACGCGGCTGCTACTCCTCCTTTCATGCAAAATATTAAGGTTCCACCTAATGTCCAAGCCACCAAAGCCGGCTAAAAAGTGAATAATCGACAACTAAAACTTGAATTGTACTACTTCTTACTGGCTATTACTTCAAATTAGAAGCTTCTTCTGTGTTCTACTAAGGTGCTTTTAGTGTTTCGGCATACCGCAGCACGCGACATAGCTTTGCAGACGATAAATGTAACCGTTTCAGAGAGAAGAACGGCCAATGTGACGATCTGGCTTTAAGTCGATTCGATAACAAATGAAGAAAACGGACGGATTTCTCAGGTTTTTACTACATATACTTTTCACATTCTCCCATGCAACGCGGCTGCTAGTCCTCCTTTCATGAACATCTTAAGGTCCTAGGTCATGTCCAAGCCACCAAAGCCGGCTAAAAAGCGAATAATCGAAAACTAAAACTTGAATTGTACTACTTCTTACTGGCTATTACTTCAAATTAGAAGCTTCTTCTGTGTTCTACTATGGTGCTTTTAGTGTTTCGGTATACTGCAGCACGCGACATAGCTTTGCAGACGATAAATGTAACCGTCTCAGAGAGATAAGCGGCCAATGTGACGATCTGACTTTAAGTCGATTCGATAACAAGTGACGAAAGCGGACGGATTTCTCAGGTTTTTACTACATATGAACACTTTTCACATTCTCGCGGGCAACGCGGCTGCTACTCCTCCTTTCATGCAAAATCTTAAGGTCCTAGGTCATGCCCAAGCCACCAAAGACGGCTAAAAAGTGAATAATCGATAACTAAAACTTGAATTGTACTACTTCTTACTGGCTATTACTTCAACTTAGAAGCTTCTTCTGTGCTCTACTATGGTGCTTTTAGTGTCTCCGCATACCGCAGAACGCGACATAGCTTTGCAGACGATAAATGTAACCGTCTCAGAGAGAAAAGCGGCCAAAGTGACGATCTGTCTTTAAGGCGATTCGATAACAAATGACGAAAGCGGACGGATTTCTCAGGTTTTTACTACATATGAACACTTTTCACATTCTCGCGGGCAACGCGGCTGCTACTCCTCCTTTCATGCAAAATCTTAAGGTCCTAGGTCATGTCCAAGCCACCAAAGCCGGCTAAAAAGTGAATAATCGACAACTAAAACTTGAATTGTACTACTTCTTACTGGCTATTACTTCAAATTAGAAGCTTCTTCTGTGTTCTACTATGGTGCTTTTAGTGTTTCGGTATACTGCAGCACGCGACATAGCTTTGCAGACGATAAATGTATCTGTTTCAGAGAGAAGAACGGCCAATGTGACGATCTGGCTTTAAGTCGATTCGATAACAAATGACGAAAACGGACGGATTTATCAGGTTTTTACTACATATGAACACTTTTCACATTCTCCCGTGCAACGCGGCTGCTAGTCCTCCTTTCATGCAAAATCTTAAGGTCCTAGGTCATGTCCAAGCCACCAAAGCAGGCTAAAAAGTGAATAATCGACAACTAAAACTTCAATTGTACTACTTCTTACTGGCTATTACTTCAACATGGAAGCTTCTTCTGTGTTCTACTATGGTGCTTTTAGTGTTTCTGCATACCGCAGCACGCGACATACCTTTGCAGACGATAAATGTAACCGTTTCAGAGAGAAGAGCGGCTAATGTGACAAACTGGCTTTAAGTCGATTCGATAACAAATGACGAAAACGGACGGATTTCTCAGGTTTTTACTACATATGAACACTTTTCACATTCTCCCGTGCAACGCGGCTGCTACTCCTCCTTTCATGCAAAATATTAAGGTTCCACCTAATGTCCAAGCCACCAAAGCCGGCTAAAAAGTGAATAATCGACAACTAAAACTTGAATTGTACTACTTCTTACTGGCTATTACTTCAAATTAGAAGCTTCTTCTGTGTTCTACTAAGGTTCTTTTAGTGTTTCGGCATACCGCAGCACGCGACATAGCTTTGCAGACGATAAATGTAACCGTTTCAGAGAGAAGAACGGCCAATGTGACGATCTGGCTTTAAGTCGATTCGATAACAAATGAAGAAAACGGACGGATTTCTCAGGTTTTTACTACATATACTTTTCACATTCTCCCATGCAACGCGGCTGCTAGTCCTCCTTTCATGCAAAATCTTAAGGTCCTAGGTCATGTCCAAGCCACTAAAGCCGGCTAAAAAGTGAATAATCGACAACTAAAACTTGAATTGTACTACTTCTTACTGGCTATTACTTCAAATTAGAAGCTTCTTCTGTGTTCTACTATGGTGCTTTTAGTGTTTCGGTATACTGCAGCACGCGACATAGCTTTGCAGACGATAAATGTAACCGTTTCAGAGAGAAGAACGGCCAATGTGACGATCTGGCTTTAAGTCGATTCGATAACAAATGACGAGAACGGACGGATTTCTCAGGTTTTTACTACATATGAACACTTTTCACATTCTCCCGTGCAACGCGGCTGCTAGTCCTCCTTTCATGCAAAATCTTAAGGTCCTAGGTCAAGTCCAAGCCACCAAAGCAGGCTAAAAAGTGAATAATCGACAACTAAAACTTCAATTGTACTACTTCTTACTGGCTATTACTTCAACATAGAAGCTTCTTCTGTGTTCCACTATGGTGCTTTTAGTGTTTCCGCATACCGCAGCACGCGACATAGCTTTGCAGACGATAAATGTAACCGTTTCAGAGAGAAGAGCGGCCAATGTGACGAACTGGCTTTAAGTCGATTCGATAACAAATGACGAAAACGGACGGATTTCTCAGGTTTTTACTACATATGAACACTTTTCACATTCTCCCGTGCAACGCGGCTGCTACTCCTCCTTCCATGCAAAATATTAAGGTTCCACCTAATGTCCAAGCCACCAAAGCCGGCTAAAAAGTGAATAATCGACAACTAAAACTTGAATTGTACTACTTCTTACTGGCTATTACTTCAAATTAGAAGCTTCTTCTGTGTTCTACTAAGGTGCTTTTAGTGTTTCGGCATACCGCAGCACGCGACATAGCTTTGCAGACGATAAATGTAACCGTTTCAGAGAGAAGAACGGCCAATGTGACGATCTGGCTTTAAGTCGATTCGATAACAAATGAAGAAAACGGACGGATTTCTCAGGTTTTTACTACATATACTTTTCACATTCTCCCATGCAACGCGGCTGCTAGTCCTCCTTTCATGAACATCTTAAGGTCCTAGGTCATGTCCAAGCCACCAAAGCCGGCTAAAAAGCGAATAATCGAAAACTAAAACTTGAATTGTACTACTTCTTACTGGCTATTACTTCAAATTAGAAGCTTCTTCTGTGTTCTACTATGGTGCTTTTAGTGTTTCGGTATACTGCAGCACGCGACATAGCTTTGCAGACGATAAATGTAACCGTCTCAGAGCGAAAAGCGGCAAATGTGACGATCTGGCTTTAAGTCAATTCGATAATAAATGACGAAAAGTGCGGATTTATCAGGTTTTCTACTACATATGAACACTTTTCACATTCTCCCGTGGAACGCGGCTGCTAGTCGCCGTTTCATGCAAAATCGTAAAGTCCTAGGTCATGTCCAATCCACCAAAGCCGGCTAAAAAGTGAATAATCGACAACTAAAACTTGAATTGTACTACTACTTCAACTTAGAAGCTTCTTCTGTGTTCTACTATGGTGCTTTTAGTGTTTCCGCATACCGCAGCACGTGACATAGCTTTGCAGACGATAAATGTAACCGTTTCAAAGAGAAGAGCGGCCAATTTGACGATCTGGCTTTAAGTCGATTCGATAACAAATGACGAAAACGAACCGATTTCTCATGTTTTTAATACATATGAACACTTTTCACATTCTCCCGTGCAACGCAGCTGCAAGTCCTCCTTTCATGGAAAATCTTAAGGTCCTAGGTCATGTCCAAGCCACCTAAGAAGGCTAAAAAGTTAATAATCGACAACTAAAACTTGAATTGTACTACTTCTTACTGGCTATTACTTCAACTTAGAAGCTTCTTCTGTATTCTACTATGTTGCTTTTAGTGTTTCGGCATACCGCAGCACGCGACATAGCTTTGCAGACGATAAATGTTACCGTTTCAGAGAGAAAAGCGTCCAATGTGACGATCTGGCTTCAAGTCGATTCGATAACAAATGACGAAAACGGAGGGATTTCTCAGGTTTTTACTACATATGAACACTTTTCACATTCTCCCATGCAACGCGGCTGCTAGTCCTCCTTTCATGCAAAATCTTAAGGTCCTAAGTCATGTCCAAACCACCAAAGACGACTAAAACTTGAATTGTACTACTTCTTAATGGCTATTACTTCAACTGAGAAGCTTCTTCTGTGTTCTACTCTACTATGGTGCTTTTAGTGTCTCCGCATACCGAAGCACGCGACATAGCTTTGCAGACGATAAATGTAACCGTCTCAGAGAGAAAAGCGGCCAATGTGACGATCTGACTTTAAGTCGATTCGATAACAAATGACGAAAACGGACTGATTTCTCAGGTTTTTACTACATATGAACACTTTTCACATTCTCCCATGCAACGCGGCTGCAAGTCCTCCTTTCATGCAAAATCATAAGGTCATAGGTCATGTCCAAGCCACCAAAGCAGGCTAAAAAGTGAATAATCGACATCTAAAACTTGAATTGTACTACTTCTTACTGGATATTACTTCAACATAGAAGCTTCTTCTGTGTTCTACTATGGTGCTTTTAGTGTTTCCGCATACCGCAGCACGCGACATAGCTTTGCAGACGATAAATGTAACCGTTTCAGACAGAAGAGCGGCCAAAGTGACGATGTGGCTTTAATTCGATTCGACAACAAGTGACGAAAACGAACGGATTTCTAAGGTTTTTACTACATATGAACACTTTTCACATTTTCCCGTGCAACTCGGCTGCTAGTCCTCCTTTCATGCAAAATCTTATGGTCCTAGGTCATGTCATAGCCACCAAAGCCGGCTAAAAAGTGAATAATCGACAACTAAAACTTGAATTGTACTACTTCTTACTGGCTATTACTTCAACTTAGAACCTTCTTCCGTGTTCTACTATGGTGCTTTTAGTGTTTACGCATACTGCAGCACGCGACATAGCTTTGCAGACGATAAATGTAACCGTCTCAGAGAGAAAAGCGGCCAATGCGACGATCTGGCTTTAAGTCGATTCGATAACAAATGACGAAAACGGACGGATTTCTCAGGTTTTTACTACATATGAACACTTTTCACATTCTCCCGTGCAACGCGGCTGCTACTCCTCCTTTCATGCAAAATATTAAGGTTCCACTTAATGTCCAAGCCAGTAAAGCCGGCTAAAAAGTGAATAATCGACAACTAAAACTTGAATTGTACTACTTCTTACTGGCTATTACTTCAAATTAGAAGCTTCTTCTTCGTTCCACTAAGGTGCTTTTAGTGTTTACGCATACCGCAGCACGCGACATAGCTTTGCAGACGATAAATGTGACCGTATCAGGGAGAAAAGCGCCCAATGTGACGATCTGGATTTAAGTCGATTCGATAACAAATGAGGAAAACGGCCGGATTTCTCAGGTTTTTACTACATATGAACACTTTTCACATTCTCGCGTGCAACGCGGCTGCTAGTCCTCCTTTCATGCAAAATCTTAAGGTTCCACCTAATGTCAAAGCCACCAAAGCCGGCTAAATAGTGAATAATCGACAACTAAAACTTGAATTCTACTACTTCTTACTGGCTATTACTTCAAATTAGAAGCTTCTTCTGTGTTCTACTATGGTGCTTTTAGTGTTTCGTCATACCGCAGCACGCGACATAGCTTTGCAGACGATAAATGTAACCGTCTCAGAGAGAAAAGCGGCCAATGTGACGATCTGGCTTTAAGTCGATACTATAACAAATGACGAAAACCCACGGATTTCTCAGGTTTTTACTACATATGAACACTTTTCACATTCTCCCGTGCAACGCGGCTGCAAGTCCTCCTTTCATGGAAAATCTTAAGGTCCCATGTCATGTCCAAGCCACCAAAGAAGGCTAAAAAGTGAATAATCGACAACTAAAACTTGAATTGTACTACTTCTTACTGGCTATTAGTTCAAATTAGAAGCTTCTTCTGTGTTCTCCTATGGTGCTTTTAGAGTTTCGGCATACCGCAGCACGCGACATAGCTTTGCAGACGGTAAATGTAACCGTTTCAAAGAGAAGAGCGGCCAATTTGACGATCTGGCTTTAAGTCGATTCGATAACAAATGACGAAAACGAACCGATTTCTCATGTTTTTAATACATATGAACACTTTTCACATTCTCCCGTGCAACGCAGCTGCAAGTCCTCCTTTCATGGAAAATCTTAAGGTCCTAGGTCATGTCCAAGCCACCAAAGAAGGCTAAAAAGTTAATAATCGACAACTAAAACTAGAATTGTACTACTTCTTACTGGCTATTACTTCAACTTAGAAGCTTCTTCTGTATTCTACTACGTTGCTTTTAGTGTTTTGGCATACCGCAGCACGCGACATAGCTTTGCAGACGATAAATGTAACCGTTTCAGAGAGAAGATCGGCCAATGAGACGATCTGGCTTTAAGTCGATTCGATAACAAATGACGAAAACGGACGGATTTCTCAGGTTTTTACTACATATGAGCACTTTTCACATTCTCCCGTGCAACGCGGCTGCAAGTCCTCCTTTCATGGAAAATCTTAAGGTCCTAGGTCATTTCCAAGCCACCAAAGCCGGCTAAAAAGTGAATAACCGACAACTAATACTTGAATTGTACTACTTCTTACTGGCTATTACTTTAACTTACAAGCTTCTTCTGTGTTCTACTATGGTGCTTTAAGTGTTTCCGCATACCGCAGCACGCGACATAGCTTTGCAGACGATAAATGTAACCGTCTCAGAGAGAAAAGCGCCCAATGTGATGATCTGGCTTCAAGTCGATTCGATAACAAATGACGAAAACGGACGGATTTCTAAGGTTTTTACTACATATGAACACTTTTCACATTCTCCCATGCAACGCGGCTGCAAGTCCTCCTTTCATGCAAAATCTTAAGGTCATAGGTCATGTCCAAGCCACCAAAGCAGGCTAAAAAGTGAATAATCGACAACTAAAACTTGAATTGTACTACTTCTTACTGGATATTACTTCAACATAGAAGCTTCTTCTGTGTTCTACTATGGTGCTTTTAGTGTTTCCGCATACCGCAGCACGCGACATAGCTTTGCAGACGATAAATGTAACCGTTTCAGACAGAAGAGCGGCCAAAGTGACGATGTGGCTTTAAGTCGATTCGACAACAAGTGACGAAAACGAACGGATTTCTAAGGTTTTTACTACATATGAACACTTTTTACATTTTCCCGTGCAACTCGGCTGCTAGTCCTCCTTTCATGCAAAATCTTATGGTCCTAGGTCATGTCATAGCCACCAAAGCCGGCTAAAAAGTGAATAATCGACAACTAAAACTTGAATTGTACTACTTCTTACTGGCTATTACTTCAACTTAGAACCTTCTTCTGTGTTCTACTATGGTGCTTTTAGTGTTTACGCATACTGCAGCACGCGACATAGCTTTGCAGACGATAAATGTAACCGTCTCAGAGAGAAAAGCGGCCAATGCGACGATCTGGCTTTAAGTCGATTCGATAACAAATGACGAAAACGGACGGATTTCTCAGGTTTTTACTACATATGAACACTTTTCACATTCTCCCGTGCAACGCGGCTGCTACTCCTCCTTTCATGCAAAATATTAAGGTTCCACTTAATGTCCAAGCCAGTAAAGCCGGCTAAAAAGTGAATAATCGACAACTAAAACTTGAATTGTACTACTTCTTACTGGCTATTACTTCAAATTAGAAGCTTCTTCTGTGTTCTACTAAGGTGCTTTTAGTGTTTCGGCATACCGCAGCACGCGACATAGCTTTGCAGACGATAAATGTAACCGTTTCAGAGAGAAGAACGGCCAATGTGACGATCTGGCTTTAAGTCGATTCGATAACAAATGACGAAAACGGACGGATTTCTCAGGTTTTTACTACATATGAACACTTTTCACATTCTCCCGTGCAACGCGGCTGCTACTCCTCCTTTCATGCAAAATATTAAGGTTCCACTTAATGTCCAAGCCAGTAAAGCCGGCTAAAAAGTGAATAATCGACAACTAAAACTTGAATTGTACTACTTCTTACTGGCTATTACTTCAAATTAGAAGCTTCTTCTGTGTTCTACTAAGGTGCTTTTAGTGTTTCGGCATACCGCAGCACGCGACATAGCTTTGCAGACGATAAATGTAACCGTTTCAGAGAGAAGAACGGCCAATGTGACGATCTGGCTTTAAGTCGATTCGATAACAAATGACGAAAACGGACGGTTTTCTCAGGTTTTTACTACATATGAACACTTTTCACATTCTCTCGTGCAACGCGGCTGCAAGTCCTCCTTTCATGGAAAATCTTAAGGTCCTAGGTCATGTCCAAGCCACCAAAGCCGGCTAAAAAGTGAATAATCGACAACTAAAACTTGAATTGTACTACTTCTTACTGGCTATAACTTCAACTTAGAAGCTTCTTCTGTGTTCTACTATGGTGCTTTAAGTATTTCCGCATACCGCAGCACGCGACATAGCTTTGCAGACGATAAATGTAACCGTCTCAGAGAGTAAAGCGGCCAATGCGACGATCTGGCTTTAAGTCGATTCGATTACAAATGACGAAAACGGACTGATTTCTCAGGTTTTTACTACAAATGAACACTTTTCACATTCTCCCATGCAACGCGCCTGCTAGTCCTCCTTTCTGCAAAATCTTAAGGTCCTAGGTCATGTCCAAGCCACCAAAGCAGGCTAAAAAGTGAATAATCGACAACTAAAACTTGAATTGTACTACTTCTTACTGGCTATTACTTCAACATAGAAGCTTCTTCTGTGTTCTACTATGGTGCTTTTAGTGTTTCCGCATACCGCAGTACGCGACATAGCTTTGCAGACGATAAATGTAACCGTTTCAGAGAGAAGAGCGGCCAATGTGACGATCTGGCTTTAAGTCGATTCGATAACAAATGACGAAAACGGACGGATTTCTCAGGTTTTTACTACATATGAACACTTTTCACATTCTCCCTTGCAACGCGGGTGCAAGTCCTCCTTTCATGCAAAATCTTAAGGTCCTAAGTGATGTCCAAGCCACCAAAGCCGGCTAAAAAGTGAATAATTGACAACTAAAACTTGAATTGTACTACTTCTTACTGGCCATTGTTTCAACTTAGAAGCTTCTTCTGTGTTCTACTATGGTGCTTTTAGTGTCTCCGCATACCGCAGCACGCGACATAGCTTTGCAGACGATAAATGTAACCGTTTCAGAGAGAAGAGCGGCCAATGTGACGATCTGGCTTTAAGTCGATTCGATAACAAATGACGAAAGCGGACGGATTTCTCAGGTTTTTACTACATATGAACACTTTTCACATTCTCGCGTGCAACGCGGCTGCTAGTCCTCCTTTCATGCAAAATCTTAAGGTTCCACCTAATGTCAAAGCCACCAAAGCCGGCTAAATAGTGAATAATCGACAACTAAAACTTGAATTCTACTACTTCTTACTGGCTATTACTTCAAATTAGAAGCTTCTTCTGTGTTCTACTATGGTGCTTTTAGTGTTTCGTCATACCGCAGCACGCGACATAGCTTTGCAGACGATAAATGTAACCGTCTCAGAGAGAAAAGCGGCCAATGTGACGATCTGGCTTTAAGTCGATACTATAACAAATGACGAAAACCCACGGATTTCTCAGGTTTTTACTACATATGAACACTTTTCACATTCTCCCGTGCAACGCGGCTGCAAGTCCTCCTTTCATGGAAAATCTTAAGGTCCTAGGTCATGTCCAAGCCACCAAAGCCAGCTAAAAAGTGAATAATCGACAACTAAAACTTGAATTTTACTACTTCTTACTGGCTATAACTTCAACTTAGAAGCTTCTTCTGTGTTCTACTATGGTGCTTTAAGTATTTCCGCATACCGCAGCACGCGACATAGCTTTGCAGACGATAAATGTAACCGTCTCAGAGAGAAAAGCGGCCAATGCGACGATCTGGCTTTAAGTCGATTCGATTACAAATGACGAAAACGGACTGATTTCTCAGGTTTTTACTACAAATGAACACTTTTCACATTCTCCAATGCAACGCGCCTGCTAGTCCTCCTTTCATGCAAAATCTTAAGGTCCTAGGTCATGTCCAAGCCACCAAAGCAGGCTAAAAAGTGAATAATCGACAACTAAAACTTGAATTGTACTACTTCTTACTGGCTATTACTTCAACATAGAAGCTTCTTCTGTGTTCTACTATGGTGCTTTTAGTGTTTCCGCATACCGCAGTACGCGACGTAGCTTTGCAGACGATAAATGTAACCGTTTCAGAGAGAAGAGCGGCCAATGTGACGATCTGGTTTTAAGTCGATTCGATAACAAATGACGAAAACGGACGGATTTCTTAGGTTTTTACTACATATGAACACTTTTCACATTCTCCCTTGCAACGCGGGTGCAAGTCCTCCTTTCATGCAAAATCTTAAGGACCTAAGTGATGTCCAAGCCACCAAAGCCTGCTAAAAAGTGAATAATTGACAACTAAAACTTGAATTGTACTACTTCTTACTGGCCATTGTTTCAACTTAGAAGCTTCTTCTGTGTTCTACTATGGTGCTTTTAGTGTCTCCGCATACCGCAGCACGCGACATAGCTTTGCAGACGATAAATGTAACCGCCTCAGAGAGAAAAGCGGTTAATGTGACGATCTGTCTTAAAGTCGATTCGATAACAAATGACGAAAACGGACGGATTTCTCAGGTATTTACTACATATGAACACTTTTCACATTCTTGCGGGCAACGCGGCTGCTACTCCTCCTTTCATGCAAAATCTTAAGGTCCTAGGTCATGTCCAAGCTTCCAAAGCCGGCTAAAAAGTGAATAATCGACAACTAAAACTTTAATTGTACTACTTCTTACTGGCTATTACTTCAAATTAGAAGCTTCTTCTGTGTTCTACTATTGTGCTTTTAGTGTTTACGCATACCGCAGCACGCGACATAGCTTTGCAGACGATAAATGTAACCGTATCAGGGAGAAAAGCGCCCAATGTGACGATCTGGCTTTAAGTCGATTCGATAACAAATGAGGAAAACGGACGGATTTCTCAGGTTTTTACTACATGTGAACACTTTTCACATTCTCGCGTGCAACGCGGCTGCTAGTCCTCCTTTCATGCAAAATCTTAAGGTTCCACCTAATGTCAAAGCCACCAAAGCCGGCTAAATAGTGAATAATCGACAACTAAAACTTGAATTCTACTACTTCTTACTGGCTATTACTTCAAATTAGAAGCTTCTTCTGTGTTCTACTATGGTGCTTTTAGTGTTTCGTCATACCGCAGCACGCGACATAGCTTTGCAGACGATAAATGTAACCGTCTCAGAGAGAAAAGCGGCCAATGTGACGATCTGGCTTTAAGTCGATACTATAACAAATGACGAAAACCCACGGATTTCTCAGGTTTTTACTACATATGAACACTTTTCACATTCTCCCGTGCAACGCGGCTGCAAGTCCTCCTTTCATGGAAAATCTTAAGGTCCCATGTCATGTCCAAGCCACCAAAGAAGGCTAAAAAGTGAATAATCGACAACTAAAACTTGAATTGTACTACTTCTTACTGGCTATTAGTTCAAATTAGAAGCTTCTTCTGTGTTCTCCTATGGTGCTTTTAGTGTTTCGGCATACCGCAGCACGCGACATAGCTTTGCAGACGATAAATGTAACTGTTTCAGAGAGAAGAACGGCTAATGTGACGATCTGGCTTTAAGTCGATTCGATAACAAATGACGAAAACGGACGGATTTCTCAGGTTTTTACTACATATGAACACTTTTCACATTCTCCCATGCAACGCTGCTGCTAGTCCTCCTTTTATGCAAGATCTTAAGGTCCTAGGTCATGTCCAAGCCACCAAAGACGGCTAAAAAGTGAATAATCGATAACTAAAACTTGAATTGTACTACTTCTTACTGGTTATTACTACAACTTAGAAGCTTCTTCTGTGTTTTACTATGGTGCTTTTAGTGTTTCCGCATACCGCAGCACGCGACATAGCTTTGCAGACGGTAAATGTAACCGTTTCAAAGAGAAGAGCGGCCAATTTGACGATCTGGCTTTAAGTCGATTCGATAACAAATGACGAAAACGAACCGATTTCTCATGTTTTTAATACATATGAACACTTTTCACATTCTCCCGTGCAACGCAGCTGCAAGTCCTCCTTTCATGGAAAATCTTAAGGTCCTAGGTCATGTCCAAGCCACCAAAGAAGGCTAAAAAGTTAATAATCGACAACTAAACCTTGAATTGTACTACTTCTTACTGGCTATTACTTCAACTTAGAAGCTTCTTCTGTATTCTACTATGTTGCTTTTAGTGTTTTGGCATACCGCAGCACGCGACATAGCTTTGCAGACGATAAATGTAACCGTTTCAGAGAGAAGATCGGCCAATGTGACGATCTGGCTTTAAGTCGATTCGATAACAAATGACGAAAACGGACGGATTTCTCAGGTTTTTACTACATATGAGCACTTTTCACATTCTCCCGTGCAACGCGGCTGCAAGTCCTCCTTTCATGGAAAATCTTAAGGTCCTAGGTCATGTCCAAGCCACCAAAGCCGGCTAAAAAGTGAATAACCGACAACTAATACTTGAATTGTACTACTTCTTACTGGCTATTACTTTAACTTACAAGCTTCTTCTGTGTTCTACTATGGTGCTTTAAGTGTTTCCGCATACCGCAGCACGCGACATAGCTTTGCAGACGATAAATGTAACCGTCTCAGAGAGAAAAGCGCCCAATGTGACGATCTGGCTTCAAGTCGATTCGATAACAAATGACGAAAACGGACGGATTTCTGAGGTTTTTACTACATATGAACACTTTTCACATTCTCCCATGCAACGCGGCTGCAAGTCCTCCTTTCATGCAAAATCTTAAGGTCATAGGTCATGTCCAAGCCACCAAAGCAGGCTAAAAAGTGAATAATCGACAACTAAAACTTGAATTGTACTACTTCTTACTGGATATTACTTCAACATAGAAGCTTCTTCTGTGTTCTACTATGGTGCTTTTAGTGTTTCCGCATACCGCAGTACGCGACGTAGCTTTGCAGACGATAAATGTAACCGTTTCAGAGAGAAGAGCGGCCAATGTGACGATCTGGTTTTAAGTCGATTCGATAACAAATGACGAAAACGGACGGATTTCTTAGGTTTTTACTACATATGAACACTTTTCACATTCTCCCTTGCAACGCGGGTGCAAGTCCTCCTTTCATGCAAAATCTTAAAGACCTAAGTGATGTCCAAGCCTCCAAAGCCTGCTAAAAAGTGAATAATTGACAATTAAAACTTGAATTGTACTACTTCTTACTGGCCATTGTTTCAACTTAGAAGCTTCTTCTGTGTTCTACTATGGTGCTTTTAGTGTCTCCGCATACCGCAGCACGCGACATAGCTTTGCAGACGATAAATGTAACCGCCTCAGAGAGAAAAGCGGTTAATGTGACGATCTGTCTTAAAGTCGATTCGATAACAAATGACGAAAACGGACGGATTTCTCAGGTATTTACTACATATGAACACTTTTCACATTCTTGCGGGCAACGCGGCTGCTACTCCTCCTTTCATGCAAAATCTTAAGGTCCTAGGTCATGTCCAAGCTTCCAAAGCCGGCTAAAAAGTGAATAATCGACAACTAAAACTTTAATTGTACTACTTCTTACTGGCTATTACTTCAAATTAGAAGCTTCTTCGGTGTTCTACTATTGTGCTTTTAGTGTTTACGCATACCGCAGCACGCGACATAGCTTTGCAGACGATAAATGTAACCGTATCAGGGAGAAAAGCGCCCAATGTGACGATCTGGCTTTAAGTCGATTCGATAACAAATGAGGAAAACGGACGGATTTCTCAGGTTTTTACTACATATGAACACTTTTCACATTCTCGCGTGCAACGCGGCTGCTAGTCCTCCTTTCATGCAAAATCTTAAGGTTCCACCTAATGTCAAAGCCACCAAAGCCGGCTAAATAGTGAATAATCGACAACTAAAACTTGAATTCTACTACTTCTTACTGGCTATTACTTCAAATTAGAAGCTTCTTCTGTGTTCTACTATGGTGCTTTTAGTGTTTCGTCATACCGCAGCACGCGACATAGCTTTGCAGACGATAAATGTAACCGTCTCAGAGAGAAAAGCGGCCAATGTGACGATCTGGCTTTAAGTCGATACTATAACAAATGACGAAAACCCACGGATTTCTCAGGTTTTTACTACATATGAACACTTTTCACATTCTCCCGTGCAACGCGGCTGCAAGTCCTCCTTTCATGGAAAATCTTAAGGTCCCATGTCATGTCCAAGCCACCAAAGAAGGCTAAAAAGTGAATAATCGACAACTAAAACTTGAATTGTACTACTTCTTACTGGCTATTAGTTCAAATTAGAAGCTTCTTCTGTGTTCTCCTATGGTGCTTTTAGTGTTTCGGCATACCGCAGCACGCGACATAGCTTTGCAGACGATAAATGTAACTGTTTCAGAGAGAAGAACGGCTAATGTGACGATCTGGCTTTAAGTCGATTCGATAACAAATGACGAAAACGGACGGATTTCTCAGGTTTTTACTACATATGAACACTTTTCACATTCTCCCATGCAACGCTGCTGCTAGTCCTCCTTTTATGCAAGATCTTAAGGTCCTACGTCATGTCCAAGCCACCAAAGACGGCTAAAAAGTGAATAATCGATAACTAAAACTTGAATTGTACTACTTCTTACTGGTTATAACTACAACTTAGAAGCTTCTTCTGTGTTTTACTATGGTGCTTTTAGTGTGTCCGCATACCGCAGCACGCGACATAGCTTTGCAGACGGTAAATGTAACCGTTTCAAAGAGAAGAGCGGCCAATTTGACGATCTGGCTTTAAGTCGATTCGATAGCAAATGACGAAAACGAACCGATTTCTCATGTTTTTAATACATATGAACACTTTTCACATTCTCCCGTGCAACGCAGCTGCAAGTCCTCCTTTCATGGAAAATCTTAAGGTCCTAGGTCATGTCCAAGCCACCAAAGAAGGCTAAAAAGTTAATAATCGACAACTAAAACTTGAATTGTACTACTTCTTACTGGCTATTACTTCAACTTAGAAGCTTCTTCTGTATTCTACTATGTTGCTTTTAGTGTTTTGGCATACCGCAGCACGCGACATAGCTTTGCAGACGATAAATGTAACCGTTTCAGAGAGAAGATCGGCCAATGTGACGATCTGGCTTTAAGTCGATTCGATAACAAATGACGAAAACGGACGGATTTCTCAGGTTTTTACTACATATGAGCACTTTTCACATTCTCCCGTGCAACGCGGCTGCAAGTCCTCCTTTCATGGAAAATCTTAAGGTCCTAGGTCATGTCCAAGCCACCAAAGCCGGCTAAAAAGTGAATAACCGACAACTAATACTTGAATTGTACTACTTCTTACTGGCTATTACTTTAACTTACAAGCTTCTTCTGTGTTCTACTATGGTGCTTTAAGTGTTTCCGCATACCGCAGCACGCGACATAGCTTTGCAGACGATAAATGTAACCGTCTCAGAGAGAAAAGCGCCCAATGTGACGATCTGGCTTCAAGTCGATTCGATAACAAATGACGAAAACGGACGGATTTCTGAGGTTTTTACTACATATGAACACTTTTCACATTCTCCCATGCAACGCGGCTGCAAGTCCTCCTTTCATGCAAAATCTTAAGGTCATAGGTCATGTCCAAGCCACCAAAGCAGGCTAAAAAGTGAATAATCGACAACTAAAACTTGAATTGTACTACTTCTTACTGGATATTACTTCAACATAGAAGCTTCTTCTGTGTTCTACTATGGTGCTTTTAGTGTTTCCGCATACCGCAGTACGCGACGTAGCTTTGCAGACGATAAATGTAACCGTTTCAGAGAGAAGAGCGGCCAATGTGACGATCTGGTTTTAAGTCGATCCGATAACAAATGACGAAAACGGACGGATTTCTTAGGTTTTTACTACATATGAACACTTTTCACATTCTCCCTTGCAACGCGGGTGCAAGTCCTCCTTTCATGCAAAATCTTAAAGACCTAAGTGATGTCCAAGCCACCAAAGCCTGCTAAAAAGTGAATAATTGACAACTAAAACTTGAATTGTACTACTTCTTACTGGCCATTGTTTCAACTTAGAAGCTTCTTCTGTGTTCTACTATGGTGCTTTTAGTGTCTCCGCATACCGCAGCACGCGACATAGCTTTGCAGACGATAAATGTAACCGCCTCAGAGAGAAAAGCGGTTAATGTGACGATCTGTCTTAAAGTCGATTCGATAACAAATGACGAAAACGGACGGATTTCTCAGGTTTTTACTACATATGAACACTTTTCACATTCTTGCGGGCAACGCGGCTGCTACTCCTCCTTTCATGCAAAATCTTAAGGTCCTAGGTCATGTCCAAGCTTCCAAAGCCGGCTAAAAAGTGAATAATCGACAACTAAAACTTTAATTGTACTACTTCTTACTGGCTATTACTTCAAATTAGAAGCTTCTTCTGTGTTCTACTATTGTGCTTTTAGTGTTTACGCATACCGCAGCACGCGTCATAGCTTTGCAGACGATAAATGTAACCGTATCAGGGAGAAAAGCGCCCAATGTGACGATCTGGCTTTAAGTCGATTCGATAACAAATGAGGAAAACGGACGGATTTCTCAGGTTTTTACTACATATGAACACTTTTCACATTCTCGCGTGCAACGCGGCTGCTAGTCCTCCTTTCATGCAAAATCTTAAGGTTCCACCTAATGTCAAAGCCACCAAAGCCGGCTAAATAGTGAATAATCGACAACTAAAACTTGAATTCTACTACTTCTTACTGGCTATTACTTCAAATTAGAAGCTTCTTCTGTGTTCTACTATGGTGCTTTTAGTGTTTCGTCATACCGCAGCACGCGACATAGCTTTGCAGACGATAAATGTAACCGTCTCAGAGAGAAAAGCGGCCAATGTGACGATCTGGCTTTAAGTCGATACTATAACAAATGACGAAAACCCACGGATTTCTCAGGTTTTTACTACATATGAACACTTTTCACATTCTCCCGTGCAACGCGGCTGCAAGTCCTCCTTTCATGGAAAATCTTAAGGTCCCATGTCATGTCCAAGCCACCAAAGAAGGCTAAAAAGTGAATAATCGACAACTAAAACTTGAATTGTACTACTTCTTACTGGCTATTAGTTCAAATTAGAAGCTTCTTCTGTGTTCTCCTATGGTGCTTTTAGTGTTTCGGCATACCGCAGCACGCGACATAGCTTTGCAGACGATAAATGTAACTGTTTCAGAGAGAAGAACGGCTAATGTGACGATCTGGCTTTAAGTCGATTCGATAACAAATGACGAAAACGGACGGATTTCTCAGGTTTTTACTACATATGAACACTTTTCACATTCTCCCATGCAACGCTGCTGCTAGTCCTCCTTTTATGCAAGATCTTAAGGTCCTAGGTCATGTCCAAGCCACCAAAGACGGCTAAAAAGTGAATAATCGATAACTAAAACTTGAATTGTACTACTTCTTACTGGTTATTACTACAACTTAGAAGCTTCTTCTGTGTTTTACTATGGTGCTTTTAGTGTGTCCGCATACCGCAGCACGCGACATAGCTTTGCAGACGGTAAATGTAACCGTTTCAAAGAGAAGAGCGGCCAATTTGACGATCTGGCTTTAAGTCGATTCGATAACAAATGACGAAAACGAACCGATTTCTCATGTTTTTAATACATATGAACACTTTTCACATTCTCCCGTGCAACGCAGCTGCAAGTCCTCTTTTCATGGAAAATCTTAAGGTCCTAGGTCATGTCCAAGCCACCAAAGAAGGCTAAAAAGTTAATAATCGACAACTAAAACTTGAATTGTACTACTTCTTACTGGCTATTACTTCAACTTAGAAGCTTCTTCTGTATTCTACTATGTTGCTTTTAGTGTTTTGGCATACCGCAGCACGCGACATAGCTTTGCAGACGATAAATGTAACCGTTTCAGAGAGAAGATCGGCCAATGTGACGATCTGGCTTTAAGTCGATTCGATAACAAATGACGAAAACGGACGGATTTCTCAGGTTTTTACTACATATGAGCACTTTTCACATTCTCCCGTGCAACGCGGCTGCAAGTCCTCCTTTCATGGAAAATCTTAAGGTCCTAGGTCATGTCCAAGCCACCAAAGCCGGCTAAAAAGTGAATAACCGACAACTAATACTTGAATTGTACTACTTCTTACTGGCTATTACTTTAACTTACAAGCTTCTTCTGTGTTCTACTATGGTGCTTTAAGTGTTTCCGCATACCGCAGCACGCGACATAGCTTTGCAGACGATAAATGTAACCGTCTCAGAGAGAAAAGCGCCCAATGTGACGATCTGGCTTCAAGTCGATTCGATAACAAATGACGAAAACGGACGGATTTCTGAGGTTTTTACTACATATGAACACTTTTCACATTCTCCCATGCAACGCGGCTGCAAGTCCTCCTTTCATGCAAAATCTTAAGGTCCTAGGTCATGTCCAAGCCACCAAAGCAGGCTAAAAAGTGAATAATCGACAACTAAAACTTGAATTGTACTACTTCTTACTGGATATTACTTCAACATAGAAGCTTCTTCTGTGTTCTACTATGGTGCTTTTAGTGTTTCCGCATACCGCAGCACGCGACATAGCTTTGCAGACGATAAATGTAACCGTTTCAGACAGAAGAGCGGCCAAAGTGACGATGTGGCTTTAAGTCGATTCGACAACAAGTGACGAAAACGAACGGATTTCTAAGGTTTTTACTACATATGAACACTTTTCACATTTTCCCGTGCAACTCGGCTGCTAGTCCTCCTTTCATGCAAAATCTTATGGTCCTAGGTCATGTCATAGCCACCAAAGCCGGCTAAAAAGTGAATAATCGACAACTAAAACTTGAATTGTACTACTTCTTACTGGCTATTACTTCAACTTAGAACCTTCTTCTGTGTTCTACTATGGTGCTTTTAGTGTTTACGCATACTGCAGCACGCGACATAGCTTTGCAGACGATAAATGTAACCGTCTCAGAGAGAAAAGCGGCCAATGCGACGATCTGGCTTTAAGTCAATTCGATAACAAATGACGAAAACGGACGGATTTCTCAGGTTTTTACTACATATGAACACTTTTCACATTCTCCCGTGCAACGCGGCTGCTACTCCTCCTTTCATGCAAAATATTAAGGTTCCACTTAATGTCCAAGCCAGTAAAGCCGGCCAAAAAGTGAATAATCGACAAATAAAACTTGAATTGTACTACTTCTTACTGGCTATTACTTCAAATTAGAAGCTTCTTCTGTGTTCTACTAAGGTGCTTTTAGTGTTTCGGCATACCGCAGCACGCGACATAGCTTTGCAGACGATAAATGTAACCGTTTCAGAGAGAAGAACGGCCAATGTGACGATCTGGCTTTAAGTCGATTCGATAACAAATGACGAAAACGGACGGATTTCTCAGGTTTTTACTACATATGAACACTTTTCACATTCTCCCGTGCAACGCGGCTGCTACTCCTCCTTTCATGCAAAATATTAAGGTTCCACTTAATGTCCAAGCCAGTAAAGCCGGCTAAAAAGTGAATAATCGACAACTAAAACTTGAATTGTACTACTTCTTACTGGCTATTACTTCAAATTAGAAGCTTCTTCTGTGTTCTACTAAGGTGCTTTTAGTGTTTCGGCATACCGCAGCACGCGACATAGCTTTGCAGACGATAAATGTAACCGTTTCAGAGAGAAGAACGGCCAATGTGACGATCTGGCTTTAAGTCGATTCGATAACAAATGACGAAAACGGACGGTTTTCTCAGGTTTTTACTACATATGAACACTTTTCACATTCTCTCGTGCAACGCGGCTGCAAGTCCTCCTTTCATGGAAAATCTTAAGGTCCTAGGTCATGTCCAAGCCACCAAAGCCGGCTAAAAAGTGAATAATCGACAACTAAAACTTGAATTGTACTACTTCTTACTGGCTATAACTTCAACTTAGAAGCTTCTTCTGTGTTCTACTATGGTGCTTTAAGTATTTCCGCATACCGCAGCACGCGACATAGCTTTGCAGACGATAAATGTAACCGTCTCAGAGAGTAAAGCGGCCAATGCGACGATCTGGCTTTAAGTCGATTCGATTACAAATGACGAAAACGGACTGATTTCTCAGGTTTTTACTACAAATGAACACTTTTCACATTCTCCCATGCAACGCGCCTGCTAGTCCTCCTTTCATGCAAAATCTTAAGGTCCTAGGTCATGTCCAAGCCACCAAAGCAGGCTAAAAAGTGAATAATCGACAACTAAAACTTGAATTGTACTACTTCTTACTGGCTATTACTTCAACATAGAAGCTTCTTCTGTGTTCTACTATGGTGCTTTTAGTGTTTCCGCATACCGCAGTACGCGACATAGCTTTACAGACGATAAATGTAACCGTTTCAGAGAGAAGAGCGGCCAATGTGACGATCTGGCTTTAAGTCGATTCGATAACAAATGACGAAAACGGACGGATTTCTCAGGTTTTTACTACATATGAACACTTTTCACATTCTCCCATGCAACGCGGGTGCAAGTCCTCCTTTCATGCAAAATCTTAAGGTCCTAAGTGATGTCCAAGCCACCAAAGCCGGCTAAAAAGTGAATAATTGACAACTAAAACTTGAATTGTACTACTTCTTACTGGCCATTGTTTCAACTTAGAAGCTTCTTCTGTGTTCTACTATGGTGCTTTTAGTGTCTCCGCATACCGCAGCACGCGACATAGCTTTGCAGACGATAAATGTAACCGTTTCAGAGAGAAGAGCGGCCAATGTGACGATCTGGCTTTAAGTCGATTCGATAACAAATGACGAAAGCGGACGGATTTCTCAGGTTTTTACTACATATGAACACTTTTCACATTCTCGCGTGCAACGCGGCTGCTAGTCCTCCTTTCATGCAAAATCTTAAGGTTCCACCTAATGTCAAAGCCACCAAAGCCGGCTAAATAGTGAATAATCGACAACTAAAACTTGAATTCTACTACTTCTTACTGGCTATTACTTCAAATTAGAAGCTTCTTCTGTGTTCTACTATGGTGCTTTTAGTGTTTCGTCATACCGCAGCACGCGACATAGCTTTGCAGACGATAAATGTAACCGTCTCAGAGAGAAAAGCGGCCAATGTGACGATCTGGCTTTAAGTCGATACTAAAACAAATGACGAAAACCCACGGATTTCTCAGGTTTTTACTACATATGAACACTTTTCACATTCTCCCGTGCAACGCGGCTGCAAGTCCTCCTTTCATGGAAAATCTTAAGGTCCTAGGTCATGTCCAAGCCACCAAAGCCAGCTAAAAAGTGAATAATCGACAACTAAAACTTGAATTTTACTACTTCTTACTGGCTATAACTTCAACTTAGAAGCTTCTTCTGTGTTCTACTATGGTGCTTTAAGTATTTCCGCATACCGCAGCACGCGACATAGCTTTGCAGACGATAAATGTAACCGTCTCAGAGAGAAAAGCGGCCAATGCGACGATCTGGCTTTAAGTCGATTCGATTACAAATGACGAAAACGGACTGATTTCTCAGGTTTTTACTACAAATGAACACTTTTCACATTCTCCAATGCAACGCGCCTGCTAGTCCTCCTTTCATGCAAAATCTTAAGGTCCTAGGTCATGTCCAAGCCACCAAAGCAGGCTAAAAAGTGAATAATCGACAACTAAAACTTGAATTGTACTACTTCTTACTGGCTATTACTTCAACATAGAAGCTTCTTCTGTGTTCTACTATGGTGCTTTTAGTGTTTCCGCATACCGCAGTACGCGACGTAGCTTTGCAGACGATAAATGTAACCGTTTCAGAGAGAAGAGCGGCCAATGTGACGATCTGGTTTTAAGTCGATTCGATAACAAATGACGAAAACGGACGGATTACTCAGGTTTTTACTACATATGAACACTTTTCACATTCTCCCTTGCAACGCGGGTGCAAGTCCTCCTTTCATGCAAAATCTTAAGGTCCTAAGTGATGTCCAAGCCACCAAAGCCTGCTAAAAAGTGAATAATTGACAACTAAAACTTGAATTGTACTACTTCTTACTGGCCATTGTTTCAACTTAGAAGCTTCTTCTGTGTTCTACTATGGTGCTTTTAGTGTCTCCGCATACCGCAGCACGCGACATAGCTTTGCAGACGATAAATGTAACCGCCTCAGAGAGAAAAGCGGTTAATGTGACGATCTGTCTTAAAGTCGATTCGATAACAAATGACGAAAACGGACGGATTTCTCAGGTATTTACTACATATGAACACTTTTCACATTCTTGCGGGCAACGCGGCTGCTACTCCTCCTTTCATGCAAAATCTTAAGGTCCTAGGTCATGTCCAAGCTTCCAAAGCCGGCTAAAAAGTGAATAATCGACAACTAAAACTTAAATAGTACTACTTCTTACTGGCTATTACTTCAAATTAGAAGCTTCTTCTGTGTTCTACTATTGTGCTTTTAGTGTTTACGCATACCGCAGCACGCGACATAGCTTTGCAGACGATAAATGTAACCGTATCAGGGAGAAAAGCGCCCAATGTGACGATCTGGCTTTAAGTCGATTCGATAACAAATGAGGAAAACGGACGGATTTCTCAGGTTTTTACTACATATGAACACTTTTCACATTCTCGCGTGCAACGCGGCTGCTAGTCCTCCTTTCATGCAAAATCTTAAGGTTCCACCTAATGTCAAAGCCACCAAAGCCGGCTAAATAGTGAATAATCGACAACTAAAACTTGAATTGTACTACTTCTTACTGGCTATTAGTTCAAATTAGAAGCTTCTTCTGTGTTCTCCTATGGTGCTTTTAGTGTTTCGGCATACCGCAGCACGCGACATAGCTTTGCAGACGATAAATGTAACTGTTTCAGAGAGAAGAACGGCTAATGTGACGATCTGGCTTTAAGTCGATTCGATAACAAATGACGAAAACGGACGGATTTCTCAGGTTTTTACTACATATGAACACTTTTCACATTCTCCCATGCAACGCTGCTGCTAGTCCTCCTTTTATGCAAGATCTTAAGGTCCTAGGTCATGTCCAAGCCACCAAAGACGGCTAAAAAGTGAATAATCGATAACTAAAACTTGAATTGTACTACTTCTTACTGGTTATTACTACAACTTAGAAGCTTCTTCTGTGTTTTACTATGGTGCTTTTAGTGTGTCCGCATACCGCAGCACGCGACATAGCTTTGCAGACGGTAAATGTAACCGTTTCAAAGAGAAGAGCGGCCAATTTGACGATCTGGCTTTAAGTCGATTCGATAACAAATGACGAAAACGAACCGATTTCTCATGTTTTTAATACATATGAACACTTTTCACATTCTCCCGTGCAACGCAGCTGCAAGTCCTCCTTTCATGGAAAATCTTAAGGTCCTAGGTCATGTCCAAGCCACCAAAGAAGGCTAAAAAGTTAATAATCGACAACTAAAACTTCAATTGTACTACTTCTTACTGGCTATTACTTCAACTTAGAAGCTTCTTCTGTATTCTACTATGTTGCTTTTAGTGTTTTTTCATACCGCAGCACGCGACATAGCTTTGCAGACGATAAATGTAACCGTTTCAGAGCGAAGATCGGCCAATGTGACGATCTGGCTTTAAGTCGATTCGATAACAAATGACGAAAACGGACGGATTTCTCAGGTTTTTACTACATATGAGCACTTTTCACATTCTCCCGTGCAACGCGGCTGCAAGTCCTCCTTTCATGGAAAATCTTAAGGTCCTAGGTCATGTCCAAGCCACCAAAGCCGGCTAAAAAGTGAATAACCGACAACTAATACTTGAATTGTACTACTTCTTACTGGCTATTACTTTAACTTACAAGCTTCTTCTGTGTTCTACTATGGTGCTTTAAGTGTTTCCGCATACCGCAGCACGCGACATAGCTTTGCAGACGATAAATGTAACCGTCTCAGAGAGAAAAGCGCCCAATGTGACGATCTGGCTTCAAGTCGATTCGATAACAAATGACGAAAACGGACGGATTTCTCAGGTTTTTACTACATATGAACACTTTTCACATTCTCCCATGCAACGCGGCTGCAATTCCTCCTTTCATGCAAAATCTTAAGGTTCCACTTAATGTCCAAGCCAGTAAAGCCGGCTAAAAAGTGAATAATCGACAACTAAAACTTGAATTGTACTACTTCTTACTGGCTATTACTTCAAATTAGAAGCTTCTTCTGTGTTCTACTAAGGTGCTTTTAGTGTTTCGGCATACCGCAGCACGCGACATAGCTTTGCAGACGATAAATGTAACCGTTTCAGAGAGAAGAACGGCCAATGTGACGATCTGGCTTTAAGTCGATTCGATAACAAATGACGAAAACGGACGGATTTCTCAGGTTTTTACTACATATTAACACTTTTCACATTCTCCCGTGCAACGCGGCTGCTACTCCTCCTTTCATGCAAAATATTAAGGTTCCACTTAATGTCCAAGCCAGTAAAGCCGGCTAAAAAGTGAATAATCGATAACTAAAACTTGAATTGTACTACTTCTTACTGGCTATTACTTCAAATTAGAAGCTTCTTCTGTGTTCTACTAAGGTGCTTTTAGTGTTTCGGCATACCGCAGCACGCGACATAGCTTTGCAGACGATAAATGTAACCGTTTCAGAGAGAAGAACGGCCAATGTGACGATCTGGCTTTAAGTCGATTCGATAACAAATGACGAAAACGGACGGTTTTCTCAGGTTTTTACTACATATGAACACTTTTCACATTCTCTCGTGCAACGCGGCTGCAAGTCCTCCTTTCATGGAAAATCTTAAGGTCCTAGGTCATGTCCAAGCCACCAAAGCCGGCTAAAAAGTGAATAATCGACAACTAAAACTTGAATTCTACTACTTCTTACTGGCTATTACTTCAACATAGAAGCTTCTTCTGTGTTCTACTATGGTGCTTTTAGTGTTTCCGCATACCGCAGTACGCGACATAGCTTTGCAGACGATAAATGTAACCGTTTCAGAGAGAAGAGCGGCCAATGTGACGATCTGGCTTTAAGTCGATTCGATAACAAATGACGAAAACGGACGGATTTCTCAGGTTTTTACTACATATGAACACTTTTCACATTCTCCCTTGCAACGCGGGTGCAAGTCCTCCTTTCATGCAAAATCTTAAGGTCCTAAGTGATGTCCAAGCCACCAAAGCCGGCTAAAAAGTGAATAATTGACAACTAAAACTTGAATTGTACTACTTCTTACTGGCCATTGTTTCAACTTAGAAGCTTCTTCTTTGTTCTACTATGGTGCTTTTAGTGTCTCCGCATACCGCAGCACGCGACATAGCTTTGCAGACGATAAATGTAACCGTTTCAGAGAGAAGAGCGGCCAATGTGACGATCTGGCTTTAAGTCGATTCGATAACAAATGACGAAAGCGGACGGATTTCTCAGGTTTTTACTACATATGAACACTTTTCACATTCTCGCGTGCAACGCGGCATGCTAGTCCTCCTTTCATGCAAAATCTTAAGGTTCCACCTAATGTCAAAGCCACCAAAGCCGGCTAAATAGTGAATAATCGACAACTAAAACTTGAATTCTACTACTTCTTACTGGCTATTACTTCAAATTAGAAGCTTCTTCTGTGTTCTACTATGGTGCTTTTAGTGTCTCCGCATACCGCAGCACGCGACATAGCTTTGCAGACGATAAATGTAACCGTCTCAGAGAGAAAAGCGGCCAATGTGACGATCTGGCTTTAAGTCGATACTATAACAAATGACGAAAACCCACGGATTTCTCAGGTTTTTACTACATATGAACACTTTTCACATTCTCCCGTGCAACGCGGCTGCAAGTCCTCCTTTCATGGAAAATCTTAAGGTCCCATGTCATGTCCAAGCCACCAAAGAAGGCTAAAAAGTGAATAATCGACAACTAAAACTTGAATTGTACTACTTCTTACTGGCTATTACTTCAACTTAGAAGCTTCTTCTGTGTTCTACTATGGTGCTTTTAGTGTTTCCGCATACCGCAGCACGCGACATAGCTTTGCAGACGATAAATGTAACCGTCTCTGAGAGAAAAGCGGCCAATGTGACGATCTGGCTTTAAGTCGATTCGATAACAAATGACGAAAACGGACGGATTTCTCAGGTTTTTACTACATATGAACACTTTTCACATTCTCGCGTGCAACGCGGCTGCTAGTCCTCCTTTCATGCAAAATCTTAAGGTTCCACCTAATGTCAAAGCCACCAAAGCCGGCTAAAAAGTGAATAATCGACAACTAAAACTTGAATTGTACTATTTCTTACTGGCTATTACTTCAAATTAGAAGCTTCTTCTGTGTTCTCCTATGGTGCTTTTAGTGTTTCGGCATACCGCAGCACGCGACATAGCTTTGCAACGATAAATGTAACTGTTTCAGAGAGAAGAACGGCCAATGTGACGATCTGGCTTTAAGTCGATTCGATAACAAATGACGAAAACGGAAGGATTTCTCAGGTTTTTACTACATATGAACACTTTTCTCATTCTCCCATGCAACGCTGCTGCTAGTCCTCCTGTTATGCAAAATCTAAAGGTCTTAGGTCATGTCCAATCCACCAAAGACGGCTAAAAAGTGAATAATCGATAACTAAAACTTGAATTGTACTACTTCTTACTGGCTATTTCTTCAACTTAGAAGCTTCTTCTGTGTTCTACTATGGTGCTTTTAGTGTCTCCGCATACCGCAGCACGCGACATAGCTTTGCAGACGATAAATGTAACCGTTTCAAAGAGAAGAGCGGCCAATTTGACGATCAGGCTTTAAGTCGATTCGATAACAAATGACGAAAGCGGACGGGTTTCTCAGGTTTTTACTACATATGAACACTTTTCACATTTTCCCGTGCAACTCGGCTGCTAGTCCTCCTTTCATGCAAAATCTTATGGTCCTAGGTCATGTCATAGCCACCAAAGCCGGCTAAAAAGTGAATAATCGACAACTAAAACTTGAATTGTACTACTTCTTACTGGCTATTACTTCAACTTAGAACCTTCTTCTGTGTTCTACTATGGTGCTTTTAGTGTTTACGCATACTGCAGCACGCGACATAGCTTTGCAGACGATAAATGTAACCGTCTCAGAGAGAAAAGCGGCCAATGCGACGATCTGGCTTTAAGTCGATTCGATAACAAATGACGAAAACGGACGGATTTCTCAGGTTTTTACTACATATGAACACTTTTCACATTCTCCCGTGCAACGCGGCTGCTACTCCTCCTTTCATGCAAAATATTAAGGTTCCACTTAATGTCCAAGCCAGTAAAGCCGGCTAAAAAGTGAATAATCGACAACTAAAACTTGAATTGTACTACTTCTTACTGGCTATTACTTCAAATTAGAAGCTTCTTCTGTGTTCTACTAAGGTGCTTTTAGTGTTTCGGCATACCGCAGCACGCGACATAGCTTTGCAGACGATAAATGTAACCGTTTCAGAGAGAAGAACGGCCAATGTGACGATCTGGCTTTAAGTCGATTCGATAACAAATGACGAAAACGGACGGATTTCTCAGGTTTTTACTACATATGAACACTTTTCACATTCTCCCGTGCAACGCGGCTGCTACTCCTCCTTTCATGCAAAATATTAAGGTTCCACTTAATGTCCAAGCCAGTAAAGCCGGCTAAAAAGTGAATAATCGATAACTAAAACTTGAATTGTACTACTTCTTACTGGCTATTACTTCAACATAGAAGCTTCTTCTGTGTTCTACTAAGGTGCTTTTAGTGTTTCGGCATACCGCAGCACGCGACATAGCTTTGCAGACGATAAATGTAACCGTTTCAGAGAGAAGAACGGCCAATGCGACGATCTGGCTTTAAGTCGATTCGATAACAAATGACGAAAACGGACGGATTTCTCAGGTTTTTACTACATATGAACACTTTTCACATTCTCCCGTGCAACGCGGCTGCTACTCCTCCTTTCATGCAAAATATTAAGGTTCCACTTAATGTCCAAGCCAGTAAAGCCGGCTAAAAAGTGAATAATCGACAACTAAAACTTGAATTGTACTACTTCTTACTGGCTATTACTTCAAATTAGAAGCTTCTTCTGTGTTCTACTAAGGTGCTTTTAGTGTTTCGGCATACCGCAGCACGCGACATAGCTTTGCAGACGATAAATGTAACCGTCTCAGAGAGAAAAGCGGCCAATGCGACGATCTGGCTTTAAGTCGATTCGATTACAAATGACGAAAACGGACTGATTTCTCAGGTTTTTACTACAAATGAACACTTTTCACATTCTCCCATGCAACGCGCCTGCTAGTCCTCCTTTCATGCAAAATCTTAAGGTCCTAGGTCATGTCCAAGCCACCAAAGCAGGCTAAAAAGTGAATAATCGACAACTAAAACTTGAATTGTACTACTTCTTACTGGCTATTACTTCAACATAGAAGCTTCTTCTGTGTTCTACTATGGTGCTTTTAGTGTTTCCGCATACCGCAGTACGCGACATAGCTTTGCAGACGATAAATGTAACCGTTTCAGAGAGAAGAGCGGCCAATGTGACGATCTGGCTTTAAGTCGATTCGATAACAAATGACGAAAACGGACGGATTTCTCAGGTTTTTACTACATATGAACACTTTTCACATTCTCCCTTGCAACGCGGGTGCAAGTCCTCCTTTCATGCAAAATCTTAAGGTCCTAAGTGATGTCCAAGCCACCAAAGCCGGCTAAAAAGTGAATAATTGACAACTAAAACTTGAATTGTACTACTTCTTACTGGCCATTGTTTCAACTTAGAAGCTTCTTCTGTGTTCTACTATGGTGCTTTTAGTGTCTCCGCATACCGCAGCACGCGACATAGCTTTGCAGACGATAAATGTAACCGTTTCAGAGAGAAGAGCGGCCAATGTGACGATCTGGCTTTAAGTCGATTCGATAACAAATGACGAAAGCGGACGGATTTCTCAGGTTTTTACTACATATGAACACTTTTCACATTCTCGCGTGCAACGCGGCTGCTAGTCCTCCTTTCATGCAAAATCTTAAGGTTCCACCTAATGTCAAAGCCACCAAAGCCGGCTAAATAGTGAATAATCGACAACTAAAACTTGAATTCTACTACTTCTTACTGGCTATTACTTCAAATTAGAAGCTTCTTCTGTGTTCTACTATGGTGCTTTTAGTGTCTCCGCATACCGCAGCACGCGACATAGCTTTGCAGACGATAAATGTAACCGTCTCAGAGAGAAAAGCGGCCAATGTGACGATCTGGCTTTAAGTCGATACTATAACAAATGACGAAAACCCACGGATTTCTCAGGTTTTTACTACATATGAACACTTTTCACATTCTCCCGTGCAACGCGGCTGCAAGTCCTCCTTTCATGGAAAATCTTAAGGTCCCATGTCATGTCCAAGCCACCAAAGAAGGCTAAAAAGTGAATAATCGACAACTAAAACTTGAATTGTACTACTTCTTACTGGCTATTACTTCAACTTAGAAGCTTCTTCTGTGTTCTACTATGGTGCTTTTAGTGTTTCCGCATACCGCAGCACGCGACATAGCTTTGCAGACGATAAATGTAACCGTCTCTGAGAGAAAAGCGGCCAATGTGACGATCTGGCTTTAAGTCGATTCGATAACAAATGACGAAAACGGACGGATTTCTCAGGTTTTTACTACATATGAACACTTTTCACATTCTCGCGTGCAACGCGGCTGCTAGTCCTCCTTTCATGCAAAATCTTAAGGTTCCACCTAATGTCAAAGCCACCAAAGCCGGCTAAAAAGTGAATAATCGACAACTAAAACTTGAATTGTACTATTTCTTACTGGCTATTACTTCAAATTAGAAGCTTCTTCTGTGTTCTCCTATGGTGCTTTTAGTGTTTCGGCATACCGCAGCACGCGACATAGCTTTGCAACGATAAATGTAACTGTTTCAGAGAGAAGAACGGCCAATGTGACGATCTGGCTTTAAGTCGATTCGATAACAAATGACGAAAACGGAAGGATTTCTCAGGTTTTTACTACATATGAACACTTTTCTCATTCTCCCATGCAACGCTGCTGCTAGTCCTCCTGTTATGCAAAATCTAAAGGTCCTAGGTCATGTCCAATCCACCAAAGACGGCTAAAAAGTAAATAATCGATAACTAAAACTTGAATTGTACTACTTCTTACTGGCTATTTCTTCAACTTAGAAGCTTCTTCTGTGTTCTACTATGGTGCTTTTAGTGTCTCCGCATACCGCAGCACGCGACATAGCTTTGCAGACGATAAATGTAACCGTTTCAAAGAGAAGAGCGGCCAATTTGACGATCAGGCTTTAAGTCGATTCGATAACAAATGACGAAAGCGGACGGGTTTCTCAGGTTTTTACTACATATGAACACTTTTCACATTCTTCCATGCAACGCTGCTGCTAGTCCTCTTTTCATGCAAAATCTTAAGGTCCTAGGTTATGTCCAAGCCACCAAAGACGGCTAAAAAGTGAATAATTGATAACTAAAACTTGAATTGTACTACTTCTTACTGGCTATTACTTCAACTTAGAAGTTTCTTCTGTGTTCCACTATGGTGCTTTTATTGTCTCCGCATACCGCAGCACGCGACATAGCTTTGCAGACAACAAATGTAACCGTCTCAGAGAGAAAAGCGGCCAATGTGAAGATCTGGCTTTAAGTCGATTCGATAAAAAATGACGAAAACGGACGGATTTCTCAGGTTTTTACTGCATATGAACACTTTTCACATTCTCCCGTGCAACTCGGCTGCTAGTCCTCCTTTCATGCAAAATCTTAAGGTCCTAGGTCATGTCCAAGCAACAAAAACCGGCTAAAAAGTAAATAATCAAAAACTAAAACTTGAATTGTACTACTTCTTAGTGGCTATTACTTCAACTTAGAAGCTTCTTCTGTGTTGTTCTATGGTGCTTTTAGTGTTTCCGCATACCGCAGCACGCAAAATAGCTTTGCAGCCGATAAGTGTAACCGTTTCAGAGAGAAGAGCGATCTGGCTTTAAGTCGATTCGATATCAAATGACGAAAACGGACGGATTTCTCAGGTTTTTACTACATATGAACACTTTTCACATTCTCCCGTGCAACGCGGCTGATAGTCCTCCTTCCATGCAAAATCTTAAGGTCCTAGGTCATGTCCAAGCCACCAAAGCCGGCTAAAAAGTGAATAATCGACAACTAAAACTTGAATTGTACTACGTCTTACTGGCTATTACTTCAACGTAGAAGCTTCTTCTGTGTTCTTCTATGGTGCTTTTAGTGTCTCCGCATACCGCAGCACGCGACATAGCTTTGCAGACGATAAATGTAACCGTTTCAGAGAGAAGAACGGCCAATGTGACGATCTGGCTTTAAGTCGATTCGATAACAAATGACGAAAACGGACGGATTTCTCAGGTTTTTACTACATATGAACACTTTTCACTTTCTCCCGTGCAACGCGGCTGCAAGTCCTCCTTTCATGGAAAATCTTAAGGTCCTAGGTCATGTCCAAGCCACCAAAGAAGGCTAAAAAGTGAATAATCGACAACTAAAACTTGAATTGTACTACTTCTTACTGGCTATTACTTCAACTTAGAAGATTCTTCTGTGTTCTACTATGGTGCTTTTAGTGTTTCCGCATACCGCACCACGCGACATAGCTTTGCAGACGATAAATGTAACCGTCTCAGAGAGAAAAGCGGCCAATGTGACGATCTGGCTTTAAGTCGATTCGATAACAAATGACAAAAACGGACGGATTTCTCAGGTTTTTACTACGTATGAACACTCTTCACATTCTCCCGTGCAACGCGGCTGCTAGTCCTCCTTTCATGCAAAATCTTATGATTCTAGGTCATGTCATAGCCACCAAAGCCGGCTAAAAAGTGAACAATCGACAACTAAAACTTGAATTGTACTACTTCTTACTGGCTTTTACTTCAACTTAGAAGCTTCTTCTGTGTTCTACTATCGTGCTTTTAGTGTCTCCGCATACCGCAGTTCGCGACATAGCTTTGCAGACGATTAATGTAACCGTCTCAGAGAGAAGAGCGGCCAATGTGACGATCTGGCTTTAAGGCGATTCGATAACAAATGACGAAAACGGACGGATTTCTCAGGTTTTTACTACATATGAACACATTTCACATTCTCCCATGCAACGCGGCTGCTAGTCCTCCTTTCATGCAAAATCTCAAGGTCCTAGGTCATGTCCAAGCCACCAAAGCCGGCTATCAGGTGAATAATCGATAACTAAAACTTGAATTGTACTACTTCTTACTGGCTATTGCATCAACTTAGAAGCTTCTTCTGTGTTCTACTATGGTGCTTTTAGTGTTTCCGCATAACGAAGCACACGAAATAGCTTTGCAGACGATAAATGTAACCGTCTTAGAGAGAAAAGCGGCCTATGTGACGATCTGGCTTTAAGTCGATTCGATAACAAATGACGAAAACGTACGGATTTCTCAGGTTTTTACTACATATGAACACTTTTCACATTCTCTTATGCAACGCGGCTGCTAGTCCTCCTTTCATGCAAAATCTTAAGGTCCTAGGTCATGTCCAAGCAACCAAAACCGGCTAAAAAGTGAATAATTGACAACTAAAACTTCAATTGTACTACTTCTTAGTGGCTATTACTTCAACTTAGAAGCTTCTTCTGTGTTGTTCTATGGTGCTTTTAGTGTTTCCGCATACCGCAGCACGCAAAATAGCTTTGCAGCCGATAAGTGTAACCGTTTCAGAGAGAAGAGCGATCTGGCTTTAAGTCGATTCGATATCAAATGACGAAAACGGACGGATTTCTCAGGTTTTTACTACATATGAACACTTTTCACATTCTCCCGTGCAACGCGGCTGATAGTCCTCCTTCCATGCAAAATCTTAAGGTCCTAGGTCATGTCCAAGCCACCAAAGCCGGCTAAAAAGTGAATAATCGACAACTAAAACTTGAATTGTACTACGTCTTACTGGCTATTACTTCAACGTAGAAGCTTCTTCTGTGTTCTTCTATGGTGCTTTTAGTGTCTCCGCATACCGCAGCACGCGACATAGCTTTGCAGACGATAAATGTAACCGTTTCAGAGAGAAGAACGGCCAATGTGACGATCTGGCTTTAAGTCGATTCGATAACAAATGACGAAAACGGACGGATTTCTCAGGTTTTTACTACATATGAACACTTTTCACTTTCTCCCGTGCAACGCGGCTGCAAGTCCTCCTTTCATGGAAAATCTTAAGGTCCTAGGTCATGTCCAAGCCACCAAAGAAGGCTAAAAAGTGAATAATCGACAACTAAAACTTGAATTGTACTACTTCTTACTGGCTATTACTTCAACTTAGAAGATTCTTCTGTGTTCTACTATGGTGCTTTTAGTGTTTCCGCATACCGCACCACGCGACATAGCTTTGCAGACGATAAATGTAACCGTCTCAGAGAGAAAAGCGGCCAATGTGACGATCTGGCTTTAAGTCGATTCGATAACAAATGACAAAAACGGACGGATTTCTCAGGTTTTTACTACGTATGAACACTCTTCACATTCTCCCGTGCAACGCGGCTGCTAGTCCTCCTTTCATGCAAAATCTTATGATTCTAGGTCATGTCATAGCCACCAAAGCCGGCTAAAAAGTGAACAATCGACAACTAAAACTTGAATTGTACTACTTCTTACTGGCTTTTACTTCAACTTAGAAGCTTCTTCTGTGTTCTACTATCGTGCTTTTAGTGTCTCCGCATACCGCAGTTCGCGACATAGCTTTGCAGACGATTAATGTAACCGTCTCAGAGAGAAGAGCGGCCAATGTGACGATCTGGCTTTAAGGCGATTCGATAACAAATGACGAAAACGGACGGATTTCTCAGGTTTTTACTACATATGAACACATTTCACATTCTCCCATGCAACGCGGCTGCTAGTCCTCCTTTCATGCAAAATCTCAAGGTCCTAGGTCATGTCCAAGCCACCAAAGCCGGCTATCAGGTGAATAATCGATAACTAAAACTTGAATTGTACTACTTCTTACTGGCTATTGCATCAACTTAGAAGCTTCTTCTGTGTTCTACTATGGTGCTTTTAGTGTTTCCGCATAACGAAGCACACGAAATAGCTTTGCAGACGATAAATGTAACCGTCTTAGAGAGAAAAGCGGCCTATGTGACGATCTGGCTTTAAGTCGATTCGATAACAAATGACGAAAACGTACGGATTTCTCAGGTTTTTACTACATATGAACACTTTTCACATTCTCTTATGCAACGCGGCTGCTAGTCCTCCTTTCATGCAAAATCTTAAGGTCCTAGGGCATGTTCAAGCCAACAAAGGCGGCTAAAAAGTGAATAATTGACAACTAAAACTTCAATTGTACTACTTCTTACTGGCTATTACTTCAACATAGAAGCTTCTTCTGTGTTCTACTATGGTGCTTTTAGTGTTTCCGCACACCGCAGCACGCGACATAGCTTTGCAGACGATAAATGTGACCATCTCAGAGAGAAAAGCGGCCAATGTGACGATCTGGTTTTAAGTCGATTCGATAAAAAATGACGAAAACGGACGGATTTCTCAGGTTTTTACTGCATATGAACACTTTTCTCATTCTCCCATGCAACGCTGCTGCTAGTCCTCCTTTCATGCAAAATCTTAAGGTTCCACCTAATGTCAAAGCCACCAAAGCCGGCTAAAAAGTGAATAATCGACAACTAAAACTTGAATTGTACTATTTCTTACTGGCTATTACTTCAAATTAGAAGCTTCTTCTGTGTTCTCCTATGGTGCTTTTAGTGTTTCGGCATACCGCAGCACGCGACATAGCTTTGCAACGATAAATGTAACTGTTTCAGAGAGAAGAACGGCCAATGTGACGATCTGGCTTTAAGTCGATTCGATAACAAATGACGAAAACGGAAGGATTTCTCAGGTTTTTACTACATATGAACACTTTTCTCATTCTCCCATGCAACGCTGCTGCTAGTCCTCCTGTTATGCAAAATCTAAAGGTCCTAGGTCATGTCCAATCCACCAAAGACGGCTAAAAAGTAAATAATCGATAACTAAAACTTGAATTGTACTACTTCTTACTGGCTATTTCTTCAACTTAGAAGCTTCTTCTGTGTTCTACTATGGTGCTTTTAGTGTCTCCGCATACCGCAGCACGCGACATAGCTTTGCAGACGATAAATGTAACCGTTTCAAAGAGAAGAGCGGCCAATTTGACGATCAGGCTTTAAGTCGATTCGATAACAAATGACGAAAGCGGACGGGTTTCTCAGGTTTTTACTACATATGAACACTTTTCACATTCTTCCATGCAACGCTGCTGCTAGTCCTCTTTTCATGCAAAATCTTAAGGTCCTAGGTTATGTCCAAGCCACCAAAGACGGCTAAAAAGTGAATAATTGATAACTAAAACTTGAATTGTACTACTTCTTACTGGCTATTACTTCAACTTAGAAGTTTCTTCTGTGTTCCACTATGGTGCTTTTATTGTCTCCGCATACCGCAGCACGCGACATAGCTTTGCAGACAACAAATGTAACCGTCTCAGAGAGAAAAGCGGCCAATGTGAAGATCTGGCTTTAAGTCGATTCGATAAAAAATGACGAAAACGGACGGATTTCTCAGGTTTTTACTGCATATGAACACTTTTCACATTCTCCCGTGCAACTCGGCTGCTAGTCCTCCTTTCATGCAAAATCTTAAGGTCCTAGGTCATGTCCAAGCAACAAAAACCGGCTAAAAAGTAAATAATCAAAAACTAAAACTTGAATTGTACTACTTCTTAGTGGCTATTACTTCAACTTAGAAGCTTCTTCTGTGTTGTTCTATGGTGCTTTTAGTGTTTCCGCATACCGCAGCACGCAAAATAGCTTTGCAGCCGATAAGTGTAACCGTTTCAGAGAGAAGAGCGATCTGGCTTTAAGTCGATTCGATATCAAATGACGAAAACGGACGGATTTCTCAGGTTTTTACTACATATGAACACTTTTCACATTCTCCCGTGCAACGCGGCTGATAGTCCTCCTTCCATGCAAAATCTTAAGGTCCTAGGTCATGTCCAAGC